>NC_043959.1:9478971-9808971 GCF_902148855.1 Sphaeramia orbicularis | reverse complement strand
CTTTTCCTCATTAGGCACACTCAATAGGGACGTCCCTGCCTCAATTCCGCGCTCAGTCTCTCTTTCATTCTCTTGTTATTTTCTGATTCTATCTCTTCCCTCCTTTTCTTGTTCTAGCTGCCCCTTTTTCTCTCTCTGCTCACTTTTCCTTTTTCACAACAAATAGGCTGCTCAGCGCACCAGTACAATATCGATTAACAATGCCACCCCCTTTAGTCGCTTATATCCGTTGTATCGTTCCAGCTCACCATAATGAGCTACCTGAAGAATGGCCAGCTGCTAAATAAACCTATATATGTGTTAAAGCCTCGTCTGGTTTCTCCATTTTAAGTAATAAATGTATGGGTGAGGTTATTGAAGTCCAATCCAGTGAGCAGAATAGCAGCCATGTTTTTTTTTTTTTTTCTTTTTGGAGAGGCAGTTGATAGCTCTGCTAAGTGTTATTTAACCTTGTTTTAAAGCACTTGCTTCCCTCTTGCCTGAGTGGCTATTTAACTCCCGTCTATCTGCTCGCTGCTCTCCGGCTGCATCTCGCACAGACGTTCATGGCCTCTTGGGAAGTGTGTGTCTGTTTTGATGTGTGTGTCTTCTGTGCTTAACAGCATTTTGCTGGAGGAGTGGGCATGCTGGCCTGGGTTTCCAGAGTGTTGAAAGGTTTTGAGGTTTTCAAGTGTAAGCCTATTGATTTTTAACTAGCTATGTCTGGCTGAAGCACAGCAGTTAGGGAGGGAACAAAAAACTTCTGGTGTCATTTCTGATGACCAGAGTGGTTGTGTTGTTGAGTTGACCATAGCTGTCACTTAAGTCATAAGATGGCCACTGTTCAACAGTGCTTGATGTTGTAATTCTCCTTAACAAATACCGATCCAGTGTTGACTCTTTTGATATTTTACAAACTACTGGTATGAGCAAAGCAAGGCTTCTTCACTGAAATTGCTGACTCTGTGGGAAAATATTAGCTTGGAAAACAAAACTCAGTCCCACCTGCATTTTTATGGCAATAGTCTGATGTTCAGTTTGGAACAGAGCCAAAGACAGTTAGTTTCTGCAGGTGATACTGGGCGATTAATAGTCTATTGACCCACTCCTGCCCCAACATATTATATCAGCCTTTAACAATCTACTAATTGTCAACGTCTAGTTGTAATGTTATGACAAGTCAAAGCGATTTTAACCCACAAAGACCCAGTGCTACCTTTGTGGCAGCTCGCAAATGAATTTGTCTCTCTATTTAACCTTTCTTAAGTGATTTATTACTATTTGTTATAATATTATCCTCTGTGTTTTACATTTTTCAGTGGAAATCGCTTATTGTCCCACATTTAATTTACAAATCATGTAGATGTTCAGTAAATCTTAGAGTAAAGTTGAGGATTATTAAAGCAAAAATCGAGAAAACTGAAGAAAAAGTGACTTCTTCAGCTAAGGTATCAAAAACTGGACATATAAACCCAGTGTGTCCATCCACTGTCACTGATCCAACTCTATGGGTTTGACTGGTGAATCAATGTTGTAGAAGATGATGGTATTTCCACAGTAACTACAGAGCCTCTGATCGTCCATATGGGTCATATATGATGACCATGAAAAGATGACAAACTGCATTTTACACCAGTTATTTACATGCATTGATAAGATTAGCGGATCAACAGGTATTTAACAGTTTACATCAGTAGACAGTTTTGGTTGCCAGTGGCTGTTTGGGTCTTTGAGGGTTAAAAAAGTTAATGTGTGCTAGTGTTTGCATATGACAGAATCAATCACTATCAGAAGGGGATGTGACACCAATCCGATGTGGGAATACATTGTATTGAGTAGCCTACTAAAAATGATTTATTATGTTGTACTATAGAGAAATGTCATTATTTTATTGAAACATTCAGGTACAGATTTTCCTACTATTTAGACTTTCCAGTCACTGCCAACACAGAATGTTCGTCTTACTCTGTATGTAGCACCACAGTATCACTGCTTCATGATACCATCATAAAGGTCATGGATTACTCTGATCCCCTGTACTGAAACGATTTGCTCCTTAATTGCTTAGTACAAAATGATTCAATCTGTAATATAATCTATTCCATATTTATGTAATTTATCTGCATAGATTTTATCCAAATGTTTAGTTTTTCATTTTCCATTCATTGCAAATGGAATGGAATAATAACGAAGATGGACTATAGAACAGAATCACAGATTGTTAATTAAAATAGATGTTGTTGCAACAGCATATATTATGATTAAAATGCAAAGGCAGATGTTGAATATCTTAAAAAGGGGGAGGGGGGAACTACTAAGCAACTGGTGTTGGATGTAAATTGTCCATACTGTGTTTGAGTGGTGCAGACTATTTGTTTTTCTACATGACTGTGAATGAGCTGGATCAGCACTAAATGTGGTTTTAATCCAGCTCTAATGCTGCAGTAAAGTGTGTTCATTCATGGATCCACTTCCCAGCCGACCCACTTGTCCTCTTTCTTGTCTCTTGTCTGTGTATTTGTTTACAGCAGCAGCAGCTCCAGGCCCAGCACCTGTCCCACGCGGCCCATGGCCCCCCTGTCCAGCTGCCTCCACACCCCTCAGGTCTGCAGCCGCCTGGCATCCCCCCAGTGACTGGTGCAGGCTCCGGCCTGCTGGCTCTGGGCGCTCTTGGCAGCCAGGCCCACCTGCCTGTAAAGGATGAGAAGAACCACCATGACCTGGAGCACAGAGGTGAGGAGCACCGCCTGCCACACAATGCCTTCAGCATTTAGCTGCTGTCAGGTCATGGCACCTGCCAAGAACAGCTTTAACTAGCCAAATACATTTATCACACAGGAGACACACAGCAAGTGTTAACTGGCAGCTGTTTATGGAAAGCTGTGGAGGCAGATTTTGAACCACTTGCTTGTACTTTTAGTAATATAAATTTCTACATATGAAAGAAAAGTTAATAAAATCAACACCTCTTAACCCATAAAGACCCAAACATCTACTGCTGACTAGAACCATTTACTGATCTAAACTGTTTAATACCTGTTGATCCACTAATTCGATCAATACATGTAAATAATTGGTGTAAAATGCAGTTTGTCGTCTTTTCATGGTCGTCAGATATGACCCATTTGGATGTTCGGAGCCTCCGTAGTTACCGTGGAAACACTGTCATCTTCTACAACATTGATTCACCAGTAAAACCCATGGAGTTGGATCAATGACAGTGGATGGACACTGGGTTTATGTTCAGTTAATAGGGGTGTAACGGTGAATTCGTTTATATCGAACCGTTTCAGTTCAAGGCTTTCGATACAATACCGAGGTGTACAGAACAAATACATGTAGCCTATGTGAAGAACACTCACCTTAAGTTTCCACATGAACGTTGTAATGGAATGCACACAGTATGAGCAGGGTGGCCACAAGGAGAACTCATGTGCAGGGTTTGCACTATATACATTCTGCAGCACCGCTGCAAACAAAACAAAAAAAACCACTTTATTCTGAGGCTGGGGCGCTTTAAAGGGGGGGTAAATATGACAACAGAGAGTGTAACAGAGGCACAGAAGCCAGGTCGGACATTCAAAGCATGTTGGGTTTCACTTTAGGTTTTCGGTCGTTATGGAGCACCCCCACCACTTCACTGCTCTCCTTCACTGTACCAAAAACATGTCGAAAATATATCGAACCGAAGACCCCTGTACCGAAAACATGTCAAATCGATTTTTTTTTATACTGTTGCACCCCTGTCAGTTAATGATGTATTTTGTCAAGAAAGTAATTTTTTTCTGATTTCATCTAATAACCTCTGACTTTACCCTGAGCTTTTATGAAATATCTACATGATCAATAAATTAAATATAGGAAAATACTTGATTTAGACTGAAAAATGCAGAGGATAATGTTATAATAAATGGTGATAAATTTTGACTGGGGAAAGGCAAAAAAGAATCATTAGATGTTGTGATCAAAATAGCTGTGGATCTTAAATGGTGAAGTAAAGACTTTAAGCAGCAAAGCTCCTAAAGGTCTGTGTTTCTGCTGTAGAGGTTGGAGAAAGTTGATCAGACTTATACAAGCTCCACAGACAAAGCAACACTCATCTGGATCTGAGAAGGCTGATGATTTTAAACTGCTGTGATGTAAACCATCACCAATGATCAGATGTAGAAATAAGTGCTGTTTTCTGGTTAAGTTGTGATGACACCTATACTAATTTGTGTTTTGCTTTTCTCTCTCCTGGCCCCTCATCTTTTCACTCGCCTCTGGCTCTTCCTCTGAAAGAACGCGAGTCCAGCACGGTACGTTGACTTCTGCCGCTCTCCATCTTTGTCTCTCTTGACTTTGCTGGTCTGCAGCTCACTGTGTTTGGTGATTAGGTGTACTTTACATAGACTTAAGCCCACTGTTCAATAGAAATTCATGCTCACTGTGTAAGAACACACACATTTTTGTACTCAGGAGAGTATAAGCTGACTGAAATCAAATAATGAAGTCTGGCCAAATAAGCTAGTGCCATCTACTCCAAGTGGAAAATGACTCCAATCACTGGGTGAGGATTAGTAGGCAGCTACCTCCTTCAATTTCAGCGCAATTAAAAGCGACTTTGGCTCTCACTTTCTTCTTCCCTTTTCTACTTTAGAGGATTTACTGTTGCCTGCATCTGGATTTTGACTCAATTTATCTCCTTTTATCTACCTTTTCTTTTGAACATGGCATCATTTTCTGCCTTCACTGATTCATCTTCATTTACTGCTTCCATCACTTTGTCTTTGGTCCTGTCTGTCCCCTTTCCCCTCTCATGTTAAAGTCCCTGTTTATTGGACTGGCTTAAAACTCTCAGCTAGCAGAGGCGTAACGCTCTGCTGGTTTTGGTTGGCTAGATTGAGTTCCCATTGACTGGCCATCCTGAATGGGCCCACTCATGTCTGAAGGGAACCCAAACTTCTCTCCCATCTCGTATGTTGACGAGCGGCTGCCAATACTCCAATACCTGATCTCCCCGCGCCTCCCTCTTCTTCCAGCGCACACCCGCACGCCGACTCTTCCTGTCTTGTTGTCTCAGGTCATCTGATACAAGAGTTGGAGGCCGGTACAGGCTTATTGAGTCTAAGCAATCCTTTAAAGGTCACAGGCTCAGGTATACAGACGGCCAGAAGACAGACAAGCGGTAATGCTTCAGGAGATTCTTGTCTGTCAGACGGCATCTCCCTGTTCAGGCCTCACACTGAGTCAAACTGAAACACTCTGCGGTTTTCATTTCCACAACAGTAGCTGAACAAATTTCCATTTTTCTGAGGAATGTGGGAATAGCATAAAGTGGCTGGGTTTGGCCCTAGCAGTCAGGAAGGTGGGACTCGGACTGTGGAGACGGGACTGTGGGGTGGCCAGTGAAAGGACACTGAAGTGTGTTCACGCCATTAACTGTCTGACCACAGTGTTTATTTTTCTCGTCACTCGGTGTAAGGACATCTTTTTTAGTGTAGTCATTGTCCTCCATTTTCAGTGGTTTCCCTCTGTTTGCTGCTCTTTATGTTCCAGTCATTTGCAGTCAACTTCAGACAGGGATATGTTGATGTGCCTGACAGTGTGGGCCGGCCTCCTCTCCCCCATCGTTCTTTGCCTTTCTGCCTCTTTGGCAATGCCACCCCCCCACCCCCCCACCAGTGCCTAGACTACAAAAGCTCTGCTTGCCGCCTCTGGGAGACCCTCAGCCTGTCTGGGCATTTCCACTAGTGGGAAGAACTCACTGCCACACTGCTGTGCTCTCATTGCTTGCCAAGTTCCTTTCCTGTTTTGCTCTCTTGTCTTTCTTCCCTTTTTCTGTCATTTTCTCACTTTGCCCTTTTCATGGCCCGTTTGTTGACTGCCATAACCCTCTTTGTGTCCTCACATTGAAGTCTGGTCCAGGTTCCCTTAGTGGCTTTGTCTCTCCTTCGTTGTTTTATTTGATTTGATTTTCATGAACTTTCCTGTCTGTTAAACCTGGACTATACATTAATATATTTCATTTTAATTTTTTTGTTTTAAATTTTTTTGAACAAACGTAAACTAAGATTAGTACTTCCGATCTCAATCAAAGCTCAAAGTGCAGTCTGTGTGTTTGTTGGAAAATGTGTATGCTTCACCAGTCACCGCCTACCAGTTTTACTGAAGACATGGGTACAGGAGTAGAGCAACAAAATAATACTTTCCAATAGAAAATGCAATGTAATGTTACATCCTTTTAAACCGTTAATATTACTAAATCTGAGTACAAAAGGAGAAGTTGGTTGTCACAGTCAAAACTAAATGCAGTCAGGGACATAGTAAGGAAAACTACTCTCTGAATTGTCCACAACACTGAAAAACCTGACAATTGACTTGTTTCTTCATATCGTGCAGCCTGTACACTTACCTCAGGCATTCTCTAGTGGTCTTTAGTCTGGGTTTAGGCTTCAGAGACACAGGTCCTAGTCACATTTGTTTTTATTTTCATGTCCTTGAATCTCAGGAAGACAAGACATGTTTCCTCATTGTTTATTTTGATTAAATTGTAAATGTGTTTTCAAGTGTGTCTCAGACGAGGTCACATGAGGGAATGTCTGAGGATTAGATGTCAAGGTGTGTGTGTGTGTGTAAATATCCCAAGATGCACTCTGCTTTCACACATCTCCCTCCTCGTCCTCTTAATCTGCTTTAAATACCACACTGCTTGTGAGTTACCGTGTTTGCCTTGTGTGTCTTTTTTTTTTTCTTCATGTGTTTGCGGGTTTGCTCAGCTGCTTCATCTGTTTCCTTCTTGCTCCATCGCCTTGGCAGTGATGAGGCTAAGCTGTCCCAGAATCCTCTTCTGCCCCCTTTTTATTCCAAATGTGTTCAGTTAGTCCAGGAGCATTGTGCATTTAGCTTTACAGTCAATAGTGTGACTGTTTTGGCAAAGGTAGCAGCCAGGCCTCGACTTAAGCTCACCATTTGGTTGTTTCTGGCTTTTGAGGGTTTGTCACTTGCTGCGTTTAAGTTCCAAACAGTGCTTAATATTGGAGCATATGTTGGCAGGACAGCATTTAGTTTTTTACATGCTTTTCTTGACAGTTATTTTTTTCATTGTATTAATTATTTTGTTCATTTTGATTCAGTGTTTAAATCAAATTAAATCGGCTTTAAATCAACTTCAAGTTGAATTTTCTTATTCTTTATTTACCCCAAAAGACAGATATTTCTTTTCAAGACGCACAGAGAGTTGGTCCATATCTTGTCAAAACAGAGGAGCATTACCAGAGAGACCATTGTGCTAGAAGCTTAAAAATATTGAATTTGAAGGAAATATCAAATGCAAGTCACAACCAACAGATTGTTTCCAGTATATGTAATACTGACCTAAAATCTGCTCATGAGTCATGTTGATTGGCTGGACAGACGTCATCTGCCATGCATGCATCTGACAGCGACTACTACTTCTAATATTAAGTGTCATAAAGTCATCAGTTTATTACACATTTTCATTATTACTTGCAAATGGCACGGAGGGCTCAAATGCTGAATGTCTGACACCAGTGGAACAGAGCAGTATTACATTTAATGTAGAAGCTGAGCTCACTGTTTCATGATGCACTGTCCAAAGTGAGACTCCAGTTTTACAGGTAACACAGAAATGTTCACAGGATTCAAAGCATTGAACGGACACTACAACATATGTTGTCTTTAGCCGGTGACTGATGCAGTGTCTCCTTGTTGTGGCAGAATAACTCTGTGTCGCCGTCAGACAGCCTGCGAGCAGCAAGCGAGAAGCATCGCGGGTCTTCAGATTATGGCCTCGACTCCAAGAAACGCAAAGTGGATGACAAAGACAGCATGAGCAGATATGTGAGTGTCTGTTTTCTCATGTTCTGTTTCTTGTTGAATCGCTCCTGAGACAGCCCACATTTGGCTTGTTTAATTGACCAATGTGTTTGAACTTTGGAGTATAAACTAAATCATATCATTAAAAAAACAACCTCAGGTTACAAGGTAAGTGTAAATGAACCAAAATATGAGAGTAAATTTATTATACTATCATTTATTAAATCAAATGTTTGTCCCACTTTATAAAAATGTCTGTCTGTGCAGTAGACTATTAGCAGAATAATAGTTAACCTGTTAAAAATGTAAAAAAAAAAAAAAAAAAAATTAAAAAAAATGTGTGTGTGTGTATATATATATATATATATATATATATATATATATATAAATAAATAAAAAATGATGTACCTACTTGAATCAGTTCAAGGTTATCTGAGTACATTTGATTGGTTTTCTAATAAATGTGTCAGCATGGCTGATTACTGCCAAACTTTTATTAAACATTCAAGAATTCATTCTGAAAGGTAATGATTTTATACCTCAACCACCACCAATTAGTAATTATAATGCAATAACATATTTTCCACAGTAGTGTAAGTAATTACAGTTACTAGTGCCATGTCACTAGTAAACCCTCCAGCAGGGGCTGTGTTCAAAGTGTACTTACAGTACTTTAATTTTTATCAAATGCTAAAGTGGCCCATTATGCAATCCAAACACAAGGATTTGGTGTAAAAAAGCATATCACACAAATCATTTTGGACAAAGAATTAATGTTCCAATTTTAACCAGCTGATGAATATAGCTGAAATTTGGCTTTAGTTGTATGTGATCTAAATGAAATGATAGTCCTCATCACTGTCATAACATTAGACACTCACTGCTTGTTTGTTACTGTTAATGGTCTTCCAGTAAACTAAATGTGACATACTTTGGGGTTTCAGGACAGTGATGGAGACAAAAGTGACGATCTGGTGGTGGATGTTTCCAATGAAGTAAGTTTGCTTTTGTACTGAGCTACCGAGCCACATTCCACAGTGTGTGAATGCTACACACTGACTACACACAGCTCTCCTTTGTCAATTGTCTACATAAGCCTCAACACCTTCCACACAGTTACCAAAAAGTCTGTCATAATATTGGTTGTGAGTGTGTGCTTACTTGCTGCATTTCTTCTGCCATTCATGCAGAAAGTAAGACAAAGAATACAAAGGAAAAAGGGAATGACAGGTGAATGAAAAGTGTGTGTGTGTGTGTGTGTGTGTATGAGGGCAAGTACAAGCACGCATGAGTATATTTATCTGTGTTTGCACATGAGGCCCCAGTTTGTTTGACCTACATGTACATGCCAGTGGCTTTCCTCCAGTCTGTTTGCTCAGTCTCTCTCTGTGTCTGTCTGGTTTTAATGGAGCAGGATCCGGCCACCCCCCGGGTCAGCCCCGCTCACTCTCCTCCAGAAAATGGCCTGGATAAATCCCGGGTCCTGAAGAAGGATGTCGCCCCCAACAGCCCGGCCTCGGTGGCCTCGTCAGGCAGCACGCCGTCCTCCAAAGCCAAGGACCACGCCCATGTGAGTACGAGGGATAAAGGGATGAACAGAAGCTGCAGGAGATGAAATGAGGCAGCTGCAGCGGAGGGGGTGAAGTGACAGACTAAAGGGCATTTGTCAAGTGAAGTGGGTGCCTGTGTGAAGGACTAATACGCAGGAGGCTTAGCAGTTGGCTGCTATGAGGGGCTTGAAGGGGCAGAGGGCGGATGCACTCTGAGGAAATCAAACCCTGTGGCTCACTCCTCTCAATCTCCTTTATGGCTTACCCAATAAATGGTCATTTCTTCCTGAACCTGAGGTTGTAAATAACCCAGAGACACAGCAGACCGGAGTGCAGAGGGAGCTGCACCGTCTGCTTTTTCAAGTCTTCTGCTCATCCTCCCCTCGTTCTCTTTACATTAACCTTTTAATGCATGAATTATGAGAAACTTAGTCAAGATGTTTTTTCCTGAGTGTTTTTTTCCTCTTTAGGTATGAATTTAAAAAAAAAAAAAATTGGACCTGTTTTTTATCAAGTTACAAAAATCTCCACTCAGCTGGACACCATGCGATTAATTTTGGAAGCAAAGAAACATTTAAAGGGCAAATATGAGAAAGTGATAAACTACACTACAAAACAAAAGTTAAGGATATTTCTTATTTTTTTGTCTTTTTTAGTCATTTTTGCCATTTGCAAATAAAACTGTCTGGTCATTAAAAAAATGTGTTTAAATTCAATTCACGCACAAAAAAAGTAAAAAGCGCTATGCAAGAATCCCAACTGAAAAAAATAGCCCAGAAATTTAAAATATCCTTAACTTTTTGTTTGTAGTGCATGTGGAAACTATGAAATAAAAACATTTTTAATGCAGCTAATCTGATGTGTTCTCACATTTTAGCATACTCTAATACTAGTTATTACTCACTTCATGGAGATAATATGCAAAAAAAAAACTTTTTTGTTTGAGAAAACGGTTAATTACAGTTTGATAACAACTAGCTATTGATTAACACCAAAATATATTACTGCAGATCAGGTTTATCAAGAACAGCAAAGTTACAGTAATGGTATGAATCTCAGTGTATTTTGGGATGGTGCATAAGTGTCCAGTGTGTTGGCTGATATGAAACTAAAACAACAAAACCCATGAATATACAAGAGAACAGCAGTAAAACAGCTGTCCACTATACTGACCGCTAAGCATGAAAGGGTGAAATTATTTGACAGAGACGATACATGCAGGTGTTGAATGCAACCAATATGTCGTATGTAGAACTCATAGCTTTGGCCAGTTTACTAGTTAACGTGTCTGGTTCAGCTTAAGAGATAACAATAACAAGCATAAAGAATAACAGACAAACACATTCACTTTAATACAGATCAGGAAACAAACAATGAGCAGATGAATCTCAAGCTCTGGCTATGTTCACACTATTTTTGTTTATTTTTGCTCATATCGTTAGCCTCATAGCATAGTTTCTTAAGTCATATTTTTGGCCAAATTCAAATGAAACAGCAGTGATAGGAATGTAAAGCTACTCAGATGTCACAGTTTGGCCAAAAATATGACTTGGGCAATTATGCCATGAGGCTAATGAAATGTGAGACTGTTTTATTTCTGTGTAAACCGCATTAATCGCATGGGATCTGATCTTTTCAATTTTGATTTGCACCACTTCTATATATGGTACTAAAACAGTCATATTTGAGTTTTTGCAGCGCATTCATATTCTTCTTACTTCACTCTAGAATAACCATTATCACAATTCTATGCTTTGACCCACTTCCTTTTCATCCCCATTCTCATTAGTATCTGCTCACTAATTGTCTGGCTTCATCAACTGATAAATGAATCAGAAAACATTGACTTCAGTGTCCTCCTTCAGTAAAACGATGTGCTTCATATGATGCGATGGGGCCTGTCTAGGACTATGACACTAAAATCTGAAATTGGCTAAATGTACAAAAAAAATGAACCAAAGAAAAATCTCAGGTCTGAACAATAAATCCAAACTGAGCACCGAGGCTTACAGTGTGAACGTAGTTTTACTGACCCAGTTAAAGCAGGCAGAATGGTTCAGTTCAACATAAACCTTTACACATTTCACTAGGATAGATTTGTATTCCACCATAAATCATCCTTCGCTGTTTCTGCCTCCCATGATTCCCTGTTTCTCTGCAGCCCTCATTAATGAGCGTCACCAGGCTGAACCCTGTTTCCTCCAATGTGATCTGCAGAGTAAGAACTAGATGGGCTAATTATGAGAGGTTTGTCAGGCCAGTCTTAACAAGCTTGACTTCTAAGAAAAGGTCTGTGCACCCCCACCCCCACAAAACACTCCCTCCCTGTGGCTGTAATGAAGTGTCAGTGTTAGATTGGATTACCTTGAGCTGTCCACTTAGATTGTCACTCTGGATTTTCCTGTCACCAAGGGTATTTCTGACTCTCAGGGGATTTTTTTCCCCCTCTGGCATACAAAACTACAGGATGTGTTTCATTTTACAGCTTGCAACTTTCTGTAAGAAGATACACAGCGAGTTATTAAAGTGCATCTCTGTTTCAGAATGACAAGTCATCCACACCAAGCCTGAAATCCAACACACCCACACCCAGAAACGAGGCTCCCACACCAGGAACCAGCACCACTCCAGGACTGCGGCCGCTGACGATGGGCAAACCACCTGGCATGGAGGCATTAGGTAACTGAACCCTTAATGCCACCACCATGTAGGAGTGAAACCAGTATTTAACTGAGAGAAAAATAATCACCAACTCTGGAACTTGTGTTAAAATCTGAGTCTGACTTTTGAGCCTTAAAAATGATTGGATTATGACATTAACATTACTTTTATAAGGCTGCATTAACTTAAGTCTTGCTTTTATAAATATGTTTCAGAAGAATTTATATTGATTAGTAGGGCTGGGTAAAAAAAATCAATTTAATCAATTTTGGATTGATTTCTTTTTAATTTTGCGTAATCAATTAATGGTGGATGAGATCGATTTTTCAGAGCAGGACCGCGAGTAAACGACCCGGAAACCGCTGACGCGAAAGCGCAGCCAGCTCCGTCTCGCGAGCCCCTTGCGGAGATGTGGGGGCGTCTTGGTCATGCTTGCGACGGTTCTGGTGCGGGAGGGAGGCAGAGGAAGGGTGGGGAAAACCCCTCAGTGGGAGGTCCTCCCAGCCTCAAACTCGAACCCGCAGTGTGGAGGAACTGGCCGGTGGAGGCGGGTCACAGAAGCCAGTCGCTCTAGAAATATTAACTTGGATCACCTGTGACTGAGGGCGGAGTTAGAGGAATAGTAAAGCGGAAATCACGAAGGTCCGTCCACCCTCCCCTCCAGTGAGTTTCTTGTACCAAAGGCCCAACATGATTCTGTTTCAGGGGGGCCAAACTGGTGTCGGTGCCCCAGGGTGATAGTAATGTGCCTTAAGGCTGGAAGCACCAGGTATAAAACAGAATAAAGATGATGAAGAAGTCTGTTCAGATCCACTGTAGAAACATGGACATGTTTGTGTCCTGTTCATTATTCCAGAGCAGATTCATCTGTTTGCTGCTGAAATATCAGATTTATTTCCTTTCTGATATCAATATTGCTTCTGTGTTGCATGGCTGCAGTAGTCAAATAATCAAGTTACAACTCAAAATTGTACTTTGGTGTCACTAAATGAACCTGAATCAATCATTTAATACTGAATCGAATCAAATCGCAATTAATTGATTCAGAACCTTATGAAACCTTAGGAAATTGGCCATGATACCCAGCCCTATTGATTAGACTGTTACAAAACAATGAAATCAATATGGAATTGATAACCTTTCACAATTTATCACCACATCCAGAAAGTTTGTTGCAGTGCCAAGGGTACCCTAACTTTTTGTCTCCTCATCAAAAAAAGGTACCTCTAGAACAGGGGTCTCAAACTCAGATCCTCGAGGGCCAGTATCCTGCATGTTTTAGTTGTTTCCCTCTTCCAGCACACCTGACGGTCGTTATCAGGCTTCTGCAGAGCTTGATGGTAGGCTTATCATTTGAATCAGGTGTGTTGGAAGAGGGATACATCTAAAACATGCAGGATAGTGGCCCTCGAGGACTGGAGTTTGAGACCCCTGCTCTAGAAGGATTAAATCAGGTTAATAGGGGTAATGAAATCTGGCTACTCAGTTAGGCGTCTTTCACCACCAACCCCCTCCCTTTCTGAGTTTTCAGATGGGTGTTGCATTCCCTGATTAAAAAAAAAAAAAAAAAAGTAGCTACTTTGGTCTGGACGATATAGCGATAGTACAAGGTTACTGACACAATCAAATGGAAGAAAGACAAACCTAAGGATGAGTGGAATGAACAACATGTAGACACTGGACAGATGGTGGTCTGTATGATGACACCTGAATGTATAAGAAAAACATCCTTAAGCCTGTTGAAAGTAACCAATCTGAAGTCTACTGCATCTTTGGGAAGAATTGCTCAAGACCTTGACTTGAAATGAGACACAGATCATACAGGTTATGGAAAAATCCTTCAGGTAATAAACAACTCGGTATCTTTCTTATGAACATGTACTCAGGCTTAAACTGCATTTTTAAATGTCTTAAAAGTGTCTTGAATTTTTTTTTAAAAGCCTGAATAACTCAACACCCCTCTCATTTGAGTGGAAGTGGAATCTACTTATAGATTAAACTTTTAGATGTTTGACAGTAATGAGACATTTATCTGCTGAAAGAGGAAATGTTTCCATGAAGTGTGACACATTTTGTGTCCAGCAGACAAAACTACATCAGACACAAATTACTGTCCCAACATATTTCTGCCTGGAAGAAAAGAGGAAATCTCTTCGATTCTTAACAGCAGGAACATCAGTTGAGAAAAAATGTCTCAACCACAAATACAATCTTGATGTGATGAAATACTGAGGTATTTTCAGAAGTGGCATATAAGCCCTTTGTTCTGCAGTCGAGACGACTCAGGTCAAGTCTGTCCTTTCACTCATGGGCGAAACAAAAAAAGTACAAATACTTAACTACTGGACATGACTGAAGCACAGTATGTGGACTTAGTGATTTATTCACCTACATTTAAGCACAAATATCTTTACCTTCTACTCCCTACATTTTCTAAACCAGCTTTAGTTTTAATGCATTTCAGGTAGTATTAATTGTTTATCAAGCTGGAAGATTTCAGCCTCTGTGGAATGAACTGTAACAGAAAAGGTGAACCTTGATTTATACAGAGCTGTATATCATGTACGACAGAAGTAGACTTAACCTTGAAGAAAAGGTGTCATCTATTTAATGAATCTGAGACCAGGAACCCTAATGCCAACATGGATGAAGTACCACTAGGAATGTAGAAATACTTCCTACTGTCCGTGTGTTACTTTTACAGTGTGTACATTTGTGCTTTTGCTTAAGTAAAGAAGCTGAATCTGTTTTCCTACTTTTCCAGATTATTTTTAAACATTTATGTAATATGTGGCCTTGACCTCCATAGAGGAACAACAGATATTTGAGTGTAAAAAGTGCTGAAGCTTCTAGAATTGAGTGAAATGTTTTGTGTTGTGCAGCTGCTCCTGCCCTACGTACACCTCTGTCGATCGCTGGGTCCTACGCCACCCCGTTCGCCATGATGGGTCACCATGAGATGAATGGCTCCCTGACCAGCCCCGGCGTTTATCCAGGTCTCATTTCACCTCAGATGAGTGCTGCGGCCGCGGCTGCATACGGACGCCCATCAATCGTAAGTAATTTCTACAGAATATGGATTTTCTCAATGATATATTCATAAATTCCACCTCCATCCGTTTGACACAACAAGCCCTCTCCAGTGTCTGTCTGATTTATCCACCTCAGCTGCTGCTTGTAAAATCTTTTTGCAAACGACTTTGAGTAACATCCTCTATCTCGACGACACTGAACATTTCTGCTTGGCTGGCTGCGGCTTGTTGTGTGTACATAATGAGAAACTACAAAGACAGCCTCGCTCCTTTACTTTGATGTGAGTTAGTTAGCATTCTAAAGGCTTTAAAAAAACACTCACCCCGAAATGCATCTCCATGTTTGAAAATCTCCCAGGCTTTCATTAGCATTAGCAAGTGGGGTATTGTAGCCTTGTAGAAGACTCGTCTGTATGCAAAGAAACTCAATCTGTGCCTTTTTTTAACGGATTTGCCTGGAAACAATCTTACGAGGGCTCCTCGGGGTGTTAGCGGATAAAGAGAAGCACAGTCTGCAATTTGAATATTAGCTTTGTGTAATTTTTGTTTGCAGGGTTAGGGTTAAATTGCTGGTGAACTCATACTTGGCTTCTCTTTGTGCAGGCAGGGTTTGACCCTCATCCACATATGAGAGCTCCAGGTCTGCCCGCCAGCCTTACCTCCATTTCAGGAGGAAAGCCGTAAGTATCTGACTGTGAATGTAATGTGACAATAATGTGAGCATCAACACTGAAAAACACAAACCTATAGAAAGGAAAAGAATGGCACAACGAATTCACTTAACCTTCTACAAAAATAAGCACTTATTACTTGTCTCATTAAGCCCACATCACAGTCAGAATCCTCATACATTTCTTTGCCTTCGCAAACAATATTTAAATAAATTATCAAATTAAAGCACAATTTAGAAAACTCACAAAAAAAATACAAATTTCCTCAGTTTCAGTTTCCATAAACTGGTTTGGAGCAGATAAACTAAGACTGCCTCATGTAGTCAGAAGGGGACATTGTCGACAATATTACGCAAAACTATTAAACAGACTCAAACAGAATCTGAAATAGCTTTCATATTTGTTTACCCCAGTGTGTCTGAGGAATAATTACGTCTCCTCATCATCCACTCCACTACCTGTTCTGCCAGACAAGTTTTCCTATATTATTCAAATCTGGTATGGCACCGCAAACAGCTGATCAGTCACATGTGTTAAATGTTAGATACATGACATTTATTTTTTCCAAAAAAGGTGTTTCTATTTCAATTTAAAACACATTAATACACACACTGACTTTTTTGAAAATGGCAAAAACCACCTTAAGTTTTCAAATTCTGCCATTTCCATAAACATTCACTAATCCAAAGCTTCCTAATGTATGTTAATGGACATGAACAAGGCCAGTGCTGTACATTCATATTATTAAAACTGAGATAAATATAAGCTAAATGACATTCAGTGCCAACATGACATGAGCACGACTTATTCTGAAGTCACATATTTTCTGACCAGCTGTCAGTGTTTCCAGTATCATAAACCCATAAAGACCCAAACATCCACTGCCAACCAAAACCATCAGCTGATGTAAACTGTTTTATACCTGTTGATCTATTAATCCTATTTATACATGTAAATAATTGGAGTAAAATACAGTTTGTCATCTTTTCATGATCATTAGATATGACCCATTTGGACATTCAGAGGCTCCATAGTGAGCGTGGAAACACTGCCATCTTCTACAACATTGATTCACCAGTAAAACCCATGGAGTTGAATCAATGACAGTGGATGGACACACTGGGTTTATGTTCAGTTAATGATAGATTTTGTTGAAAAAGTAACTTTTTTCAGATTTGATCTAATTGTTTAATTTTCTCTGAGAAAAAAACCTGACTTATACCGAAAAATGTACAGAATAATGTAACAAATGGTGATAAATCACTTGGGAAAAGACAAACATAAATCATTTGGAAGTTGTGAGGAAAATTAAATCAATTAATCCCAATGATCATGTTGCTTTAGTTTTGGTGCAGACTCAAACATCTGTTGAAGTTAAACTGATCTGAGATGAACTGAGACGTCTGTTAAGACACAAACTGACCGTCCTGCCCTGCCCCCCTCCCTCCCCCCCCAGGGCTTATTCTTTTCATGTGAGCGCAGATGGTCAGATGCAGCCCGTGCCCTTCCCTCCGGACGCTCTGATCGGCCCGGGTATCCCACGCCACGCTCGCCAGATCAACACACTGAGCCATGGGGAAGTGGTGTGTGCCGTCACCATCAGCAACCCCACACGTCACGTCTACACCGGTGGCAAGGGCTGTGTCAAGATCTGGGACATCAGCCAACCCGGCAGCAAGAGCCCCGTGTCCCAACTCGACTGCCTGGTAAATACTTACTGTTTCTCACAAGTGACAACAAAAGGACATGCGTTTCACACGTTATTACTGTGTGTTGTTCCAAATATTAGTAGGGCTTCCAACTAGGAACAAAACATAATGCCGCCCAGTTTCATGAGCTTTCTTCTCCTTCATTAAGACTTTTCTTGAGCATCAAATGTAGCTTGACTCCATATCCCACTGTAGCTTTTCCCCAGATTCCAACAGATAGAGATGTGAATAATTCAGCAACGTGTCTTGCTGCTGTGCTGAAATAATCCTCGGTGAGAAAAAAGAGCCTGCTGAGTAATGATGTTCTGATTGGCCAACCCTGTCTGCCATTACCCAGCTCATTACTTCTTCCCAACTGCCTCCCATTTCTCATTTTGATACTGTGGCTTCACGCTGTTCCACTCGTACGGCCTCCAACAGCCTTAAGGTACGTCCAGAGTGCAATTGGGTCTTATAAAGCCATCAGGGTGCTGTTTTAATTCGACCGCGAGCTTTCACGCTCATATTGATCTCCGTGTTCCTGCTCACTTGGAGTCTGGCCAAAGTCTGCAGCTCTAGTTAGAGCAGACATCCATATGTTCACTTTGAGACCAAGTCAGAACACTTCAAGTCAAAGAAAGACCCAAGTGTTCATTGATACACAGCTGGACTCTTCATTGGAAATCATCTTACAGTGATACTTCACATCTATTGCTTTTGTAATATTAAACCACTGTCATAGTCAGAGTAGTTTTAACTTATACATCATAGTTTTGTGTGCAAATGTGAGTCAGAATCTCTATTTAAATCCCAACAAAAACTCATTTTAACAAGTAACATAAATGGAGAACATCAGATGTGGAAAAAATGTCTGCTCTAATTCCAACTCTCCAGTGACCCAGTATAATTATCTAAAATTAAATAACTACAAAATGAACCTGCTTAACTAACAAAAGCTCTAGATTTTCAGCTTTTTTGTTTTTACGCTAGAAAATACATAAGTAAATTTTATACTTTTGAAGACTTTTCATGCTTTAAATAAGGTTTTTGTTAACAAGTGGCTGAGAGGGACATTAACCCTCTGGACACCTTCTGTTAAAAATATACATGCACAAAAATAACTGCTATAACAATTTTTGATTAATTTCTGAAACATCCTCAGCCCTGTTCAAAACTACTAAATATGTGATCATTTTCAGGATTTGAACCCTTTAGATGTCACTTTAATTATTTAAATTCTAAATTATTTATTACAAAAATTGCAAAAACATTTGATATTTTCTATATATTAAATAGTAGGGGGATGGGACATTGGTGATTAGAGTCTTGGACATGTCAAAGATTATCAACAAAACTGATTTGATTGCCCTGTGATGAACTGGCGACTTGTCCAGGGTGTACCCCGCCTTCGCCCCTGTGTAGCTGGGATAGGCTCCAAGCGACCCCCGTGACCCTAGTGAGGATAAAGCAGGTTCAGAAAATGAATGAATGATTTGATTGCATTAGTGTTTTTTCTGTAGTGTCAGACACTCCCTCTAGTTACCTTCGTGGCCATAAATGGCCCATTGACCATCATTAAAACAACATTTTTTATTCTCACTGCCAATACAGTATACATACCTGATCAAAATTTTAAGACCATTTGAAAAATTGCTTGAATTTATATTTTGCACTGTTGGATCTTAAAAAGGTTCTAAGTAGAGTTTCAAAATGCAAAAAGAAGGAATGGAAGTGAGAAAAAAAATTTTGAGTAAGCAATTTATTTTAAACAACAATTAAACTGAAATAGGCAGTTCATCAGCCGATCAAAAGTTTAAGACCACAGCCTTTAAAAGCCAAAACCTGCACAAAAATGTGGATTCAGTGTCATTTTTTGTCAGGTATTCACATTGTCATGACCTCCTGATGGCAAAGTTAAAACAAAGCTGTCTTTCTTTGACTAGATTGGTCTGATTGTTGAGCTGCATAAACAAAGCCTCTCGCAACACGCCAACGCTGCTGAGGTTGGACGCTGTAAGACAGTCATTTTGAATTCCTTAAAAGATCCTGAGTGTTATGGAACAAAAAAGTCAGGTGGTAGATCCAAAAAAAATTCACCGGTGCTGAGCTGGAGGATTCGATTAGCTGTCCGTCAAGATCCTCGACCTAAATTAAGGCTGTTCCTGGTGCCGACTGCAGCCCAATAACCATCAAACAGCATCTGAGAGAGAAGGGCTTTAAGAACAAAACACGTCTTCAAAGCCCTCGTCTCCTTCAATGCCACAAAATTGCCCATTTTTTACTTTGCAAGAGAGCACCAAATATGGGACAGTGAAAAGTGGAAGAAAGTTTTATTCTCTGATGAGAAGAAATGTAACCTGGACAGTCCTGATGACTTCTAATGTTACTGGCATGACAAGGAGATCCCACTGGAGATGTTTTCTACACAACACAGTGGGGGGGGGGGGGGGGGGGGGGGTCACTGCCATCATGATCTGGGGTGATGTTTCCTTCAGTGGAACAATGGCGCTTCTGGTTGTGCAGGGGTGTCAAACTGCGGCTGGCTATGTGCAGATGTTGTAGGGGGCATCCGTCATGACTGAGGGCCTTGGTCTGTGTGGTAATGACTGGGCTTAAAAACAGGACAACGCTGCAGTTCACAATGACAAAGGACTGAGAACAGAGGAAGAACATCACTGTTTTGGACCATCCTGCCTGTTCCCCTGATCTAAATCCAATTGAGAACATTTTGGGATGGATGGCAAGGAAGTTACCAAAAATGGACATCAGTTCCAGACAGTGGATGCCTTCCGTGAAGCCATCTTCACCACTTGGAGCAATGTTTCCACTAGCCTCCTGGATACACTCCCATCTTAATAATAACAATAATCAAGCACGCCAAAATGAATTTTTTAAGTGATCAACAAGAGCGGTGGAGCTACTCATTACTGAGTCCTTATTTGAAACTTTTATTTCTATTTTAGGGGGGGGGGGGGGGGGGGGGTTTGGGTTTTTTTGAGCTGTGGTCATAGACTTTTGAGTGTCTGATGAACAGCCTATTTCAGTTTGTTGTTTTCAATAAATTGCTAATTTTTTTTGTCTCTCCTATTTCTTTTTGCATTTTGAAACTCTACTTAGATCCTTTTTAAGATCCTACTGTGCAAAATGTAAATTCTTGCAATTTTTTAAATGGTCTTAAAATTTTGACCAGTGGTGTAGATCCATACCTTCTCTAATGTCAAGATTTAATTTTGAAGAAAACTAGTGATACTTGACATTTTTCACTGTATTCCACCAGTTTCAACCATTCTCCCATTGTAGGCTGATGCATGAAATTCTTGAATTTTGGAGTTATGTTATTGACGGCCACAAGAGGGATTTGGTTGTGTGGATATGAAATCATTTTTACCCCTCAGCCAACATCTGACCGAAGGGGTATTGCAATCATTTTGGCATCTGTCTGTCTGTCTGTCTGTCTGTCCATTCAACAACATAATTGCATTATCTGAAGAATGCATTGCGATATCTGTACCAAATTTATACTGTGGGTGCATCTTGGCATGGAGCAGAAGAATATTAAAAATGGGAGACTTTGACCTACTTTTTCAAGGTCATATGTCCTTGTGCAGTTCTAATATCTAAGTACTTTCAAATATAAATATGTATGTAATAGGTTTTACACAAAGACAATCTAATAAAAGTTGTAGGGCAGTAACTTTCAACAGAATCTTACAATATACTTGGCTGAGGGGGATTAAAAGTGTGCAGCACATTATGTTTAAATAACACGTGATTCATCAATGTGATCATTTATTGTGCAAACTGTAACATCTTTGAAAGCTTCAACAACTAAACAGACACAATGGAACATATGAAATCTGAACAAATTTGATATAGAAATATCCAGGCTTTGAATATGTGACGTTTGTGTGTGTATGTTTGAGAGAAATGGATAAATGGATTGAGAGGGTGTGTCTCCATTGGTAACGTGACATTGATGGCACCCCCTCGCTGAGGTTGTGATGGCGTCTTCCTTCCGTTTGTCTTCCAGAACAGGGACAATTACATCCGCTCCTGTAAGCTGCTGCCTGACGGCCGCACCCTCATAGTGGGTGGCGAGGCCTCCACTCTGACCATCTGGGATCTGGCCTCGCAGACGCCACGCATCAAGGCGGAGCTCACTTCCTCTGCTCCGGCCTGCTACGCTCTGGCCATCAGCCCTGACGCCAAGGTCTGCTTTTCCTGCTGTTCGGATGGAAACATCGCTGTGTGGGACCTCCACAATCAGACCCTTGTCAGGTCAGTGTCTCTGTGCATCTGGTTTTATCAAAACTGGAAGCAGGTTCTGTGCCACAAACACTCTGTTCATTGTGTTTGAACAACGACACCCCCTACGGGAGCTGTTCTGTTTCTGACTGTTGGTCATGTGGTGTTGGTTGCAGGCAGTTCCAGGGCCACACAGATGGAGCCAGCTGCATTGACATCTCCCACGATGGGACCAAACTATGGACCGGAGGACTCGACAACACTGTCCGCTCCTGGGATCTGAGAGAGGGGCGGCAACTCCAGCAACACGACTTTACCTCACAGGTAGAAACCAAGTCATACGGCAGCCCTGACATGTTCATATGTGCAAGACATTATTGTTGTAGTGGTGCGCGGTACAACCAAAACCTTCTATGATGGTACGTTATTTTATGACAGGGTCGTGTAACGCCTTCGGGGCTAATCATTGGAACAAAGTCAACATCTGTCATAAACATGGCAAGTCATCAGGGCTTTGTCTTGTGTAACAGTGACATTGAAATCAACCACATAGCACACTATGTTACATGATAAACATTAAAGATAACAAATGGACAAAGGGACCAAACTCAACACTGAGTATCATGGCACCCAAGTGGTATGGTATGAAAGCTGGTCATAGTATGAGAAAAGATACATGAAATTAGAGCTGCAACTATCGATTATTTTTGTTATCAATTAATTTCTAGATTTTTTTTATTATTTGATTAAACAATTAATTGAATCTGCAAAAAAAGTAAAAAAAAAAAAAAAAAGTTTTATTTTATTTTATCTTTCCTTTATTTTATTTGTATTTTATTTATTCCAGAACCAGCTGAAACAACCACAAAACGTATTAAAGTAATAGGATACATATAAAAAAAATCTATATAGAAATAACAACAATAACAGGATAAAAGTATGACACCTATGACACCTACAAACAATATGTGCACTGCAGTCTTCAACACATTAATCAAAAATATTTTTGACTGATTGGATTAATCATTACGCCTTTACATGAAACAACCCTTTTACAACTGACCCTTCGCTAAGTCCCGCCCTAGAACCACCACTGATCAATCACAGGTTAGCAACGGTAACTAAGAGAGGAGTGACTGGCAAGCATTCGCCTCCAGAGCAAAATGCATAAGCAGTGTGTGTACGGGACTTGTATATTCTAAGGTAAGATGCTAATGCTAACTAGCACAGTTGTTAGCTACAAGACTGTAGTACAGGGGTCACCAACCCTGAACTTCAAGAACTATCCTGCTTGTTTTAGATGACTCTCACTTCCAGCACATCTAATGGGTGGTTGTCAGGCTTCTACAGAGCTTGATGATAGGCTTATCATTTGAATCGGGTGTGTTGGAAGAGGGATACATCTAAAACATGCAGGATAGTAGCTCTCTAGGACCAGGGTTGGTCACCGCTGCCGTAGTAGAATATTGATTAAAAGTAACTAATGTTTCAACATAGGGTTAGGGGGTTGTGCGCCGCTTAAGGCTAAACCCACGATGTGGGAACCATATGTTGGTGTGCTATAAACAGATGGAAAACACAGCATTTAGCAACAGGCTAAAACATATCAGATACCGAAAACTATAGGGAGTCATAACGGAAACTTAGCTTAAAATAAAACATTATTGACTTACCCTGTGATGCAAGAACATTGTTGTTCCTATATATGTCTGTTCTGTACATGATTTGTCAAGACGTTGTCAAATCCATGTTTACATGCCAACGGGAATGAACCGCAAAGAGAAAGCGTGCCAGGCCTAGCAACTGTAACCATGGGGGGTGGGTCTTAGCGAAGGGTCAGTTGTAATAAACAAATGAGATGTATTTATATTGACCAAAAAAAAAAAAAGAACCATCTCTGTAGAATTTGACAGCATCTGATGATTGAAAACAAGGAGTACGCTAACAAGAGGTCAATTAAGGGATCATTATATTACATTTCTGTACAAAAACCTCAAGATGTTTGATGTTTTTTTTTCCTAAATTGCAATACAGTTATTGTACGTAATTTGAAATAAACCTGCAGTTCATTCCGTGGTTATTTTCTCAGTTTATTTGGAATTCTAATACAAACCACCTCTAAAAATAAAAAACACTAAAAATGGAAGCTTGAAGTTTCCAACAAGTGTTCAACTACAGTGAGCAGACGTTGATGTAACTCCAGCTTCAAAAGGCCCATGTTTTCAAGGTTTACAGGATTTAACAAAGGTTCAGGTCCGCTCAGATCCCAGTAGATTGAATCTGTATTTTCATATTTGAATCAGTGGACACATTCGTCCCATTACTCACTCCATATACGATGCAGTTGAATAGGTTTGATCTGGTGTCTTTTCTCGGTGCAGATCTTCTCATTGGGTTACTGCCCCACTGGGGAATGGTTGGCTGTGGGCATGGAGAGCAGCAATGTGGAAGTTCTACACCACACCAAGCCTGACAAGTACCAGCTCCACCTGCATGAAAGCTGCGTTCTGTCACTGAAGTTCGCCTACTGTGGTAAGAAACCAGCCAAGCCCTGATCTAAACCAATGAACCGACAGGTGTAGGCTGTGATGGGACAGATTTAAAGTCCAACAGGTTTGTTGGACACAGTGAGGCAAGAAACAGATCAGATTCTAACTGCTCCGTTAATTAACCCTTTCATGCATGAATTATGACAGCCTTAATAAAGATTTTTTTTCCTGAGTGTTTTTATTCCTCTAGGCATTAAAATAACAATGCAATTGACATTTTTTAAAAACCTATTTGTCATGGAGATGCAAAAATGTCCATTCAGCTGTACACCATGCATTTAATTTTTGAAGCAAAGAAACATCTTTATTGATATACTGTGTGAAAACTATGAAATAAAAACATTTTTATTGCAGCTAATCTGATGTTTTCTCACATTTTAACATACTCTAATACTGGTTATTACTCACTCCATGGAGATAATATGCAAAAAAAGAAAGTTTTTTGTTTAACCCATAAAAACCCAGTGCTACTTTTGTCATCATTTTGTTTAAAAAAACAAAACAAAAAACTGTTAATTACAGTCTAATAGCAACAAGCAACTGATTTACTCTCAAACATGTTAGTGCAGGTCAAGTTTATGAAGAACAGCAAAGTTACAGTAATTATATGAACTGCAGTGTATGGGATGATGCATAAGCGTCCACTATGTTGGCAGATATGGAACTAAAATAACAAAATCCATGAATAGAACAGTTGTAAAATGCCTGTCCACTGTAGTAACCACTGTGCATGAAAGGGTTAAAATGCTGTTTAGCTACTTGTTGTGTTTCTTTTCAGAAGTTGCGATAAATGCAGCTCATTTATAAGAATTAAATGTCAGATCGGAGCGTGATCACATCACCGTTCAGTCCATAATAAACAGAGGGAAAGCTTGTAGCTGTATGTTAACAAGGGAAGTGCAGACGGACACGTTCGTTTGTGAGGCTGCTGGTGCCTGTTGGCTGAACAGCTGCTTTGAAATTCAAGGCTCAGACAAATGAGGTTTCACTGCAGCTTTTTTTTCTACATGAAATGTCAGTATTCATTTCCTCCCCACAAGACCCCCCACAGCACAATCCCATATCTGCAGCTCTGCAGAACTGGCTGCTTCAGAGCCCTTATGTCACTAATTAAGTCATTAGCCGACTAGTCAGTTGGGTAATTAATCAGAGGGTGATTAAAATAATTATCAGAGTGGAAATGGGGCACTTTCTCCGTCATTATGTACAGTTTATGTTCATTTGTGTAATGGTGTTTCACTACTTTTTATGTTCCACAACAACGCTAAACGTGAGCCCAGTCTGACGGTGTTTTGTGTTTGTGCAGGTAAATGGTTTGTGAGCACAGGGAAGGACAATCTGTTGAATGCATGGAGGACTCCTTATGGTGCAAGTATTTTCCAGGTGAGTCTGAAAATGACAGGATGTAACATCCTGATTAGGGATGTAACGATATGAAAATTTCATATCATGGTTATTGTGACCAAAATTATCAGTTATTATTATTGCGGTATTATTGAAATTGTGCTCAAAATGTTCAAAAACTACTAATACACACACTGAAATAATTTAACCAAGTTGTATTTAAATAAATAAATAAATAAAATAATTGGTACAATGCACTTTCTCTTGGCAGAAACGTTCAAATATTAACCCTTAGTGGTCTGAGCCTATTTTGGCCATTTTTCCGTACTTTTGATTTTGCCTTTATATATTACATAAACAAATGTTTACTATACCCGTGTTTGGTATCTTTTTCTTCAGCACAACTTCATCTATTTTATCTGTCTATTATTTTGTCACTTTAACCTACTATATCAACACAAAAGGCCAGAAAACACACACAAAAAATCCGATTTGAAAAATGTTTATACTTTATTGCATAAATAACACAGATGCTTAACAAACCTTTTCAAAGACTTTAAAAGTTAATATTGGTTCCAGTTATTAGGTATAGAAAATCAAAATTGTAATAAATTAAAACTGTACTCAAATATTTGACATAAAAGCAGATCTTTACATAGGCGTTTTTTCCCCTAAAAATGCAGTAATCAAACACGGTTATCATGATAATTAGAACTGAAATGGTAATACTAACCGTCTGCAATTTTACCGTGGTTTATCATTTTACCAGTAATCGTTACATCCCTAATCCTGATCATAGGTAAATGATTTCTAAGAATATTGATGGAAGAAAATGTTAAAGCAGTGACCAGTTTGACTGTTACTTCAAGGGAACAAAAGCAGGTTCACACTTACTGTCATCACAAAGCGTTGGTCTCATAGCGTAATTGCCCAAGTCATATAATTTTCAGGCCATAGCCAATGATGCAAAATGGATCAGTAATGTTAGAAGAGTAAAGAAATATTTGGTGCAAAAAAGGAACAAGGAATTAACCTAGTAAAGCCTTTGGCCCATAAAAGGCCCGTTTCCAAACCAGTGTGAGAGTATTTGTGTTTGGTAAAAATGACACCACCACAGTGGGATCATTCAGTGACTGCACTTACAGTCAAAATTCACCTAAATTTGTGACTACGAATCCTGAAAATGTGAGTTAATGGCGACTCCTCTGATTTGTCCCACAGTCCAAGGAATCTTCGTCTGTCCTGAGCTGTGACATTTCAGCAGATGACAAATACATAGTGACAGGATCTGGAGACAAGAAGGCCACAGTGTACGAGGTCATCTACTAGAGAACAGCAGGCTTCATCTGCTTCATCTGCTTCAGTGTTTGGACTGAGGCCACGCCCCCGTCTGAAGCAGGAGGAGCTGGGACACAACAGACACTGCAAATGGAAACAAGTGGAGCCTTTGGTTCAAGGGGCTTTTCTGTGGAGGTTTTTATGTTTGGGTTGTACATTTTTTGTGATTTCAAATTTTAGATTTTTTTTTTTTTTTTTTTTTTTGGACAATATGTAGGTGTCACCCTATGAAGCAGCGCTTCATTTCTAAGAACCTCGTTCCCTGGACATCTTGTGAAAAGTGTACATATCGGATTAAATAAAAGACATTTTATATATATTATATATATTATAAAAAATATATATATATTTTCATGTCCTGGGTGTACTTGTGATGATTTTTTTGCCCCCTCTCTCTCTCCCAGTCTGAAGTGAGAGAACATAAGGCGAGGACTTTTTAACAGCTGATTTTTAAAGCACAATCTCCAGGCTGACCTTTTCAGAAATCAAATTCTAGGAGCACGAAAACTCGCAAGTAGGACATTTTGTGTTGATTTTTAAAATGGCCTTTTTGTCACTGTGCTCTTACCCGATGATGAACACGTGCTCTGGTCAGACCAGGATCAGGATGGACCACTGCAGAAAAACAGATGGATGTAAATGTAATTGTTCTAAATATCTATAAAACCCTTTTTAAAGTGGACTAAATGTACTGCTCCGTGTGTGTGCTCTGTCTCCCTGTTTGTTTGACCTTGTTAGATTATGGGAGATAAGGAACGTTTCATGTTTAGCTTCACCTTGGACCTCCATCAGCAGCAGGCACAAACTGGACAGCTGTGTGCTTTTTGCTAACTTTGACGTAATCTGGATCTTGAATTGCACCATTGATTTGTTGGCTACAGACTAAACTCAAACAGTCCGATGTGGGCTACTGAATCCTGATGCCCTTTGTATCTTATCACTGTTCCTGGAATATGTTTGGCCGCGTAGAGAAGGCACACAGAGACTTCTGACAGCTCAGTTACCCCAAATGTTCAGCAAGGCCAGAGGAACAGCATGTCCGTCGAAACACAAAAACACAACTGAACACATGGAATGTGTCCCATTCTGACTTTAATTCATGCTAGGTGAATAATTCTGGTGTCTTCACTGTGCTGCTGAGCCCGTCAGCATTTCCACCTGAAAAACAAAAGGACAAAAGCACTTGTCCCTCCTAAACCACACCAAAGTCGAAACGCTGTCAGCACTGAAAACAAATGTACAGTTGTTAATAAAACCAATAAAACTGTCTTTTTGTAAAACCGTCTGTTTCCTCGTGTTCATGTTTGATGTCGTGCTTTTCAGGGGTTTATCTGCGATGACGTGTACAGTTCAGATCAGAACACTGACAACAGTTCAGTTCAGTTTGAAGGCCGACATGTTTAGACACTTTTATGGGATGGGATGTTTGAAGCTGAATTCAGGACTTTTAATCTCAGTACATTTTGTCCAGTTAACCATTTCATGCGTTAATTATGAGAATCTTAAGATTTTTATTTGTGTGTTTTTATTCCTCGAGGCATTACGAAAAACAATGCGATTGAAATAGTTTTTATAAACCCATTTTTCATTGAGTAACAAAAATATCCACTCAGCTGGACGCCAAGCATTAAATTTTTGAAGTAAAGAAACGTATTAACTGATAAACTGTGAAAACTATGAAATGAAAGCATTTGAAATGCAGCCAATCTGATGTTTTCTCACATTTTAACATAAACTAATACTAGTCATTACTCACTTCATGGAGATAATATGCCAAAAAAAAAAACTAATAACAATAACAAGCAATTGATTTACCCTCAAACATGCTCGTACAGATCAGGTTTATCAAGAACAGCAAAGTTACAGTAACAGTATGAATTCCAGTGTATGGGATGGTGCATGTACTGCAAAAATCTAAATCTTACCAAGTGTATTTTTCTGATTTCTAGTCAAAATATCTCATCACACTTAAAATAAGACAGAATCACCTATAGAGTAGCATTTTTTTTTTTCTTAATTAAAGTAAAAAAAATCTGCCAATGGAACAAGTGAAAATTATCTTGGTAAGATTTCTTGAAATAAGAATTTGCAGAACTATTGTCTAAAAATCAGTTCTTATATCTCACTGAAAAGTTCCTCTTTAGGTGATTCTGTCTGATTTTAAGCGTAATAAGATATGTGGACTAGAAATGAGAAAAATACACTTGGTCAGAGTTACATTTTTGCAGTGTGAGTGTCCACTGTGTTGGCTGATATGGAACTAAAACAACAAAGTCCATGAATATACAAGAGAACAGTTGTCCACTGGAGTGACCACTGTGCATGAAAGGGTTAAAACACACCTTGATGCACGGAGGGATTTAAAAACGCACCTTAATGTTAAGCCTTTAGGTGCCTGAGGTTTGGTTTTCTGTCTGATTTTGCAACTTTGGCACTTAAAGGGTTAAGAAATAATCAGTGTTGGGGTGTTTCTGGTAACTTGTCTTAGCCTCTATGTCAGGGGTGTCAAACATGTGGCCCGGGGGCCAAAACCGGCCCACCAAAAGGTCCAGTCTGGCCCGCGGGATGAATTTGTGAAGTGCAAAAATGACACTGAAGAAGAAGAATCAAGGGTGTGAAACTCATTTTAGTTCAGGTTCCACATAAAGACCAATATGATCTATAGTAAAATAATAACATTATAATAACTTAGAAATAATAACAACTCCATTTTTCTAGGTTCAGCTGGACTTTTGAAGCAAAACTAGTCCAGTTGAACCTCAGAGAACTACCAACAAATGAGAAATTGGATGAGAAACTGTTCTTATTTTAGTTCCAAACTCCAAATTTTGAACCATATTATGCCTGTTACCAAATAATATAAGTAATTTAATGTTTTTTATTGCACTAAAACAAAGAGAAAAAGTTGTCATTATTTATAGGTTATGATGCTATGGCCCACTTGAGATCTAATTGAGCTGAATTTGACCCTTGGAAGAAATGAGTTTGACACCCCTGAGTTAGAACATTATGCTACGGCACAGGTGTCAAACATAAATCCGGTCGCCAAAGGGTCCAGTCCGGTCTGTAGGATGAATTACACTAAGATAACTAGAAGCACTCGGAGAGCGCAGACCTCCGCCAAGGCTGATCAGTGGCCCCCCCTGTGGGCCCCCCCCATGCCAAGGAGGTTATGTTTTTGCCAGGGTTTGTTTGTTTGTTTATCTGTTTGTCTGTCTGTCTGTTTGTCTGTCCGTTAGTGTGCAACATAACTCAAAAAGTTATGGACAGATTTTGATGAAATTTTCAGGGTTTGTTGGAAATGGGCCCCCCCGTGGGCCCCCCCACCCCCGATCACCACCAAAATTTAATCATTTCTTCCTTATCCCATTTCCAACAAACCCTGAAAATTTCATCAAAATCTGTCCATAACTTTTTGAGTTATGTTGCACACTAACGGACAGACAAACAGACAAACAAACAAACAAACAAACAAACAAACCCTGGCAAAAACATAACCTCCTTGGCGGAGGTAATAACAATTAATGGTGTAAAAATCAATTTAATTTAATTCAGGTTCCACATACAGAACAGTTGATCTCAACTGGGTCAGACCAGGAAAATATTACTGTTATAACCTGTAAATAATGAAAACTGCAGATTTTATTTTTGTTTTAGTGTAAAAAAAAACAAAACAAAAAAAAAAGTAAAATTACATGAAAATGTTTATATTAACCAACTATCCTTTTACAAAAAATGTGAATCAACTGAACAAATATGAACAACCTGAAATGTCTTAAGAAAAGTAAATGCAATTTTACTAATATTCTGCCTGTTACTATATGTTTAGTGTAGTTGTAATAGTAATAGAAGTTGTAACGCACATGTGTAAATGATAAACTGATAAACTGAGGCAGGATATTGTTAAAATTGCACTTGTTTTTCTTAAGACATTTCAGGTTGTTCATGTTATTCAGATTTTTATGGACACGTAAATGTAAATATTATCATAATGTAATTTTACTTTTGTCAGTGTTATTATTTTACTGGTCCTGCCCACTTCAGATCATACTGGGCTGAATGTGGCCCCTGAACTAAAAGGAGTTTGACAGCCCTGCTCTGTGTCTTAACATGGAGTTGGTGATCATTGACTACAGCTGTCCATCACATACTGAGCCCACCCCCTTTACACCTGTGAGCAGACACAGTCCACAGCAGGTGCACGCTTCCTGAACGCTCTCACATCAGCTGAAGTAGAATATGATGGAAGAGAATTATGATCATTTTAATGTTATGACATAACCAGTGAGTAAGTAGTTACCAGTGTTGGGAATAACAGCGTTAACCCTTTCATGCACACTGGTCACTACAGTGGACAGCTATTCTACAGCTGTTCTCTTGTATATTCATGGATTTTGTTGTTCTTTTCGTTGTTGTTGTTGTTGTTGTTGTTGTTTTTACACATATCTTTATTAAAGTTTTAAGACACTACATATCTTTTCTGGTGTGAATTGGTAACATTATGTAGATCTCTCCTGAGGATAAAGCCCAGAATCACAAGCCCTCCCCATAGTTTTCACACAATTTATCAGTAAATACATATTTCTGTGTGTCAAAAATTAAACGTGTGGTGTCCAGCTGAGTGGACATTTTTGCAACTTCATGAAAAATAGGTTCATAAGAATTTTTTTTGTTTTTCATTATTATTTTTTTATGTATTTTTAATTTTTAAAAAAATGATTATTGTTATTTTTTTTTTAAATAATTATTATTTATTTTTCAGAAGAAAATTTTTAATCGCATAGTTGGGTTTTTTTCATGCCTAAAGAGGAATAAAAACACTCAGGAAAACATTTTGATTAAGGTTCTCATAATTCATGCATGAAAGGGTTAAAAATAGCGGCGTTGCTAATGCCGTTATTATTTTCCAGTAACAGGTAATCTAATGAATTACTATTTGAAACATTCCAACTCCGTTACTCTTAGCGGCAGTGAAATGTGGTGCGTTACTGTGCACTGATATCTAACAGCTGTTATCTGTCCTGACTCACTCAGCCAGGCACCAGAGGTGTGACGTTCGCGGATGAGTCGAGTCTTTTGAACGGCTCTTTTCAGTGAACGATAAGAACTGATTTGTTACCAGCCGTTCATGTACAAGTCGTTCTTATATTCAAACTAGAAGCACTCGGAGAGCGCAGACCTCCACCAAGGCTGATCAGTGCCCCCCCCCATGGGCCCCCCCACCCCCGATCACCACCAAAATTTAATCATTTCTTCCTTATCCCATTTCCAACAAACCCTGAAAATTTCATCCAAATCTGTCCGTAACTTTTTGAGTTATGCTGCACACTAACGGACAGACAAACAAACAAACAGACAGACAAACAAACAAACAAACAAACCCTGGCAAAAACATAACCTCCTTGGCGGAGGTAATAATTACCCACACTGCCTTCGTGCTTCACCTGTGTGTCCATGAGTTTGAGTTGTCCACAGCACAGCACATTCACTTGAACGCAGCTACGTGCAGCTAATTTAGGGGAGGAGTTATCAGCTAATTTAGGGGAGGAGTTATCAGCTAACTTAGGGGAGGAGTTATCAGTGAGTGACTGAAGGCGGCCTTACACTGTGCGATTTTAGAGACGATTTCTCACTCGTGCGACTCTTTCTGGGATGGGGCCAGATGTGCCTCTAATGGTGTGTGGTGCTTGGTGCAGTGTACATGGGGTAAGGAGAAGCCATTAACACCTCTCCACCAGCAATCGTGTGTTCGCAAGGAAAACGGAGCTGTTTGAAATCCTGCTCGCTCCTCATGAGGGTATCGCACTGTCAAAGCAGTGCCACAAGCCCATGTGCCTCAAATTCTCACACTGTGCATGCGCGAACACAGAAGCGTACAGTAGCGTACAAGCTTACAGTAGCTGGGTATTGGCCTAGTGCAGTTTAGCTTTTGCAGCTTACCTCTAGTTCCCTTTGCTGTAGGATTGACAGCCCATACTGTCCACGTCTGGACAACCAATTCATGCACCAAACACATCGTCGTCTTTTCTTCTTTTTTGATTCCTCACAGATAATGGCACATATTACCAAAGCAGCTCATTGGTTTTTGTTTAGCACTACCATTTTGTGACTCACGCCAATACACAATCGTCTATGCACTTTTACGGATTCCTTGGTATTGTAACGTTGTATTTCCGGATACAACACTGGAACGTGCGGTGCGTCCTCTGGTGTGTGGTCCTACAGTGTGAGCAGTCAGGTCGCATACGAGCATCGGTCCGTACAGTGTGAGAACAGGAATCGTGAGCCTGACTTTACAATTGATTCGCACAGTTTGAGATGGAGCTGCGTGCAACGATCGAAATAATCGCACAGTGTATGGCCGCCTTGACTGGACTGGAGACATTTACCGCTGGATTAGAGAGGAGCGACTGAAAAAAGTGGAGATGTGGGATTAACTGGAGGAGCAGCCTCTATAAATGCAGATATGCACTTATGTGGTGGAAAAGCCTGGCCCTGGTGGACCCCAGCCTGGCCCTGGTGGACCCCAGCCTGGCCCTGGTGGACCCCAGCCTGGCCCTGGTGGACCCCAGCCTGGCCCTGGTGGACCCCAGCCTCACCACAGTCCTGGTCTCCAGTACCTGTCTGCTGTTCTACTCTATGCCACGGGCTGTGAAACACACTCAAAAATCAGTTTCCTTTTACATATTTGAAGGTTTTTCAAAAAAGTAACGCAATAATTACTTTCCCTGGTAACTAATTACATTTATGAAGGAGTAATTCCATTATTAATTCAATTACTTTTATAGGAAAGTAACCAGTAACGATAACTAATTACTTTTTTAAAGTAATTAGCCCAACACTGGTAGTTCCACTGCTTTACACACAGAATGCTTCCAGAGTAACAGTAGTGAAACGTCACCAAGTCAAAGTACTCGGTTCTAGATTTAAGAGAATACTGGGTTAAAATGTCAACGTCTACCAAGTCCTACCACTGTCTGCACATCAGAAGACAGTCTCTGTTCACTTTCCTTCCAGTGTAAGTACATTTGTTACATAGATGTATATAAACCTATGTTTATATGTAATAATACTTTATCCTATAAACCAAAAATGAGCCAAACAGCACTCTTGTTAATTGTCATCTTATCAATGTATGAACCATTGAGCACATTTCATCTCTACGGGTGAATGATGTATGTAATTCCAATATTATATTATATTATATTATATTATATTATATTATATTATATTATATTATATGCGACACGGTGGTGCAGTGGTTAGCACTCATTCCTCACAGCACAAAGGTCCTGGGTTCAATTCCAACACCAGTCGATGGTGGGTGGGACCTTTCTGTGTGCAGTTTGCATGTTCTCCCCGTGTCTGCGTGGGTTCTCTCTGGGTACTCCGGCTTCCTCCCACCATCCAAAGACATGCACCGATAGGTTAATTGGTTAATCTAAATTGCCCAAAGGTGTGAATGTGAGAGTGATTGTTTGTCTCTATATGTTCAGCCCTGCGATGAACTGGCGACTTGTCCAGGGTGTACCCCGCCTTCTCCCCTATGTAGCTGGGATAGGCTCCAAGCGACCCCCGTGACCCTAGTGAGGATAAAGCGGGTTCAGAAAAAATGAATTATATTATATTATATTATATTATATTATATACCCGCGTGACCCTAGTGAGGATAAAGCGGGTTCAGATAATGAATGAATATTATATTATATTATATTATATTATATTATATTATATTATGTTATAATTACACACACACATTCATTTGCAGGTTTGACCACAGGTTGACACACAGTCACTGTTTCCTGTCAGCTGGAGGACAGATGAAGACCTGCCATGGTAGAGGTGGAGGATTTTTGGATGAATAAAGAAAAAACATTTCTGTTCAGAATTAAAACCAGTGGAAAAACTATTTTGTTCGTGGCTGCATATCAACATTCATTACTCATGTAAACAGCCTATTAGACATTTGGTGTTTTTTGGAAGAACAATAAAAATTTGAATATTTTCTGCACATAAATAGAGTTTGTAACTGAGTTTCATAAAATATCCAATTATTTGAAGCAAAAGTCACAGAAGGAAAATCTGAATTACATGTGTTTCCACATTCCTGCTTTAGAATGAATGAACAAAGCTTTGTTGTGGGGTCTTTAGGTGGTGCTATGCTACGTTTCATATGACTAAAATCATCTAAATGTCTTTTTGTTTTTATAAACAAGTGAAGAATAATTGGATCTCCTCACTCGTTCATACTAGCAGCAGTACCAGGTTTTAGTGCATCATCAGAATTTTGCAGTGTTTGCCGTTTCTGTAGAAGTGTTACAAAACAAAACTTCATAATTGGCTTTAAATGAACAAATAGAACGCACCTAATGATTCCCAGAAGGCTTTGCTTTGAGACCTTAAACTGAAGCAACTACTAAAAAGTAAATAAATAAATAGAAATGTTTGCTGTTTTCAGTGATTGAGCAGATTCAGACTGGGACCCAGTGTTCTCCCATTGGGATCCCAGTCAGACATTAACCCTTTCATGCATGAATTATGAGAACCTTAGTCAAGATTGTTTTCCTGAGTGTTGTCATTCCTCTTTAGGCATGTAAAAACAATGCAATTGCTTTTTTTTTTTTTTTTTTTTTTTTTATGAAGCTATTTTTCATGGAGTTACAAGAATGTCCAATATGGGTACATTTAATATTTGAAGTAAAGAAATGTGTATTTAACATCAGAAAATGATGTACTGTGGGAAAACTATTCAATAAAACACTTAATGCTCCTAATCTGATGTTTTCTCACATTTTTACATATTCTAATACTAGCTGTTACTCACTTTATGAAGATATGATGTAAAAAAAAAAACAAAAAAACAAACAAAAACAAAAAAAAATCAAAACTGCTGTAAGAACAATTAGCAATTGATTTGCACTAAAACATGTTGAAGCAGAACAAGTTTAACAAAAACAGTAAAGTTACACTAATGGTATAGTTTGCAATTGAAATACAGCCAATGATGCATGGCGTCCAATTTAGTGGACGTGTTTAATTGTAAATTTATTCCAATATAATATAAATATCTGGAAATTTTAACACTGCTATTAATCCTTAGATGTTACTTGATGCTAGCACATTTTTTCTACCTTCAGGGGTGTCCTGATACAGAAAGATTTACCAGATATTCCTGGGATGTTCAGCATTTCTAACTTCCTGTCAGCCATCTTGGTTATGAGTAAAAAAAAACAATGCACTTCCCATGACTGTCCAATAGGTGACAGTGTATGGGATCATGTACAAGCATCCACTGTGTTGGCAACTTCAACATCAAACCCCATAAATATACAGGAGAACAGCTTTGGAACAGCTGTCCACTGTACTGACCACTCTGCATGAAAGGGTTAAACCCCAGCCTTCTGCTTTCGGCATCCACTCTCATTGTGACTGTGGACTCATTCAGTCTCTGAAAAGCGCACAGTGTAGCTTTTGAGATTCAAGTGTTTCTGGGTGTGTTTCTGAATTCCACGGTGATCTCTGTTTAAAGAAGAAAACCCACAGCGTGACAGGTATTAGTGTTCAGGTGGATAAGACCAGCTGACATTTTCAACCAGCTCATGAGTTCAAACAGTGACACCTTTCAGGTTGAGGAGGTTCTTCACTGATTTACTGCTCCTTACATCACAACCTGCTGCACAAAATACAAGTCTGTTAATACAAAGTTACAGACAGGACCAGTGAAAAGATCACTGACAAATGCAACAAAGAGCGAACAAATAAAGGAAAAAAAATTAAAAGAAAAGCAGGCTTGGTGTGAGGGTCAATGACCACATCATCCCCCAGAGCATTATTAGAGGCACAGCTGTCTGGATTTGGTCTGAAAATGTCTGATTAAAGGTGTGGGAGACTTTTGTGACCAATTTCTCATCAAATCTGTCAAACCTCAGTCATATCCTCAGTATCATGAATCTGTCAGTCTGTCTGTCATTACACACCTGAATCTCTTGCATTACGGTGAACAGTTTCTTAGTTCCATCCACCACAAACAAACCATGTGTTTACATTCAGAGTCGGGAGGGAACTTGGGCATCTGAGGAATTTTGTCGGGACGTGGGAAACTGTTTGCTCCACTGTCTGACAGCAGCAGCTGGAACAGACACAATACAGAAACGGCAGGAGCTCCCTTCCCTCTATGCATATTCCTCCAGCTGTTTCCGCATTTCAGTCGTTTCCGCGTCATGTTTGTTTCATCCATGTAATACCATATGATCACACTGCCGCTGCCCTTGTCAGGCGGCTGCGCGAGCTTTAGCTTCCCACAATGCACGTCGCAACAAAATTCCTCAGATGCCCGAGTTCCCTCCCAACTCTGTTTGTAAATACACAAGTTTGTTTCTGGTGGATGGAACTAATGCCGTGTTCCACTACGTGGAACCAGCTCGACTCAGCTCGACTTGACTCGGTATTCCTGCAGACCGTTTCCATTACAGGATGCTACTGACTTTACAGTACCTGGACGTCATAGTGATGCGGCGCATTATTTCCATGTCGTCTGTTCAGAGAGTTGCTGAAAACTCGCTCGTTGCGTGTTGTCTCATCTGAATTTTTACGTCGGCCACCAAAGACTGAACCTCCTCGACCGACCACGGTGTAGTTTTGGGCTGTTATCATGTGGATTAATGTACCGCTATATTTACTGTCCACTTCCGCATCTGTTTTTTGTAAAACAGCGGGTCACAGAGAAAACTGCCTGACCAGTCAGTGGTCTGCAGTGTTATGTGTCACGGTTTAGTATCGCTTGGAACCTCGATGGAGGTGATAGCAAAAAACTAGTACCAGGTACCAGATTCCAGGTCCTTTTTCAAAATGGAAATGCAAAAAGGCCGAGCTGAGCTGAGTCAAGTCGAGCTGATTCCACGCAGTGGAAACGTGGCGCTTTGAAACTGTTCACCGTAATGCAAGAGATTCAGGTGAGTAATGGCAGACAGACTTACAGATTCATGATACTGAGGATATGACTGAGGTTTGACAGATTTGATGAAAAATTGGTCACGAAAGTCTCCAGCACCTTTAAATGTCTGTAAAATTCAGCTAAACACCAGATTTCTGCAGTTCTCTTAGACCAGGACAGTCATCAAAATGAGGAAACAAATGCCTCTGTTGTTCACAGCAGAAGAGTGGAGTACTTAGTGTAAGTGGAATATTTGGTGATGTGTGGTTACAAACACATCTCTAATATATTTGTCAGTGCACTCTGAAAAGATGAATGGAGCGAAGTGTGACTGAGACTGGAGCTAAACTGAAGCCAAAGGCGTCAAACAGACACAGGCTGCTGTTGGGACTTAATGGGTTTGTTTCCAGATGGGTTGCTCGGTGGTTTCAGGCCTGTTGACAGGACTAACGGTGGGAGGGATGAGACTCAGAGATCAGGGTCCGTATTCCTAAAGATTCTGAGAATCCTCTCACAGAGCTCCTAACTTCACCTAAAAATTCCTAGCAAGGAGTCTTAGCTTAGGAGTGATTCCAGAACACTCTCAGAGAACTCTGAGCAAGGAATGGACAGAAATTCCTATCTTAGTGAGGAGGTGTGGTTGACCCCGCTGCTAGGTATGAGTCATCATTTCAAAAGCTGTGATTGGTTGATCCTAAAAGCTAGAAAAAAAAATACTTTTAGTGATAATGGGCAAGGGATGGACCCTCAAATTGATAAACTTAATCATAGAATCTAATCTTATGAAGACTGTGTAATTTTAAATAATATTTCACATAAAAGAAAATATCTGTTAAATGAATATATTTATATATTATTATGTTATTAATTCAGTGGTTCAGTCCACTTCAGATCATACTGGGGGGATACGGCCCCTGAACTAAAATGAGTTTGACACCCCTGCAATAAAATGTGTTTTTAGGATTATTGAATTATCCATTATAAAACAAAATAGTGTTATCATTTTCAAAAAATGACATTTATGACCTGCAATAATCACAAGAGTACTTTTGTAGTATACAAACAACAGAACAAAATACCGGTGTGAAAATAGAAATAAAAGAGCTGGAAAAACAAAAAATGAACCTACACCATATCTGCATTTGAATAAATACCTAAAAATATTGATACAGTACTTTTTAATATTGATACAGAATCATGAAGTGAAATATCAAGATATATTGCGATACCAATATTTTCTTCCACCCCTGCACTGTCACTGTCATTTCACACACCCACACACACCCAAGAAAAAGACAAACTACCCTGGGAATCTGTGGCTTTGTGGAAATCTCACCACCTAACGCCAATAACCATCAGCATATGATGATCACAGAGTGGATCTGCTGTGTTGTGTTCACGGACAGGTTTCCATAATGTTTCTGATGCTATATTCATGTCAGTGTGTGTGAATGTTTCTTTTTTTTTTTTTAATGTGTGTGTGAATGTTTCTGTGACTCACCGCTCTGAACACTTGTCATGTCTGCCTGTTTTCTTCCTCTCCCACTCTCTTGTTCTGGTGGCAAATGCATTCATTTTCACTCTTGTGGGGGTGCTGGCTGTAAGGTTGTGATTTCTGTCTGTATGTGAGAGAGGCAGACGGGGCACCCCCCCCCCCCCCCCATGCATTCACTGTGTTCACTGTGTGGGCTGAAGCCTGTGCACATACGGCTGTTGGATGCATCAGACGTGTCCAGGATTAAACCGACCTGGGATCAGTCTGAGGATGGTTTAACTGCTGTTCATTTCATAAACTAAGGGCAGAAGTGAGAGGAGGACACAGGTCTGTAAAGTGTCTCCATGTCTTCAGGTGTCATGTTCATTGTACTCCGTTGTCTTTTCTCTTAGATTAACTCTCAGTGTTCTTCATTGTGTCCTGTGGGTCATTCCATCCCAAATCAACCAAATTTCAGAAAGTGCTACATTTAAGTCACTGACCCTGGTGAAACTGGGCCAACTGACCAGCTCCATCCAATTTCCAAGAAGTCTCTACTACAGGCATCAACCTGAGCCAGTTCTGGGAAATCTATAATTATTCTATCTGAACAATCATGCAGTTCCACACCCTAGTTCAAGTATCTCAAGTATTATCATAACTTGTGCAATAATCAATGCCATTATTAGGAATGGGAATCGAGAATCTTTTTGAGAACCGGTTCCCAGTAGCTCGATTCCTTGGAATCGTTTGCCTGCCTGCTTAACGATTCTGCTTATCAATTCCGCCTTCGTTGTGCATGCGCAATGATGTCACATGTGCGCTGCATTGTTTTGGTCAGAACGTAGCCAACATGGTGTTGAGGCAGAAATGGTCTAAACAGACGACACCAGGTCCACTTACTTGGAACACTGTCAAAGCTTCCATGTCTTCAAAAGGGTGGAATCCCTCCAGTATCCTCAAACATTTGTCCACAGCATGTGAATCATTTACAGGAATGTCACGTATTTGATACTCTACTTAGCGGCGCTTGTGAATCTAGCGGCAGAGTGAACGCCGGGCCGGTTCCGGTGTGGGCAACAAATGTCGTAACTCCTCAAATACAATATAGTTTCACTTTCACTGTACCCTGAACCGGGCCTGGCGTCATCTGTTATTATTATTTGCACATACTGTATATGTTATATCTTCTGTGCAGAAAGACAGTTAATGCAAACACATCCATTTGTACTCTTTTATTCCCTCACCCAATGAAAATCGATAAGAGAATCGATAAGAAATCGGATCGATAAGCAATATCGATAATGGAATCGGAATCATTAAATTCTTAACGATTCCCATAGCCATTATACTGTTAAAAATGCCATTTACACCTATGTTTGTATACAATTTGAAGAAAATATAGTCATGCAGTAAAAAGAAATATTAAAAATAGAACCAGTTCTATCCCAAAGCTAAAATTTTTTTCACAACATCTTGAAACATATATGAAAACATGGTCAAAATTTCTAAAATTTTTTTAACTGGCCACATGGTAATTTGGGTGCTCAAACAAAGAGTATTTTTGTGAAAAATTGAAATCGACTCATTTTATTCATTGCCTCACAGCAACACTTTTCATTGACATGTTGTCTTTTTGCAGTGTGTTGTTGCATCTTGACCATAAGAATCCATGCAAAAAAATGAGGTCTGTACATTCATCCATTATGGCACAGCGCAAGCCTGAAGAGAGAGGACATTTGGAAAAATTAGCCTTTTGGCCTGATTCCAAGGCCTCATGGACCAAACATGAAGACACAAACTTCCAGAAAACCTCAGATCAGCTGAAACAGTTTATTTAAATCCAGGTTAAAGACCCACCTGTTCTCAGCTGCATTTGAATAGAGTTTAGATTCATCAGTTCAGATCTGCACTGTTCCTTTAGAGACAAAAGTTGTTATCTGTTTTATCTGCTTATCTGTTTTATCTATTTATCTGATTTTTTTGTTTGTTTGTTTGTTTGTTTGTTTGTTTGTTCTTCTCATGCCTATACTTTTTATTGCTTCTGCTGTAATGCTTTTAATGTTTTATGTAAAGCACTTTGAATTGTCTTGTACATGAAATGTGCTATAGAAATTAACCTGCCTTGCCTTCCAATTATTTTGATGCAAAATATGGTCTTTTCAGGGGGATTTCACCCCAGACAGTAAGTTTCAGCAGTGTTACTTGAATACCTAAGGAGATATAGCTCCTCAAAGTTGGCCAAGTCGGACATATTTGCAACTCCATGAAAAATGGGTTTATAAAAACTATTTCAATTGCACTATTTTTTTTAATGCCTAGAGGAACAAAAACACTCACAAATAAAAATCTTGATTAAAGCTCTCATAATTCATGCATGAAAGGGTTAATAATGGGGGGGGGGGCTTCATATCAAATACCACATTAACCCTGATTTTCTGATGCAACAAGATGTTCTAAGCACTCCTGTGTAATTTTTTTAAAAAATTTTCATCCAACCCCCCACCCCCACCCCGAAAGTTACTTTTTTAACTCTGAAAATCATAACTTTCACAGCTTCTCCACTCTTCTGTCCAGTGCAGTGTATAAATATGTTCATGATGGGCCATTTAATGATCTTGTCAGTGCCATATTGTATCATAAGAGTACTTTGTACTATGAAAAGTCTAATGTCAAGGTCATGTCGTAGGTTAAAGGTCACCAAAATACCTCATTTTTTCATAAATTCATACCATTCTGACATTTTATCAAATATGTCCTCAGTTCTCTTCCCTCTGGTTTCCTGGTGGGATCCCCCAGGCCTTTGGCCCTTTAAAGACACATTACAGACTAAATATTAAAACATGGACATTCCATTTGAATTTGCCACCATTAGTGTGGCAGGAAACACTAGCACACATTTTGACGGGAATCACTAACGCTTCATTCGTTCATTCATTCATTCATTCATTTTCTGAACCCACTTTATCCTCACTAGGGTCACGGGGGCGGAGCCTATCCCAGCTACTTATGGGTGAAGGCGGGGTTCACCCTGGACATGTGACCAGTTCATCACAGACTGAACATACAGAGACAAACAACCACTGTCCCATTCACACCTATGGGCGATTTAGATTAACCCATTAACCTATCAGTGCATGTGTTTGGATGGTGGGAGGAGCCAGAGTACCAGAGAGAACCCACGCAGACACGGGGAGAACATGCAAACTCCACACAGAAAGGTCCCACCCCCACAGACTGGTGTTGGAATGGAACCCAGGACCTTCTGTCTGTGAGGCACCAGGTCTATCCACTGCACCACTGTGTCGCCCACAACAGGACGTATACATGTAAATGTCAAAGTTATGTGAAACTACTGTTTGTTCTTTTTGACATGTCTGTATGGAGAATACATGGAGTAAACAGTTGTGTTGAATGTGTCTTATTGAATGTCAGTTGTTTGTGGTCAGTAGATGTGTTCTGAGCAGAGAACCTGAGCCCAACATTTGGAAGAACCCACATTAACAGCTTCATTCCATCAAATATGCATTTTGGACCATTTGGGTGACCTTTGACCTATAATTTGACCTTTTGTAGTACAAAGCACTCTGAAGACATGACATGTCTCACAAAAAAACATTTAAGGGCCCAGCATGAGCAGATTGATACACTGTACTTTATCAAAAGCCCCCCCGCTAATAATTTCTTATGTGTCCAACCTCGTTGGCTGATCGTTAAAATTAAATTTGTTATTTCTAAAAGCTATCATATTTATTTATAGGAAAACATTTATATTTTTATTTCTCAAACAAATGTTTGGGCCTGAAAATAGGTTTTGATCTTTGGTTTCATTCTATAATACTGTACGTTTTTTTAAAAAATCTATGAAGGTTTGAATTTTGAGAGTGTTTAAACAAGAGAGAAATGTGAGAAAATGTTAATGCCTGTCAGAGAGAAGAGTATGAAGTGTGTGGTGAGGGGTTTTACAGCCTTAAAACATATATAATAATTGTAAAAAATAAAGCTGACTACTTTGCGGATTTCGCCTATTGTGGGTTATTTTTAGAACGTAACCCCCGCGATAAATGAGGGACCGCTGTACTACAAATACTCTATTGTCAGTCTGGAATATCTAAAAATGACATTTTATTGACCAACAGCTGATGTCGTGGATATCGATGCTTCCTTAGTTGGAATGTGAACTGAAACAGAACTGGTCTGAAGACAAAGACTGGGAGAAACTAAAGTGATTTCCAGTTCAAACATCTATCAGCAGCTCAGGGTGTATATTACTGTCCAGCTGTAAATGTGCCAGATTGTAGCAGCAGTGCTAATTACCTCCGCCAGGAGGTATTGTGATCACTTTGCTTTGTGTGCGTGTTTGTTTGTTTGTTTGTTTGTTAGCAGGATAACTCAAAAAGTTATGGACAGATTTTCATGAAATTTTCAGGACATGTTAATACTGGCACAAGGAACAAATTATTAAATTTTGGTGGTGATCGGGGGGGGGGGCAGATCTGTCTTGGCAGAGGTCTGTGCTCTCCGAGTGCTTTTCTAGTTTTTCTTTTGTCTTTTCCCCTGAAACCCATTCAGGTTTCCCCTCAAGCCTAACAAATAATTTGGAGTATATCCAGTTTGAAAATTGTGATCCAAGATCAAGGCCAAGGCTTTTCTAACAGTAAGAGCTCTGAATTATACAGAACAATGTGAACATGCAGCAGACACACACGACACCCTCATCTAATTTAAGCCCCTGAGTCTAAGTGGACTCTTGTGTCCAGTGGTGACTGATGAAGGCTTCTCATCATAAGGATGGGTCCCAAGATGGAGTGCGGCCTGAATGGCATCAAAGGACCCAAAAAGAACCCAAAAAGGCCCCAGATGAGCTGTGGGAGCTGAAGCAGCGCTGCTCTGGGTCTGGACACAGGCTGTCTTTAATCTGCCCCTGCTCTGGACAAAGCGCTGGGTTATCCAGTTTGAGTATGAGAGAAAGGACAGAGGGTCTAATTTTGATCTGTTCCTCTCTTAAAAAAACACTTCACCCTCCTCTTTCACTGCTCTCGGTTTTTTGCTCCTCCTTTCTGCTCACTTCTATCCAGTGGATGCGTTTCTAGAAGCTGCTGCTGCTGAAGAGGGGACACACAAAGAGGTGGAGGGTTATTACCGCTGAAAAGATGGGCTGAAGAAAACGAGACGGTGGAAGTGGAAGATGAAAACATAAAAGGCTGTCTGGGGGAGAAAAGAGAGATGGTAAAAGAGAGAAAAGGCTCATCATTTTGCTCTCCATCTCGTCACACAGAGCTATAAAAGAGAGATGAAATCCGGGGGCTGTCAGGTAAAAGAGAGTAAAACCTTTGCTTCCCGCTGAAATGGACCGAGGAGAGAAACGGAGAGGAGAGGCAGAGCGCCTGCATCACTTCTGCTTCACAGAAAAAAGCTCTCGACTGTCAAGAGAACAAAAACATCTGGCATCAGGATTTTGCAGAGCGAGCTTTTCAAAGTGAAGCCTGTACAGGAGCACAGTCAGCTTTTACTGACACACAGACACAGGGAAAGTGGTTTTATGATTCAGGTGAAATCGCTCTTGGACACTTTGAAGTAATTTTTTTTTTTTTTTTTTTGGTCACAGATTTAAATTTCATTCCATGTTTAAACACATGTAGTAAACTGATCCACAGTGACATCCTGTGCTTTTGTCTTGATGATGTGTGAACTAAAGCTGCAGCTATTAATTACTTTATTAATTTCAATTTGATTAAATGATTATTTGAACAGGCAAAAAAAAAGTAAAAATGTGACACAGACATGTCTGAAAAGGACAAATAACTTGTCCTTTATTTGAGAACTAAGTGAAACAACCAAGTAAAAGGATATATAAACAAGTGTTCAGAGAACGCAAACCTCCGCCAAGCACCCTGAACAGTGTGCATGTGTGGATCGACTATTTCTGTTTAAATTCAACAGTTTCAAGGTTGTTCCATACAGCAGAAAAAGTTGAAGTTTGGTACCAGTCATGTGTATGTCAAATTAGATTCAATTCCAATCAATATTTGTTGAGTTCTAATGAAAAATGTGTGGTAAATGGGATTTTCAGTGTTAAATGTAAATGTCCACAGAGTCCACATTCCACAGTGGATGTGGACAATTTTGTGCCAGATACAAGATATTGTTCTAAGCTACCGGTGGATCAGATTGGAGGCTAATCGGAGTCGTTTTGAATTTTTGATGAACTTTGGAAAATTGCTCAATGATGAGCGATAGGAAAATTGTAGATGTTGTGACCTTGCTGTGACCTTGAACTTTGGCCTACTTGGCCCAAAATTGAATGGGTTGGTCCCAGGGCCTAGGCCTATCTGTGGGGAAGATTTGGTAAAGATGGGTGGAATAGTTTTCCCCTAAAGTTGCTAACAAACAAACAAACAAACAAACAAACAAACACACAAACAAACAAACAAACAAACAAACAAGAAAAGCACTCAGAGAGCGCAGACCTCTGCCAAGACAGATCTGTCTGCCCCCCCCCCCCAGTGTTTGTTTGTTAGCAAGATAATGCATTTTCATGAAATTTTCATGAAATGTTGATATTGGCACAAAGAAGAAATGATTAAATTTTGATGATCGGGGGGGGGGGGCACTAATTGGCCTTGGCGGAGGTCTGTGCTCTCCAAGTGCTTTTCTAGAAAAGACAGCACAGGCCTCCGCCAAGGCTGATCAGTGCCTCACCCCCCCCGATCACCACCAAAATTTAATCATTTCTTCCTTGTGTCACTATCAACATTTCCTGAAAATTTCATGAAAATCCATCCATAACTTTTTGAGTTATTTTGCTAACAAACAAACAAACACACAAACACACAAAGCAAAGCGATCACAGTACCTCCTGGTGGAGGGAACAAGAAAACACAGTAGACTGGATCCACGGAACACACCTGGACTGTGTGTCTCCCATCAGCCCCAGATGGGACCATCTAGTTGCAGGGAAACCAGTCCAGGGTTCCACTGGTTCTGCATTAGTGTGAGGTGATATTCTACTGTAGAATCACTGGAACTGCCTGTGGAGGTGTTTCAGATCACATGCTCTGAACTGACAAAGGTTTTTGTTATTGGAGCCCCACACCTCTACCCGGTCCACGGAAAATTTTCATGCATGAAACCGGTCCGTTGGACAAAAAAGGTTGGGAACCACAGGTTTAGAGGATCAGTCGCCTCCTCCATTGTCTACTGTTACTGAGCAAGTGGAGGAAAACTAAGATTAGGCTTTTTGCTGCCAACATAATGCTGACCACTGCAGTTAATTCTCTACAAGCACCAAAAAGCAGGGTGTGATGATACACAGACAAAGGATGTTTTATATAGAAATACTCCAAAAGTTTTTCATGAGACACAGTTAATGGCATTTAATAAAAGACGTTCATAGAGAAGTGAACAGGGCACCGTCACTGAAATACACTATTTTCATTGTCTGAAAGAACCTCCAAAAGGCACTCTGGGAAACACTCTTCAGAGCCATTGCTTTAACTCCCGAGGTGAACATGAGGGTTAATGAGCTCAGCAAAGCAAATAATTGGTACAAATAAGTCATTAGCACGGTGGAAGGGCCCAGATAAAATGTGAAGGAGCGCTAATTGAACATGATTAGAAACTACCTTCCTTCTCCATCAGTTGGAGCTCTAACAAGAAGGTCCTCAGAGATAATTAGGATGGCAGGGACCGAGTACCACTTAGGAGAAACTCCACTTTGGGTTTTAAACACCTCTGTGATGTACACAATACACACAACCACTGTCAGCGCTGAATTAAATGTGTCCATATAATAATAAACTAAGAGACAGTTGTGCAGCTTAGGCTGTAGGCATCTGTGTGTGGTTTTCAAGCTCATCGCTCAGTTTCGTATCCCCTCATACATACAACAGTGTGGACTGATCAAAAATCACACCATTGGCTGTATATAACTGACAGAATGAACAGTGGAGTGGCTATTGGCCACAGACATGAAACACTGCAATTCCACATCCAAACCGTTTGTTCCTCCTTTTCAGACATGTTAAATATAGATTCAGTTTCTATCAGCAAAATTTCTTTCTGGTTTGATAAATCTCTTTGCATGTGCTAAATTAATATACATTTTCTCCTCCCAGCACACGCACAACTGTGTGTAAACGCCACATATTTCATATTCATTGTGTCAAACGTACTAACTGATGCAGATGTGCTATTTTGCACATTTGAAAGACTCAACCCTTAGTGTCACTGTTGGTAAATCAGTTTGTACATTTTTTTGCGTGTGCAATGAGTTTGCATACTTTTTAATAAACACAAACCTTTGACAGATCCAGCCCAACTGTGGTTATATTTAAAGCCCTGCATGGTCTGAGTACATGTACATTTTGTGGTCTTATTCACCTGTATTCACCTGGTGGGATCCTTAGATCTCTTATTGAAAGTGTGACAGATGTCCACAGTACACACCTAAAACTTTATGCTAATAGAGCGTTTACACTTGCAGTCAAGGAACTGGATGCTGTCATGTGTTGGATGCACTCCCATCTCTACTTTCAACCCTGTAACAAGGTTCAAGGTTACTTTATTTGTACCCATGGGTAGATTTGTTTTGCAGTCGAGGTGATTGCTTTTGGCATTACAGCAAGCCATACACTGAACATGTTCTGCAGGTACTTGATCGAGCGTCCAGACAGGACAAAAAGACAGGACAAAAAGTGCTCAGTGTTCCACCATTCATCAGTGTAGCAGCATGGATATGTAAAAGAATAAAATAAATAACCTAGAAAAGCACTCAGAGAGTGCAGACCTCCACCAAGGCAGATCAGTGCCCCCCCATCACCACCAAAATGTAATCTTTTGTTCCTTGTGCCAGTATCAACATTTCCTGAAATTTTCATCCAAATCCGTCCACAACTTTTGGAGTTATCTTGCACACGGACGGACGGACGGACGGACAGACGGACGGACAGACGCCAGCAAAAAACATAACCTCCTAGGCGGAGGTAATAAGTAGGGATGGGAATCAGGAACTGGTTCTTTTTGAGAACCGATTCCCAGTAGCTTGATTCCTTGGAATCGTTTGCCTGCCTGCTTAACGATTCTGCTTATCGATTCCGCCTTCGTTGTGCATGCGCAATGATGTCACATGTACGCTGCATTGTTTTGGTCAGAACGTAGACAACATGGTGTTGAGGCAGAAACGGTCCAAACAGACGACACCAGGTCCACTTACTTGGAACACTGTCAAAGCTTCCATGTCTTCAAAAGGGTGTAATCCCTCCAATATCCTCAAACATTTGTCCACAGCATGTGAATCATTTACAGGAATGTCACGTATTTGATACGCTACTTAGCAGCGCTTGTGAATGTAGCGGCAGAGTGAATGCTGGGCCAGTTCCGGTGTGGGCAACAAATGTCGTAACTCCTCAAATACAAGTTTCCGAAGGTAAGAAGGGAAAGGAAATAAGGTGCACAACAACGGGAGACAAGCCGAGCCGAGTCGAACCGGTTCCACGTAGTAGAAATGCGGCAATAGAGGAATTAGTAAAGCGTTTTTAGTTTCACTTTCACTGTACCCCCCCCCCCCCCCGAACCGGGCCCAGCATTATCTGTTATTATTATTTGTACATACAGTATATGTTATATTTTCTGTGAAGAGATGGAAATATAAAAGACAGTTAATGCAAACATTCCCGTTTGTACTCTTTTATTCCCTCACCCAATGAGAATTGATAAGGAATTGGATCGATAAGCAATATTGATAATGGAATCGGAATCGTTAAATTCTTAATGATTCCCATCCCTAGTAATGAGATCAAATAAATAAAAACAAGATGCAATCAAACACAATAAAAACCTCAAGAAGATATAAACAGTCTGGGATAAAAACCAGGATAAGAACATAAAATTAAAAAAATTGAAGTCACAATAGTAATAAATAGAGCAAAGAAATAGAATAAATAACTAAAATAAGTTAATAAAGTGCAATGTGACTATTTCTTCTTGAGCTCAGTGACGGCGACAGGAACAAAGCTGTTTTTATAAACGCTGTGTCCTGAACCTTGGGACTGAAAACCTCCATCCAGAGGACAGGAGCTGGAATTCACCTGGTAAAGGATGGGAGTCATTATTAAGAACTGATGAAACCATCCTCTGGACCTGTTTAGTGGACAGGAAGGAGGGACAAGACTGTAACATCGACTGTCACAAATTTACATCCAACTGTCTCCATTACAGAATCAGCTGAGATAGTGTAAGTATTCCCCTGATGCTGGTTCAGGCATATTCAATCTGTACCTAGTCAGGACAGTGAAAATAACTTTGTGGCATCAATACAACCGTCTCCATCTCCTGAGGTCAAATGAAATTAAATTCAATTGTATTTCTATAACGTCAAATTATAACAAAAGTTATTTCATGACACTTTCCATTTAGAGCTGGTCTAAACCAGACTCTTAAGCCAATTCACAGACCACAGAACTCTCCAGGAGCAAAAACTGTGCTTTTTATAGAGAATTTAATTGGAAAAATCTCATTCGTTATTTCATCACACCTACAAATAAAAGCAAACAAATGAATACTCAACAGCCACGTTGGAGACTACGTAATCACATGGATCCAGATCCCACACACAGGTTTTGGAAATGCTCAAATATCCGACCCTTCTGGGGGAAGGTTCACTCAGCTCTCTGTCATGTGTTGGGATATACAATCCCAAATTCTTGTCTTGTTCTTTACCTCGGACATTTGGTAGAAACGGTGCATAAGTCAGACAGATATCTGGTCCAGATCCTCCTGGTGGACATGAAGAAGGCCAGAACAAAGAACTGTCTTCAGACTGATGCTCTGTCTGATAAACAATGGCTTTCAATCATAGATGGTATACTTGTCACGGAACATCTGATGTATAAACTGAAGTTAAAAGAAAATCTCTTTTTGAAAAACTGGGGAAAATGGCTGACATTCAGAGACAAATGTATCTATTAAGGCAGGGCTGTCGAACTCATTTTAGTTCAGGGGCCAGATTCAGCTAAATTAGATCTGCAGTGGGCCGAACCAGTAAAATAAGAACATAATAATATATAAATAATGTCAACTCCAAACTTTTCTCTATGTTTCAGAATGAAAAAAGTGAATTTACGTTATGAAAAAGTTTACATCTGCAAACTATCCTTTCAAAAGATGTAAATAACATGAACAAACTGAAAAAAATCAGTGTAATTTTTAACAATATTCTGCCTCAGTTGATCATTTACACATGTACATTATAACTTACAGATCACAGTGGATCTACAAACACACAAAACATTTAATAATAGGCAGAATATTGTTAAAGTTATACTTATTTCTCTTAAGACATTTCAGGTTATTCACATTTTTTGCAAAATTATACTTTGTTTTAGTGTAAATACATGAAAATATTTATATTTACAATGAGAAACATTTGGAGTTGTCATCATTTATATGTTATTATGATAGTATTTGACTGAATCCTGCCCACTGGAGATTGAATTGGTCTGAATGTGGAACCTGAAATTAAAGGATTGTTCATATTTTAGTGTTATTTTTGCATTTCACAGATTCAACCCAGGGGCCGGACTGGCCCTTTTGGTGGGCCGGATTTGTCCCCCGGGACACATGTTTGACACCTGTGTATTAAGGGACCATAAATATTCTGACACCAACAAAGGCTATTCTTTTCACTTGTTTTTTTTGTTTGTTTGTTTTTTGTTGTTGTTGTGTTCTTTTCCTGCTACTCAGTTTGAGGAGATTGAATTGTACTAATCAAAATGAGAAATAAAAATTATTTAAAAAAAAAAAACAAACTGCGCTTATTGTTACACAGTGATATATAGTCAAACTGATTCCGATGTGGGAAACCCAGTGGTGGGCTGTCAGGGCCTGCAAGGCCTTCTCTGCTGGCCTAAAAAAATATCTGAATCCAGGACTGATGTTAATTATATTTTGTCCAAGAACACTTATTCAGCAATTCCAAATGCTCTGTCTGCTTCCTTTCTTAGCTTTTCCCCTGGTTGTGCTGCTTCCACACATGTATTTTCATATTAAAGCATTTAACCAATCACATTTCAGCCATCATTTGTTGCCAGGCAGGGTCACAGTCACATAAGTCTGCCTGGGGGCCTTCACAGTCAGTCCTGCAGGCCCTCTATAGCAAAGCATAAGTGTCGATGACGCTGTTGCTTCAACCAATCAGATTTTGAGTTGGTGACACCAAGGCCCTCTAGCAGGCGTACGGTAACGTCAGCATATTCACACCCTGTGATTGGATAGTCAGAGAGCGTACGAGCTAAAGCTAGCAAACTGCATCTGTAGTGAGCTGCACCAACAGAAACATACTTGTGTTGGTTTAACAGCTGTTTAGTCCAAACACAACGGCTGAAGGAGGAGAAGAAATGGATTTGGAGGCAGATTTACTGTCAAAGCCATTTTCAGGATGGACTTTTCCAGAAACGCTGGACATCATTAAGAAAGGTCAGACAATTCCGAAGCTAGCAAGCCGGTCACAACCAGGAAAAGGATTTGTCTAACTACGACCAGTACCCCCAGTACCCGCACGGATAATGTGTACAACAGAGTAGTTGAACTCTATTTGAGGAACGAAAGGAGAATGGATTTTGTGTACAAATCAGAATTTTTGGTGAGTCAAATGTTGCTGCTTTCCTAAATAATATTGCGAGTTAATGAGGTTATTATTGATGCTTCTTTAAGCCTCAGTCACAAAGCTTCTTATGAACGATGGGTTCGTACAAATCTCCCAGTTTGTATGAGTTGTGGAGTTCGTAGACATTCATGGAGGCAGCAGCAGTTTGTTACGGCTGTCTTATAAAGTCGGTACAGCTGCCGTTCAAAACATAAGAACATCTTGAGGCCACCGTGAGAAAATGAGGTGATTTTGAGTTATCTCTGCAGATTTGTTTCAAGTTTATTTTTCTGTTAATAAAGGACTTCATTCTTTATATGTTCTGCACCGTGCATTTGAGACCAGTCATTCACTCTGTCTTGACACTTTGTATTTGTATATATAATGGTCCATAAATCGTTCGCACAGTGTTCATAGCCATTCCTAACGGCATTTGTGATTGAGGCTTCATGTGTGTGGCAGCTGTTTGTTTATTCACTAAAAGCATTTATTGTGGCTACACCAGTTTTCTATTTGCGATGCAACGGCTCTTTACAGGGTGGGGAAGCAAAATTTACAATATTTTGTGGCAGGGATTGAAAGACAGTGTATGACCAATTAGTTTATTGAAAGTCATGAGAATTTATTTGCCACAAGAAAATTTCCATAATAGAAAATGTTTTTATTCTATGTGTCCTCCTTCTTTCTCAATAACTGCCTTCACACACTTCCTGAAACTTGCGCAAGTGTTCCTCAAATATTCGGGTGACAACTTCTCCCATTCTTCTTTAATAGTATCTTCCGGACTTTCTCGTAATAGTTTTGCTCATAGTCATTCTCTTCTTTCCATTATAAACAGTCTTTATGGACACTCCAACTATTTTTGAAATCTCCTTTGGTGTGACGAGTGCATTCAGCAAATCACACACTCTTTGACGTTTGCTTTCCTGTTTACTCATATGGGCAAAAGTTTCTGAAAAGGTATGGATAATAGTGTTAGGTATGATTATGACATCAATATAGGTTTGGTTTCAAAACAATTGATGTAGTGCCTGCTGAGAAAAAACAACTAAATGTTCATTGTAAATTTTGCTTCCCCACCCTGTATAATGCATTTCTGCATAACAACATGTTTTTCTAACCATAAAATAGTTACTGAGGGGTGGATTGATTCAGACGGAGCACTACTGAAGGCCTAGGTGTGAAATGCACGGTCCGCCACTGGGAAAACCCGCAGGAACCCCCACGACTTACAGGATTGGTGTAAAAGTGTCAGTGTGCGTGTGTGTTCATGTGTTTATGACAAACAGCGCCCCAGCAGCTGATAGTCCAGACCAACACCACCATTAGTTGTAGTTTCCAGAGCGGCCTGGCTCAAACCCTTCCTCTGTGTCTGTACACTTCTGGTCAGTCTGAGTGTTTCTCTGTCACGTACAGACACAGCATATTCCCTCTCCCTTTCCCTCTCTCGACCTGTCTCACACACCATTACCCCTGTGAGGCGAGGAGACAACCCTAGCCAGTGGAGGAGGGGGTGGGGTGGGGGGGGGGGCGTCATGGGTAATGTCAGTAGACACATGTCAAAAGTACTGCCTGTGTCCTGAAAAAGCTGTGTGTGGTGTGACAGCAGTCCACCCGCTGCTAACCTGCACCCCCCCACCCCCCACCCAACCCCCCCGAACTCTGTCCGGCCGACACAAAAGCTTCCTGTGTTCACCCCGAGGGAGAAAGAGAGCAAGACAGAGCCAGCAGGGAGGGTCATCAGCACTACTCCGCTAGGATAAATGCTTTTCCTCTGGCAGTCTCAGCTCACTGCACAGCTATTGTCCTCAGGAAAAGACGGCTAAAGGGTTTTGTGCATCAGAGAAAAGCCTGGCTGTGTGTGTGTCAGAACGCTGGACAAAAAATTAACATAAAGGTTTTTCACATCTGGTCATATCACTGCTGATCACTATTGGTGCCCAATTATTTCTTTTTTTTTTTTTTTTTTTTTTTTTTTTTGATCAAGGTCTTTTTTTATTTTCAGTTTTCAAATCCACAAAAACATACAATTTAAACATGAAACCGCTGCATCCAATTCCCATCCACCAGCCCTCCCACCCATCACAAGCACTGGACCCCGGACCAATCCATCTACGTCCAGACATAAAACACTTACATATAGAAATATACAAACCCCCTTCAAACACATACATGTAAAGACACATACACACACACACACACACACACACACACACATATATGTACACACATGCACATATGTAAGTTCACATACACTTAAATAAATAAATAAATAAATAAATAAAGGGAAAGACAATTAAAAATAAATAAAGTAAAAATAAATAAATATAACAAGTCAAAAAGGTACACAGATATTTGAGTCACACAGATATGTTGGCTTCCATACCTTCTACAAAGCTGATAAATTGCTGCCAAATGGCATAGAATTTTCTGGTGGAACCCCTAATGGTATATCTAATTTTTTTTAAATGAATATGGTGCATAACCTCTCTGATCCACTGTCCATATGTGGGGGGGAGAGCATCCTTCCATTTAACCCTTTCATGCATAGTGGTCACTCCAGTGGACAGTTATTCTCCAGCTGTTCTCTTGTGTATTCATGAGTTTTGTTGTTTTAGTTCCATATCAGCCAACACAGTGGACACTTATGCATATGTAACTTTGCTGTTCTTGATAAACCTTATCTGCAGTAGCATGTTTGAGTGTAAATCAATTGCTATTAGACTGTAATTATCATTTTTTCTTTAACAAAATGGGTTTTTTGTATATTATCCCCATGAAGTGAGTAATAACTAGCATTAGAGTAGATTTAAATATGAGAAAACATCAGATTAGCAGCATTAAAAGTGTTTATATTTCATAGTTTTCACTGTATATCAGTAAATATGTGTTTCTTTGCTTCAAAAATTAAATGCATCATATCCATTTGAGTGGACATTTTTGCAGCTCCGTTAACAATAGGTTCATAAAAAGATGTCTATTGCATTTTTTTTGTCATGCCTAAAGAGGAATAAAAACGGGGGGGAAATTATGATTAAGGTTCTCATAATTCATGCATGAAAGGGTTAAATAAAACTAGGCGCCTAGCTAACAAACAGCAGAAGGCCATCATATTCATACAGCACCCAATGAAAGGAGCATCCACCGGAGCCACACCAAACAATGAGATCAGTGGGGATGGGTGCACTATTACCCCACATATTTTAGAGAATGCCTCAAAAATGGATTGCCAAAAATTATCCAGCTTGGGACAGGACCAAAACACACAATGTGGCAGGAGCCTATCTGCATCGATCACATATAGGGTCAATGTCTGGTTTAATCTTGGATAATCTGTCTTTGGACCAATACAGACGATGCACTACTTTAAACTGAATCACAGAGTGCCTACTGCATATTGAGGGAAAGTATATTCTCTGTGTGATTTCTTGCCATATTGCTTCTAGAATTGTTTCCTCTAGGTCTGCTTCCCACTTGTTTCGTAGACCGTCCAAATTCTTCAGGTTATACCAGTTAAGAGTTATGCCGAATTATTTCTTACTGGTCAATTGAAATAACACATGATTTTTTTGTGGTTTTGAAATATTTGCAAAAAATGCAATGAGACAAACAAAATGTAAAAGACCAAGAAAAAAATAAAACTACATCAACAATTTAGTTTAAAGCTACAGCAATCAGTTATTTTTGTTATTGATTAATCTATTGATTTTATTTTTTTTTTTTAAATTCAATTAAACGATTATTTGAATAGGTGAAAAATATGGTAAAAATATGATAAAGACATGCCTGAAAATGACAAACAACTTGTCTTTTCCAGAACTAGCTCAAACAACCACAAAAAGTATAAGAGTAAAATGACATATTTTATCTATATAGAAATAACAACAACACAAACAACATTATAATAGTATATAATAAAATATCTAAATATATACAGAAATCAGTGGCAGGCCGTGCATTTGATATATGTATGTATGTAGCCCTTGTTTACTCATGCATTACATGAGTGGGCTCTGGGTTTTTCCAACAGTGTACTCTCGTACAATAACATTTTTTAGCAAAAGTAAATGAACCCTTTCATGCATAGTGGTCACTCCAGTGGACAGCTGTTTAAAGGTGTTCTTTTGTATGTTTATGTATTTTGTTGTTTTAGTTCCATATCTGCCAACACAGTGGACACTTACGAATCATCTAAAACACTGCAATCCATACCATTACTGCACAGGTGTCAAACATGCAGCCCAGAGGCCAAATCTGGACCGCCAAAGGGTTCAGTCCGACCCCTGGGATGAATTTGTGAAATGCAAAAATGACACTGAAGATATTAACAATCAAGGATGTTTAAATCATTTTAGGTCATTTCAGTCTAATGCGGATCAGAACCAGTAAAATACTATCATAACCTATAAATAATGAAAACTGTAATTTTTTCTCTTTGTTTTAGTGTAACAAAAAAAAGTAAAATTACACAAGAATATTTACAGACTAGCCTTTTACAAAAAAAATGTGAATAACCTTTTACCTCTTTAGAGAAGTATGTGGAATTTTAATAATTTTCTGCCTGTTATTTAATGTTTTGTGTATTTTTAGATAAACTGTGATCTGTAAGTTGTGATGCTCATGTATAAATGCTAAACTAAGGCATAATATTGTTAACATTGCACTTATTTTACTAAAGAATTTTCAGCTTGTTTATATTTGTTCATGTTATGTTCGGGTACAATTCGTAGATGTAAACATTTTCATTATGAATGTACTTTTTACACTCAAAAGTTCTTATCCTATTATTTCTATTATTTTACTGGTCCGGCCCACTTTAGATCATATTAGGATGAATGTGGAACTGAACTGACATGTGTTTGACACCCCTGCATTACTGTAACTTTGCTTTTTAAGGTCTATACATGACCATGCTGTGAGAATAAAGGCATTTTAATGCTTAAAGAGAGTGCCTTGGAATTTCCTTCCTGATTGTTATCTAAATTATAAATGTTGGTTCAACAAATCCAGTAAGTGTCAGTCAGTCATCTTCTGAACCACTTTATACCTTAGAGGGTCATGGGGGTTGCTGGAGCCTATCCCAGCTCCCTATGGGCTTCCAGGGATCAGTCACCAGTTCATCGCAGGGCTGACATATAGAGACGAACAACCACTCTAACATTCACATGTATGGGCAATTTAGCTTAACCATTTTTTTTTTTTTTTTTTTTTTTTTCAGTTTAGTTTATTTGAAAGGGGACAGTGCAATTTCATTAAACACATGGTTACACATGGTTAAAAAAACAAAAACAAAAAACAGAATTAGCCAGAAGGCTAGTTTTCATCTGTAGTCCCCTGGCCAAGTTTTAAAAAGGCAGTAAAAAAAAAACATTTACAGGAGAAAGACATGGTTAGACACTTGATAGGGCACTAATGTAACAAATAATATATACTTAACAGACTGTTAAGGGAGCACAAAACACACAATACCTGTACAATATAATACAAGATACATATTCAAACACTTACTATACAATTAAAAGAGAATAAGACATCACAACATATCACGACAACATTTGATCACAACATCAAAACATCACAACAGGCTTGTCTTTTAGTGTTGGCAGCTATAGCTGTTAATAAGCCACATTTTCAATTTTTTTGTGAAGGCCTTGTATGTTGTAAGCAGTTGAACCTCCTCAGGTACTGAGTTCCACTCACTAGCACTCCTCACTGACCAGGCCGACCTACTGAAAGTGCTCCTACGCACAGGAATGACACAGTCACCTCTGACAGAGCCTCGAGTGACACGCTCACAGCTGTTTCTTTGGCTGATGAACTCTGCCAGAGGATCTGGAGCCAAATCATGCAGTACTTCATAAACCAAACTTAAATCTGCAAATGTAAGGAGACTGTCCCAGTGTAAAAGACTGTATTTTTTAAAAAATTGCACAATGATGATAGTGCCGAGGTTTTTTATCCATAACTTTAATTGCTTGTTTGTACAAAACTTCCAATGTTTTTTTTGCACTCTGACCAGCCTGGGACCAGCTGGTTAGGCAATAGTTGAAGTGACTGAGAATCATTGAATTTAAGTACATTTTTACTGCTTCAGTTGACATTTCATTTCGAATTGCACGAAAATTTGTGAGATTTAACTTGATTTTTGTACACAATTTGGCAATATGGGCTTTAAAGGAAAGCTGTGAATCTATTACTAACCCAAGATATTTATGTTGGCTGACAATTTGTATTTTCCCTCCACTGACATGTATGTCGGGGTCAGGTGATGCTCTGTTTATTTTAGTGAAATACATGCCTACAGTTTTAGAAACGTTTAACTGTAGACAGCACTCCTGCAGCCAAGTTGTAACACAGGACATTGTTTTACTGAGTATAGCAGCAACAGTGTCTTTGGAGCGACCATGAACAAAGAAAACTGTGTCGTCTGCATACATTAAGCATTTACCTATTAACCTATGAAGTGCATGTGTTTGGATGGTGGGTGGAAGTCAGAGTACCCGGACAGAAGCCATGCAAACACGGGCAGAACATGCAAACTCCACACAGAAAGGTCTTGGCTTTACAAACATTTGTAAAACCTGGTGACACAGTGGTGCAGTGGTTAGCACTTGTGCCTCACAGCAAGAAGGTCCTGGGTTCGATTCCAATACCAGTCGACGGGGGGTGGGACCTTTCTGTGTGGAGTTTACATGTTCTCCCCGTGTCTGCATGGGTTCTCTCCGGGTACTCTGGCTTCCTCCCACCATCCAAAGACATGCACTAATAGGTTAATTGGTTAATCTAAATTGCCCATAGGTGTGAATGTGAGAGTGATTGTTTGCCTCTATATGTTCAGCCCTGAGATGAACTGGCGACTTGTCCAGGGTGTACCTCGCCTTCACCCCTGTGTAGCTGGGATAGGCTCCAAGTGACCCCCATGACCCTAGAGAGGATAAAGCGGGTTCAGAAAATGAATGAATGAATGAATGTAAAACCTAATTAGACACGTCAAATTCAGGTCATTGGAAGGAATTCACCTGGAAAAATATTGTCAGATTTTTCATTACCCCCAAATTAAAACAAATGCAGAAGGGCCTGCCGAGTTATGGGAACTGTTGGGGAAAATGTGGGAATGCCCTTGTAGATCATTTTCACATTTTCTGGGATTGTCCAAGAATTAGGCCTTACTGGATTGAAACGATGAAAATGATTCACACAATAATGGGGTTTGAGATTAAACATGATTTCTGCAGTTTATCTTGGAAATCTACCTCCCACAGTCAACTCTAGAGCCAAATACCTGATTAATATAATGATGTAAAAAAGCCATAACAAGGAAATGGCTGAGCGAAGAACCCCCAACAAAGAAGGAATGGATTGGAATTATTATTAATTAATTAATTAATTATTAATTATAGAGTTACAACTGACCAGTGTTACAACTGTCCCCAGTCTCCCCTACACTATTAACACCTAGGCCAGCTGGCAGAATGAAACTGTGAGGGAGACAGGAAGTGCACGGACATGTGTGTGGGGGGGTGAATACTTCATAAGCGGTTGCGGTTTGTGATTTTCGCTGGGGTGGGGGGGTCGGAACCAGGGGGGGTGGGGGTGGGGGGCCATAAGCAGTCCATCCTTGTCAGAGCGCGCGAGTGGAGGGGGGTAGCTCCGTGATTATGTGATTGTGTGTGGGGGGGTGATAGCATCATTGTTCGAGCAGGAGTGAAAGTGAAACTAACTCGCTTTAAAGTTCCTCTTATTCTCCGGGCAGCACACACACACACACACACACACACACACACACACACACACACACACATACAGGAGCAGCAAGCGACAGAATCTCCACGCAGCAAAAAAAGTTAATATATCAACTGCATAGTGGCCGATATTGATTAATTGGTGATACGCTATAATTGACCCAATTAATCGGCCGGCCGATTAATCGGTTGGGCTCTAGTTTACTGTAGCATTTAGGGATGGGAATCGATAAGAATTTAATGATACCGATTCCATTATTGATTTTGCTTATCCATCCGATTCCTTGTCAATTCTCTTATCGATTCTCATTGGGTGAAGGAATAAAAGAGTACAAACAGGTGTGTTTGCATTAACTGTCTTTTATATTTGCATCTGCACAGAAAATATACCATATACAGTATGTACAAATAATAATACCAGATGATGCCGGGGGGGGGGGGGGGGGGCTGTGGGCATGCAGTGAAAGTGAAACTTAAGACTCTTTAATAATTCCTCTATTGCCGCATGTCCGCAACGTGAAACTAGTTCGACTCGGCTCGGCTCCCGTTGCTGTGCACCTCATTTCCTTTCCCCTACCTCCAGAAACTTGTATTTGAGGGGGTACGATGTTTGTTGTCTGCACCGGATCCAGAACTGGGCCCAGATGACGGCCTGGTGTTCACTCTGCCGCTACATTCACAAGCGTCGCTAAGTAGAGAATCAAATACGTGACATTCCTGTAAATGAATCACATGCTGTGGACAAATGTTTGAGCAGATCAGAGGGATTCCACCAAGAAATGGAAGCTTTTCAAGTGTTACAAGTGGCCCTGGTGTCATTTTTTTAGACCGTTTCTGCCTCAACACGAGCCATGTTGGCTACGTTATGACCAAAACAATGCAGTGTACGTGTGACATCATTGTGCATGTGCAACGAAGGCAGAATCAATAAGCAGAATCGTTAAGCAGGCAGGCAAACGATTCCATGAAATTGAGCTACTGGGATCCGGTTCTCAAAAAGAACCGGTTCTCGATTCCTATCCCTATTCACCCATTACTCTCAAGGTGAAAGTGGGGTGAAAGTTCTTCTGTGTGAAATTGCCCACTTGTCATTTCAGCACATGTTTACTGTTGTGCTCCTGACAATGCACCCCTGTCCTCTAGAAGTGTCTGCAAATGGCAAAGGTCTGCACACCACAGGTCTGCACACATGAACTACTTGATGATACAAGACCATAAAATTGCTTCTATATAAAACATTCAGAAAGTACATTACACTGTAAAAAAAAAACAAAAAAAAAACTTAAAAAAACGGTAATATTCCAGCAGCAGGGGTGCTGAAAAAATACTGTAAAATAACGGAAAATAACCATCTCATAAAAATGGTCATTTACCACAATTAAAACACAGTTTTTGGCCCTAACTTTACATGAGATTTTTTTTTTTTACTTTTTAATGTTTAATAAAGAATATTTACATGTATTAAAACAATCACATTACCTACATGTGTATATATCTATATATCTATATATATATCTATCTATCTATCTATATATATATATATATATATATATATATATATATATATATATATATATATATATATATATATATATATATACATAAATAATTTTCAATGAGACTCAGTTGTACAATCCACTGATAAAAACTGTATTTGGACAGTTTATCAGTGCTTATACATGTTATACATTCACAAAAATACATTTATTCAACATTTTTGTTTTGAAACCTCCTGTAATTACACAAGAAGTCTTGTTAAACTTACAGAACAAATACTTCTTTTACAGTTAATTGTCAGTAATTTTATCTAGTTTAATTTTTTTTTTTTTTTAAACTTTGAATTAACAGTTTAATCTCATGAATAGAAAATGAATATTTGTGAAATTACGATACATTTGCAAGTGTATTTTAACTGTATTTTTCTGTGAAAAAAGAAAAAAAAATATTTTAAAAAATGGAAATTTTATGGTTATTCACAGTTACATTTTTTTCATGTTATTTTACATTTGATATTTAAAATCAGTCTATTTTTGTCATTTCGTTGATATTTTCCTAAATCTTAAAAATACAGGACAAATCTGTAAAATAAACAGTGAAAATTCTGTTAAATTACAGATATTTTTTTTTACAGTGTACGGTGAGATGATCATGACTATTTTTAAATCCCACAGTGAGGATCACCTTCACCTCACAACCTCAATTATTCTACACTGACCAAAACAAAAAAACAACAGTGTGCTTCATATCTTGGTGGAGTGTAGATGCACTTAAGTAACTGTTCATGTTTTGCTTTCAGCCTCTTCACAGTGAGATTGCAGAAGAGAGCCAGCATTAGAAGAGGCTCAGGTAATTGCCCTCATTCGTGCCGCAGACAAAAAGCCAATGTCCTGGCTGCTCTTAAGTAAACCGTTGAGTGTCTGTCAAGGATTCTTCAAGGCTGCAGAAAATTGTACAGCTCTTTTTTTCCATGACAACTACAATTCTGGGGATATCATGAGTTTTCTGATCTAAAAATCCTTATATTTACAGGCTGCTGCTGTGGCAATGCAACAACCACAGGAAAAGGGTTTTGTTTGTTTTTTTTAATCTAGAGCAGCGGTGTCAAACTCATGTTCTTTCAGGGGCCATTTTCAGTCCAATTTCATCTCCAGCAGGCCGGACCAGTAAATAATAATAGAATAGTCTAGAAATAATGACACCTCTAAATTTTTTAGTACAAAAAATAATATTAAATGATGAAACTATTTCTATCCAAAACAAAAAATATTTAAATAACTGGAAAAAAAACTGAAATTTCTGAGGAAAAACAAGTACAATTTTATCAATATTCTGCCTCAACTTATGATTTCTACGTGTGCATTACAGATCAGATCTACCAAGGCACAAAACAGGCAGAATATTGTTCAAATTGCAGTTATTTTTCTTTAGACATTTCAGGTTGTTCATATTTGTTCAGGTTATTCATGTTTTATTGTTAAAGGATATCAGAGTTTAATGTTCTTTGCAATAAATCAAAGAGAAAAAATAGCTGTTGCCATTATTTATAGGCATGATGTCATATTATTTTTCTCACATTAAACTAAGAAGAAAATTTGGAGTCATTATTTCTAGGTTATTATGCTGTTATTTTTGACTTTGATGCCCTTGACTGTTAAACTCTTCAGGGCAATTTTTGCATTTTGCACTTTGTAAATTCATCTCGTGGGCCAGATTGGAACCTTTGGCGGGCCGATTTTGGCCCCCAGGACGCATGTTTGACACCTGTGATCTAGAGCATGATTGATCAATATCTGTAACCGATGTTTTTATTTCGTTTTTTTTTTTTTTAATCTAAAACAATTTCTCCTTTGACTTTGTGACAAACAGACAAGTGACAAAAAAACACATCCAGTTGGGTCTCTTTCCAATTCTTTCAAAATAGATTTGGTGTTTTTATGACAGTGGGTGGAAAACACCATCTAATGTCTGACTAATATTAAATAACATCCAGCCAAGCTTATTTTACTGGCCAAAATGTTTGCATATTGAATGTTATTTAATATTAAATTCTTAAAAAGTCCTTAAAATTATTACAGAGAGATTAGCAGGAAAGGATACAAATAGTTTCCTGTTGCAAACAACTTTTCTGGGCATTTCAAAATAGAGTTATATTTCTGAATTTATGAGGTACTTGAATGTACAAAGTTCAGCAGAATTAAATTTGTAAAGTGCACTTTAATGCACTGAGAAATCTGTGTGTACAACTGTGACAGACACCCAAAAAAGGACAGAAAATACAGTTTACTGAGGAGTGATGGGTTAAATCTGTAATTCCACAATTCTATTTGCAGAATGCAGCAAATTTTCAGGAAATATTAAATGACTGTTAATGGTTCTGACACCATTATTCTGTCCGCAATGATGGAAAAAGGTGACAAGTGATTCATTTAGAGCCAACAGGAATAATTTCAAATACATTTTGTGAGTTTATTAATCTTGTGCTTTCTCTTGGGTTTCATTTGTGTGTCCCTTTCTGGCTTCAATTCATCTTACCTCAGTTGTCCAACAGGGGTCCCCCAGAGCAGTATTTTGGGGCCTATTTTATTTAGTATTTTTATGAATGACCTTCCTGAAGTCTGTCTAAATGTTAACACTCAAATGTACGCAGACGATGCAGTTATTTTTACACATGCCAAAAATCCACAGGAAGCCTCCCAAACTTTGACAGCTACCATGACCGATGTGCAGAACTGGATCAAGGAATCCTGTTTACAGCTTAATACAAAGAAAACAGTCTGTATGGTGTTCACCAAAAAGCCAACTGAACTGAAACAGTTGAACGTCTTTCTTGAAGGGGTGGAACTGGATTTAGTCAGAGTTCAAGTACCTCAGGTTAACCTTAGACCCAACATTAACATTTAAACAACACATAAAGTGACTGAAGAAGACAGTACATTTTAATGTGCAAAATTTTAAACAAGTCAGACCCTTTTTGACCCTACATGCTGCTATGATGTTTTTATACTCCATGATTTTCTCTCATATTGAACACTGTAGAACCTCCTGGTCACTTGCTGCTGGCACAACACTCACACCCACAGAATCACTTTTTAAAAAAGCCATAAAAATATTTGACAAAAAATCATTTAATTTCCACCACTGCATTGTTTTAGATAAATATAAATTTCTTAATTTTAAAAATGTTGTGAATTTTAAGAATGCGTGCCTGATATTTAAAGTAGAGGGGGGGAGGGCTTAATATCAAATACTTCAGTAGCCTTGATTTTCTGACGCAACTCCTGTGTAATTTTTTTTGAAATTTTCATCCAAACCCCCCCCCACCCACCCACCCACCCCGAAAATTACTTTTTTAACTCTAAAAATCACAACTTTCACTGCTTCTCCACTCTTTTGTCCAGTGCAGTGTATAAACATGTTCATGATGGGCCATTTAATGATCTTGTCAGTGCCATATTGTATCATAAGAGTACTTTGTACTATGAAAAGTCTAATGTCAAGGTCATGTTGGAGGTTAAAGGTCACCAAAATGCCTAGTTTTTTCATAAATTCATACCATTCTGACATTTGATCAAATCTGTCCTCAGTTCTCTTCCCTCTGGTTTCCTGGTGGGATCCCCCAGGCCTTTGGCCCTTTAAAGACACATTACAGACTAAATATTAAAACATGGACATTCCATTTGAATTTGCCACCATTAGTGTGGCGGGAAACACTAGCACACATTTTGGCGGGAATCACTAACGCTTCATTCGTTCATTCATTCATTCATTCATTTTCTGAACCCACTTTAGCCTCACTAGGGTCACGGGGGCGGAGCCTATCCCAGCTACTTATGGGTGAAGGCGGGGTTCACCCTGGACATGTGACCAGTTCATCACAGACTGAACATACAGAGACAAACAACCACTGTCACATTCACACCTATGGGCGATTTAGATTAACCCATTAACCTATCAGTGCATGTGTTTGGATGGTGGGAGGAGCCAGAGTACCAGAGAGAACCCACGCAGACACGGGGAGAACATGCAAACTCCACACAGAAAGGTCCCACCCCCACGGACTGGTGTTGGAATGGAACCCAGGACCTTCTGTCTGTGAGGCACCAGGTCTATCCACTGCACCACTGTGTCGCCCACAACAGGACGTATACATGTAAATGTCAAAGTTATGTGAAACTACTGTTTGTTCTTTTTGACATGTCTGTATGGAGAATACATGGAGTAAACAGTTGTGTTGAATGTGTCTTATTGAATGGAAGTTGTTTGTGGTCAGTAGATGTGTTCTGAGCAGAGAACCTGAGCCCAACATTTAGAAGAACCCACATTAACAGCTTCATTCCATCAAATATGCATTTTGGACCATTTGGGTGACCTTTGACCTATAATTTGACCTTTTGTAGTACAAAGCACTCTGAAGACATGACATGTCTCACAAAAAAACATTTAAGGGCCCAGCATGAGCAGATTACTACACTGTACTTTATCAAAAGTGAAGTAGGTTTGAAAGGTGACAAAAAACCCATGTTTTCAGGGTTGAAAAAGTAATTTTCGGGGCTGGGGGGATGGGTGGGTTGGGCTTGATTTGAAATTTTTTCATATTTTTGTATTCCCAAGACATGGGAGCATTAGAAAATCTGGGCTAAAGTTGAATCTGAAAATTTTCCTGAAATAAGCCCCCCCCCCATTTAAAGTCTTGCATGGACTTGCCCCTCTTCCTTTGACAGATTTGATCAAATCCCGCTCTGTCAGTGGGAGGGGCCACCAGGGCCACAGCTCCAGGAGACTGTGAGGGGCCACGCAGGTGCACTACTGTTGGACAAACTACACTTTCAGTCACTGGAACTGAATATTGGAACAGTTTACCTCAACATAACACACTCACAGTCATACGCCTCCTTCAAATCACAACATAAACATTGGATGAAGGAAAACCAAACCTGTGACCATCAGTAGATCGTCCTCACTGTGTGTTTTCATGATGTTTTGCCTTTTTGTCAACTGTCTTTCCTGTCACCTGCCTAGGGACTACAGATGGAAATGAGCACTGCTGCTACAGTCTGGCATATTTACAGCTGCAATTGTTGTAGATGTTCATTAATATGCACTGTCTCTATTAAATAAATAAATAAGTGAATAAATAATAAACATCTGTCTGAGCTCCATGTCCCAAGAGCTAGTCCGATAGTCGAACCTCGGATCCAGGAGGAACAATGCGGTTTTCGTCCTGGTCGTGGAACGCTGGACCAGCTCTATACTCCATCGGGTGCTCGAGGGTTCATGGGAGTTCGCCCAACCAGTCCACATGTGTTTTGTGGATCTGGAGAAGGCTTTCGACCGTGTCCCTCGTGGTATCTTGTGGGGGGTGCTTCGGGAGTATGGGGTCCGGGGCCCTTTGCTAGGGGCAGTCCGGTCCTTGTATGACCGAAGCAGGAGCCTGGTTCGCATTGCCGGCAGTAAGTCAGACCTGTTCCAGGTGCATGTTGGACTCTGGCAGGGCTGCCCTTTGTCACCGGTTCTGTTCATAATTTTTATGGACAGAATTTCTAGGCGCAGCCAAGGGCCGGAGGGCGTCCGGTTTGGGGACCACAGGATTTCATCTCTGCTTTTTGCAGATGATGTTGTCCTGTTGGCCTCATCGAACCTGGACCTTCAGCGTGCACTGGGGCGGTTTGCAGCCGAGTGTGAAGCGAGCGGGATGAGGATCAGCACCTCCAAATCCGAGGCCATGGTTCTCGACCGGAAAAAGGTGGTTTGCCCTCTCCGGGTCGGTGGGGAGTCTTTGCCCCAAGTGGAGGAGTTTAAGTATCTCGGGGTCTTGTTCACGAGTGAGGGAAGGATGGAGCGTGAGATTGACAGACGGATTGGTGCAGCATCTGCAGTGATGCAGTCACTGTACCGGTCGGTTGTGGTAAAGAAGGAGCTGAGCCGAGAGGTGAAGCTCTCGATTTACCGGTCAATCTACGTTCCTACCCTCACCTATGGTCATGAGCTTTGGGTCATGACCGAAAGGACAAGATCCCGGATACAAGCGGTCGAAATGAGTTTCCTCCGTCGGGTGGCTGGGCGCACCCTTAGGGATAGGGTGAGGAGCTCAGTCACCAGGGAGGAGCTCGGAGTAGAGCCGCTGCTCCTCCGCGTCGAGAGGGGCCAGCTGAGGTGGCTCGGGCATCTGTTTCGGATGCCTCCTGGACGCCTCCCTGGGGAGGTGTTCCGGGCATGTCCCACCGGGAGGAGACCTCGGGGAAGACCCAGGACACGTTGGAGAGACTATGTCTCTCGGCTGGCCTGGGAACGCCTCGGGGTCCCCCCGGAAGAGCTGGAGGAGGAGTCTGAGGAGAGGGAAGTCTGGACATCCCTGCTTAGACTGTTACCCCCACGACCCGGCCCCGGATAAGTGGAAGAGAATGGCTGGATGGCATCTGTCTGAGCTGCTGATTTTGAGGTTCAGAGGTATGCATCCATATTGCTGTCCCTCTGTGCTTTGGAATGGTGTCTTTAATCAATGCCTGAGCAGAACACATATGCTAGTGAATAAATGTTTTTTTGCGGATTTTAGATTGATTTTATGTTTTGTTTTATGGCTGACTCTAAATGAGTTGTTACTTATGGTGTATTATAAATGTAATTGCAGTGTTTGAAGGATGTGGTTTCTGCAAGTGATGGTATGGGATGGTTTAGTGTTTATATAGAGAGTATTAGCTTCATTTGTCTCCTTATAATGTTTCCTTGGATCCAATTTATGAGGTTAAAATATTGACCTGGGGTGGTTTTAATGATTTTGAGGCCTCCAAGTATGACCAACACAAGGACCCTCTCTATTTTGCTTAATGTAATCATTGTGAGTACAAAAACTGCTTATAAATGAGGTATTTAATTGGATAGAATATGTAATCCTGTGTACATGCCATGGTCTGAGGACATCACACAGTTGGGTTTATTCAGTACAAACTGAACTGGTTCCACTTTGATCCTAACTGATGAACAGACATTTGGCACCAGTACAAACTGGCACCACCAGTGGTTAATGTTAGGCTTTTGAAATAGAAATATAGAGGTTGATTATTTGATGTTGATGCTTTGTTCTGAATTCATTTATGAACTACGTTGAGTTTGATGCCCAGTGATTAATGCAGATATTTTGCAGATTGAATAATTGAATCTACGTTAAAGCCATCATTTACATGTTTACAGCATTTTAAGTCACCAAAACAGAGTTTTTTTAATGAACTCCAGGATGAGGTGAATGACAGTCTAACACCCCAACACTCATGTGTCAGTTGTTTGCATAATGACATGCACCCGAAATATCGAACATGCAGCAGACACAGCAACAACACATTTGGAGATGGACACATGTTGGTATAGTAGTGAAATATATAGAATATAAAGAATGCACATGAAACAACCCAAAACCACCCTTTTACATTAACTCAAGTTCATGTGTTAACTTGTCATTACAGCTCAACTTCATGACAAACTAAAGCCTCTGCATCTGCTGCACCGATATTATTATACAAGTATTAAATATTATAACACAAACTATAGTGTGTCTGACTGTTTAGAGTCATTTATAGACATTTTTACACTGAAACGTGTGCAGAGGTACTTGGTAAATTGGAAGTGACAAGAATGTCAGATTTATGTCTTTAGAATCTAAAATATAATATCTAAAGTTTAGATATTTGTCAGTCAGATGCTCAGATCAACTGTTTCTATTTCACTGAGTTATTTTCAGTTTCATATTGGTTTTCACACATAGATTTTGGGGAAGAAGGGCAGAGATGATATTGGAGCAAGAAATAGCCAATTAATCGACCAAACTATGGGCCTGATGTACTTGTGCCATGTTTCCACTGCGTGGTATCGGCTCAACTCCACTCGACTTGACTCAGCCTTTTTGTGTTTCCAGTACGAAAAAGGACCTGGAATCTGGTCCCCGGTACTAGTTTTTTGGTATCACCTCTGCCCAGGTTCCAAGCGATACTAAACCCTGACATATAACACTGCAGACCACTGATTGATCAGACAGTTTTCTCTGTGACCCACCGTTTTACAAAAAACAGATGCGGAAGTGGACAGTAAATATAGCGGTACGTTAATCCACATGATAACAGCCCAAAACTACACCATGGTCGGTCGAGGAGGTTCAGTCTTTGGTGGCCGATGTAAAAATTCAGATGAGACAACACGCAGCAAGTTTTCAGCAACTCTCTGAGCAGACGACATGGAAATAACGCACCGCATCGCTATGACGACCAAGCACTGTAAAGTCAGTAGTATCCTGTAATGGAAATGATCTGCAGGAATACTGAGTCGAGCCGAGCCGAGCTGGTTCCACGTAGTGGAAACGGGGCATAAGATCCCAATTCACATGTAGTAATTTGCTTGCGCAATCTAGAATTTTGCGTGTGGGGTGTGATCACGGTTTGTGCGTGATTTACTCAGATTGCTTGCGCAAATTACAACAGGTGCAAAGTCTTGCAGACCGCCCTATTTAAATAAGGGGGTTTTTTGTGCACAACTGGAGACAATACACTGTATAAACTGCTGTGGGATAAACCAGCAGTGATGGAACAGAGACTAAATGAACCAGACGAATGGAAATTTAAGTATGGAAGTAAATCTGTCTCATCAGATTTTGAATTATAAAAGCTATTGAATTTCTAGCATTGAATTTTTTTGCACTGAAATTAAGTATCTGAACTTTTTTTTGCACTGAAATTAAGTATCTGAATTTTTTGTCTCTGAATTCAACTATGTTCATAAATTTAGAATTAAAAAAATTCAGTTACAAAAAATTCAGAAGCAAAAAATGCAGATGCAAAAAATTCAGACGCAAAAAATTCAGATCACACATCCGGGACACCAAGGATAAGCAATGATTCTATCTTAAGTCAAACTGACAGCCAGCCAATCAAGTTACGTTAGGTTGGTCATGTGACACCAATGCAGGAGGATGGTCAGTGCGGATGTGTGATCTGAATTTTTTGCTTTTCAAATTTTTGCATCTGAATTTTTTGTATCTGAATATTTTAAATTCTAAATATATGAACATAATTGAATTCAGAGACAAAAAAATCAGATACTTAATTTCAGTGCAAAAAAAATTCACATACTTAATTTCAGTGCAAAAAAAAAAAAAAAAAAAAAATCAGATACTTAATTTCAGTGCAAAAAAAAATTCACATACTTTATTTCAGTGCCAAAAAAAAAAATTTAAAAATTCAGATACTTAATTTCAGTGTAAAAAAAATTCACATACTTAATTTCAGTGCAAAAAAAATTCACATAGTTAATTTCAGTGCAAAAAAAAAAAAAAAAAATTCAGATACTTAATTTCAGTGCAAAAAAAACTGAGGTACTTAATTTCAGAGCAACAAAAATTGAGATACTTCATTTCAGTGCAAAAAAAAAATAAAAATTTGAGATTCTTAATTTCAGTGCAAAAAAAAAAAAACAAAAACCCTCAGATACTTAATTTCAATGCAAAAAAAATTCAAATACTTAATTTCAGTGCAAAAAAAAGAAAAAAAAAAAACTTCAGATACTTAATTTCAGTGCAAAAAAATTATGTGCTAGAAATTCAATAGCATTTATAATTCCAAATCTGATGAGACAGATTTTCTTCCACAGATCTCGTTGGAGCGGCGTGAATAAGCTCACAATGTTTAAAACCCAAAGGACAATCAAAGACTCCAAAAGCCAACAAAAGATGAGAAACCCAAATATTGCCCCATTACTCATCCTCTGACCCCAAATGTGATGTCCATTATACCACACCAGCCGCTGGGAGAGAACCAATCCTGTACCAGTTGGATTTGCATATGAAAGGCTGTAGCCACAGAATATAGCATCAAGAGAGGCGGCCGTAGCTCTGATTTCAAGGGATATTTAGCCCTCTATTCAGCTGTCAACAAAGAACAGGCATTCAGAAAGGCAGGAGAGGGAGGTAGTGCTTGCTGAGCCGTCACAGAGCTCATTTGTTCTCTTCTGTTTACTTAAGCCTCCCCCTCTTCTCTCTCTCTTCCCTCCAGAGGCTTCGAGCATGGATGGGTGGGTGATTGGGAAGCCTCTCTCCATCACTCCATCCCAGTGGGAGAGATAAATAGCCATTTAAATGGTAGTCAGAAAAACGTTTGGATTTGCATGTGTTTATCGCTCAATCAGCTGCACCAGCAATCATCATCAAACTGTCGCTGTGCAGTTTATTTATTTATTTATTTTCACTCCTTCATTCTCATCCCTCACCCCTTTGTCCACTTGTTTGTATTGTTCCTGGAAATACTTGTGTTTGTTGTATGCATGCATATGTCCTTGTTTTAACCCTTTCATGCATATTGGTCACTACGGTGGACAGCGATTCTACAGCTGTTCTCGTGTATATTCATGAGTCAATATACACGCAAAAAGCTTATCGATGGCCAGAATACAAAACCTCCTATCTGAAAAAATCACTATTTTCAGGAAACAACAAAAAAAAAAACATTTAGTTTTATTACAGTATGGTCTTTGTTGTTGTTGTCAGGTGACCTTCATGTCATAAGAGAGGGTGGGATTATCTTGCAGATAGACTGAAAATGTGGAGTCATCCTTGTTCTCACCATTTAATGTGAAAACTCAAAATCTACAAATTTGCAGATAGGAGGTTTTGTTTTTTGGCCATCGTTATAATGTTGTACAGATAACACGCCAATTTACCATCAAAAGTGGTGTGCATTTTGACGCAAAGTCATGATATCACATTGCATGGATTTTGTTTTAGTTTCATATCAGTGGACACTCATGCACCATCCTGTACGCTGACATCACGGTTATACTCGTTAACGAACACTAACGAAATGACGAAAACTAGAATTGAAAAAAACATTTTCGTTAACTGAAATAAATAAAAACTGTAATTAAAAGGAATAAACAATAACTAACTGAAACTGTATTGTGTGTTTACAAAACTAACTAAAACATAAAAATTATGGATAAAATTCCCTTTGTTTTCATCTTTGTCGATGTTGGATTGATACGAAATCAATTTATTTCACTCTCGCAATTTTAGCTAGCGGCACCGTACGACACTTGACGGTCCATCACTTGTGGTTTCCAGTCGTCTTCTGGTCCCCACTCTACCTGGAAACATGGAGACTAAAGTTGGAAGAAAGCAGCAGAGTCCTGTCTGGGATTTATTTGAATACGACGGAGAGGAAGACAAAAGATATGACAAAACTGAAACTAAACTAAAACTAAGCATTTAGAAAAAAATGAAAACAAATAAAAACCAGCAAACCTGCTCTAAAAATGAATTAAAACAAACTGAATTAGAGAAAAAAAAAAACTAAATAACACTAAACTATAATGAAAAATCCAAAACTATTATAACCTTGGCTGACATTCATACCATTACTGTATATTTGCTGTTCTTGATAAAGCTGATCTGCACTTACATGTTTGACTGTAAATCAATTTTCAGTTACTAGACTGTAATTAACAGGTTACTTCAAAAAAAGTTTTATATATATATATATATATATATATATATATATATATATATATATATATATATATATATATATATATGTATTATCTCCATGGAGTAATAACTAGTATTAGAGTGTGATGAGGGTGACACAGTGGTTAGCACTTGTGCCTCACAGCAAGAAGGTCCTGGGTTCGATTCCAATACCAGTCGACGGGGGGTGGGACCTTTCTGTGTGGAGTTTGCATGTTCTCCCCGTGTCTGTGTGGGTTCTGTCCGGGTACTCTGGCTCCTCCCACCATCCAAACACATGCACTGATAGGTTAATTGGTTAATCTAAATTGCCCATAGGTGTGAATGTGAGAGTGATTGTTTGTCTTTGTATGTTCAGCCCTGTGATGAACTAGCGACTTGTCCAGGGTGAACCCTACCTTCGCCCCTATGTAGTTGGGATAGGCTCCAAGTAACCCCCGTGACCCCAGTGAGGATAAAGTGGGTTCAGAAAATGAATGAACAAATGAATGAATAGAGTATGATGAAATGTAAGAAAACATCTGATTAGTGGCATTAAAAATGTTATTTCATAGTTTTCACACAGTATATCACTTTCTAATATTGTGTTTTAAATACATGTTTCTTTGCTTCAAAAATGACACATAACACATGGTGTGCAGCTGAGTGGACGTATTTGTAACTCCATGAAAAATAGGTTAATTAAAAAAATTCTGTTGTATTGTTTTTTTCATGCCTAAAGAGGAATAAAAATCTTGACTTTGGTTCTCATAATTCATGCATGAAAGGGTTAAAGTTGAGAGGCCTCCTGTGGGTGTGTGTGTGTGTGTGTGTGTGTGTGGGGGGGGGGGCATGGCATCCAGCACACCTGACGGTGGTTATCAGGCTCCTGCAGAGGTTGATGATAGGCTTATCATTTGAATCAGGTGTGTTGGAAGAAGGATACATCTATGTGGAGGACCAGGGATGGTGACCCCTGGTGTAGAGTAATGGAATCGGTTAAATAATCGATAGCTACAGCTCTACAGGTGTCTGTATTCAAATACACTTGAGTAAGAGGAACCTTTTCGTTAGATTTCTACTTAACTTCCTCAGACCCAGGAAATGTCAGCAAAGTACCAGCTTTTTTTGTTTTAATTAAATAAGTGCCTATAGAGGGTATGCACATATGTACGTCACTTCCCCTCCAGGCCACGCCCCTCTAAGTCAGACTGAGTGTCTTAAACCAACCTGCTCAACATGACGGAGTATAGCAGTAAACACAGCCAGAGCGGGAAAATGTGAAATATGAAATTAAATGAAGGACAATTGGACTGGACATGGATCTGTACGAGCTACCAAAGAACAAGTGGTCCATGAACACTGACATGTGGACACAAATGGAGGATCCTGACATCCAGGGTGGAGGGCTCAGGTGTCAAACATGCGACCCAGGGGCCAAATCCAGCCCGCCGAAGGGTCCAGTCCAGCCCTTGGGATGAATTTGTGATAACAAAAATTACACTAAAATATTAACAATCCTTTTAGTTCAGGTTCCACATTCAGACCAATTCAATGTCAAGTGAAATACTCTCATAACTAGAAGCACTCGGAGAGCGCAGACCTCCGCCAAGGCTGATCAGTGGCCCCCCCTGTGGGCCCCCCCACCCCCGATCACCACCAAAATTTAATCATTTCTTCCTTATCCCATTTCCAACAAACCCTGAAAATTTCATCCAAATCTGTCCATAACTTTTTGAGTTATGTTGCACACTAACGGACAGACAAACAAACAAACAAACAAACAAACAAACAAACAGACAAACCCTGGCAAAAACATAACCTCCTTGGCGGAGGTAATGACAACTCCAAATTTTTCTCTTTGTAAATGTAAATATTTTCATGTATTTACACTAAAAGTATAATTTTGCAAAAAATGTGAATAACCTGAAATGTCTTAAGAGAAGCAAGTACAATTTTAACAATATTCTGCCTGTTGCTAAAAGTTTTGTGTGTTTGTAGATCCACTATGATCTGTACGTTATAATGTACATGTGTAAATGATAAACTGAGGCAGAATATTGTTAAAATTACACTTATTTTTTCAGTTTGTTCATGTTATTTACATCTTTTGAAAGGATAGTTACCTCCGCCAAGGAGGTTATGTTTTTGCCAGGGTTTGTTTGTCTGTTTGTCTGTCCGTTAGTGTGCAACATAACTCAAAAAGTTACGGACAGATTTTGATGAAATTTTCAGGGTTTGTTGGAAATGGGATAAGGAAGAAATGATTAAATTTTGGTGGTGATCGGGGGTGGGGGGGTGCATTTCCAACAAACCCTGAAAATTTCATCAAAATCTGTCCATAACTTTTTGAGTTATGTTGCACACTAACGGACAGACAAACAGACAGACAGACAAACAAACAAACCCTGGCAAAAACATAACCTCCTTGGCGTGGGGGGGCCCACAGGGGGGGCAACTGATCAGCCTTGGCGGAGGTCTGCGCTCTCCGAGTGCTTCTAGTTTGTAGATGTAAACCTGTTCATAATGCAAATGTACTTTTTTTCGCTCTTAAACCTAGAGAAAAGTTTGGAGTTGACATTATTTATATATTATTCTGTTATTATTTCACTGGTTCGGCCCACTGCAGATCAAATTTAGCTGAACGTGGAACTGAACTAAAATGAGTTTGAAACCCCTGGTTTAGGGGATCAGCGCTATTTGGACTTGAAACAAATATACATGGTTTCATCAGGACTGACAACCAGGGTCCAAAACTAGGGCCCAGAACCAGCTGGTCCAAAGTGCATTTACAGTAGACCGTGGACTGACCCCAGTGAATATATGCAGGATCTACTGGGACTGAGGAGATTTACTGAGTCTAGTTCAGATCCAGTACTTTATACAACACACATACTACTGCTGTGGACCAGCAGGGCACCACTGGATTCTGGGAAATTAGCAGGTTTGGACCACCTGTTTTTAAATTAACACATTATTCTGCTAATATTATGGCTTTATTGTCGGAATGTGACGACTTTAATCTCATAAACGAATCACATTTTTGTTAAATTATGAGATTTTTTTATAACTACGACTTTATTCTCATAACATTGTGATTCTTTTTGTATTCGACTTTATTCTCATAAAATTACAGGTTTTATATCGATATTTTGTGACTTTATTCTCGTAGTGACCAGTGTTTTTATTTTCTTATGTGGTCCTAATACTCCGTCGTAGCTTTATTCTCCAGTTCCCCCGTATTTGAAAAACTGGGTTAGCCTCAGTTTCAGTTAGTTTACTATTCGTGTAGGAGCACAAGGTTCAGAATCACAAAATGAAGACAAAAACCATGAAAGATCTGATCATGAAACCATGAGCTTTACTAAGAAATAACGTTAGCCTAAACAATAGGTCATTTCAGGTCTGATTTGACCCAAAAATACCGCCTGGAATTGAAATGGGGCTGCCTGAAATTAGTAGTAATTGATAAAAATAAAAATAAAAACTGACTAATAAAAAATATATGGTGACTAGAGAGAGACAATCACAATCCATAAAAGACATGACAAACTCTGAAGTGTTTCTGTGTCAAATGTTCATTGTGGTCAATTTCAGATGCTGCAGCTCTTTCATAATTCACAGTTTGAGTTCTTGTTTGTTCAGTATTAATTGTCAGTCTTGTAAATCACAGCTGGACTGACTGTACATATCCTGACCAAGGAAAATAAAATTCTCCCTTTGTGCAGTAATCTACACCTGGATTTACTGCCTCCATCCATAATAATATACATTATATAGACTCAGTGTTGTCTAAAATTAGTGTTTATTTGTAATATAGTATAGCAAACAATTACATGATCAAAAACAAATTCATTTTAGCAAAAAAAGTCTCTGTTTTGAATGTCTGGGGTCGCCAGAAATTGGTGATGTTAAAAAGTTGGAAACCTCTGCAGTAAACCCTGGTAATGTCCTGTTATCCTTCTGAAAACACATCTGTGGTGACGGCAGCAGCTGCAGCTTCACTGCTGCCTTAACTGTACATCTTGCTGACTCTTGCAGAATGTTTTGATATATTTATTCTACACTGCTCAGCAAAAACCTCTAAAATTAAGATGGAGTATAATTTGTGTTGATTAGACAGCTAAAGCCTCTGTAGTTATTTAAGCTGCTTTGACAGATTTGTTTCTTCCCTCAATTGTCACAACAACATAATTTACCCCATGGAACAGTTTCAGTTGTGCTTCTTCAGGTTTTACTATTGATTTGGGTCATTCCTCTCATTTAAATTCACATACTTTTCATCAACACAGAATTAAACATCTGTAAGAGATTTCACTGATTGCAGAAACTGCAGATTGAAATATGGCCTTTAAGAACTAAACGGTAGACTGATCAACTATGGAAAATGACCAAAACAATGAAAAATTAATCCCATGATTGATAACTTGTTTTTTTCTTTTTTAATATAAGATTTTGGCTTATTTTTTCAGATGTGGAGAAAGTTCATAGATTCAAGACAAAAAGACTGTAGTAAAAACAGAGTTGTCCTCATCTTATGTTTATTAACTCATCTACTTTGTTATTGTCTAATGTCATCTGGGTCTTTTACGCCATGTGTTACATGCACCAGTGGATTCTTCTTTCTATCAGTGTTCAGTCCATTTAGCTTGAAATCACTCTTAATGTAGAGAAGGTACAGAATGATGCAAAGCAGAAATAATACACAATTCCCCTGGTATATATATACATACATATATATATATATATATATATATATATATATATATATATATATATATATATATATATAAGCCGCAGGTGTCCACGATGTAACATGAGATATTTACACAGAAAGATGTTAAACAGAAAGCTTATTTAAATATTTATTTCCATCCCTTAACTGCCTTTTTCCAAACAGTGCCTGTAACACAGCAGTAACAGGCTGGTTCAAAAACCCATAAAGTCATTGATCTGTATCTTCATCTTCCTTCTGCTCATTAAACCACTGCAGTCATCTTCTTCAGTGTCGGAGTTGAACATCCTCAGAAAGACTCCGTCACACTCCTTCTACGTCTCTCCTCTGTTGTTGCTCAATGGCACTTCCGTGCTGCAGCTCTATTTCTTTCTTGGACAGACACATCGATTGCTTTTGACTTAAAAGCTGCAAAATATGCATTTCTTCATGTGTTTTCCATGATGAGGGTTTGTGCATGACATGCAAAATGATTGTTCAAAGTTAAGAATAAAACTTCTCATCATCACCTCTTCGACCTGTCTGTCTCTTTTGCACTTCCTGCTACAGCGCCCCCTGGAGGCTGTTGGCCCGTATAAATCTGTACTCGAGCTGCATCGCTGAATAGGCCACGGCGTTCAAAACGAGAAAAAAGTAGCGGCTTATAGTCCGGAAAGTACGGTATATATATGGGGTAGAAAAGCAATGAGTTGTCAGAAAGATGAATACTCTAGTAAAGTACACCTGCATGAAAATTTAAGTATAGTAATGAAGTACTGTGCAGGTGTTTGTACTAATACTTAAAGGTTAACTGTGTATACTGTATATGTGAACTAATGCTGTGTAATGCGCGGATGTCGCCTTAATTTTTAAAATGTTTCTAATTCTTTGAATGTTGGCACTTTACATCTTACCCAGGGACAACAGATGAAAAGTAACTTTTTTGCTAATACTGGCACATTTACAGAAATGTTCATTAATGTGTACTGTCCCTGCTAAATAAACAAATAAATAAAGAAGTATTTGTACTTACAAATACTTATGTTACTTCCCACCTCAGCTCATTATTCCAAGTGGGATCTAGGTGAGCTTCGTTTGTCTCCGACCACTCTGCTGTATTTACAGACTCGTTAAAGTCTTTGTCTATATTAACTGTGTACACAGCCATTTTAAACGGATTAACTGGGTCTTTCACTGTCCTGAAGAACAAGATAGCAATGAAGTGCTAAGAAATGGCTTCTCAATAAATCAGATAAGGGAGTAAACAAGAGTTTAAAAAAAACATTTTTGAACGAATTTTAGACAGAATCCTGTTGCTGTGAGGTCAAATCTGCATCACATTTAACGACTCGACCAATTAGGTTTCCATCTGTTCACCATCAGACCCAATAACACAAATTTTTATCAACACAGATGATGTTCTGACTAGGATTAGATGTACAACACTACCAGAACTGTTACCGAGCTTGGCACCGGCACCATAAGTTCTGTCCAACATACTGGGGGTTCTTCCTGAACCCAACATTGAATCACAACCTCCAGTTCGTGTTTGTTCCTCTGCATGTGTCCAGTTCTGCCCTGGACCATTTCTACCACAAATCTGAACAGGCACTCCCCTCCAAAAATACACAAAGGCACCTACCATCACACAGACACTGACCTGGAGGATGAGCAAATAAGACAGTTCAGTGAAACTATAAAGGTCAAAACAGGCAGATAAAATACAATGCCAAGCCACTGAATCTAGTCAAGATTTGTCTGGTCGACCTACAGATCTGATCCAGGCTCAGTTTTTTATGGAAATATGTATATAGAATATAGAGTTTTTTATTATTATTATTATTATTATTATTATTATTATTATTGTTGTTGTTGTTTGTGTTTTGCATTGTCTTATCATATTCACATTTTTTTTCTTGCACTTTATTCTGTTGCTGTCTTGACCTAATCTAATCTAATCTAATCTAATCTAATCTAATCTAATCTAATCTAATCTATCAGTTGTAACCAGACAACCAACAGGTCCATGATATTGGGCAACAGAATTCCAAGTCTTTCTAATTTTTAAAGGGGTGGAAAACAATTTATGGTTCAACTTTAACCATTTTCTATCTTTAAAATGTCTTTCTGGCAAATACTTCACCTTCTTTTAATTGGTGCATGTAGTGTCCATCTAGGAATAATGAATGTGGGATGATCATTTCTTAAAATGGATTGTATGTCATTTTTGTGGTAATGTTTTTTTTTTAAAGACCAAACATCTGAGCCCTGATTTGGCCATCAATTACCAAAGCAACTACAGGTCAATGTAATGACAATTAATAGATTGCTGCTTTTCGATTGCCTGTCAAAAACAGTTGGAAATAGTTGGAAGTAGGGATGGGAATCGATAAGAATTTAATGATTCCGATTCCATTATCGATTTTGCTTATCGATCTGATTCCTTATCGATTCTCATTGGGTGAGGGAATAAAAGAGTACAAACTGGTGTGTTTGCATTAACTGTCTTTTATATTTCCATCTGCACAAAAATATAACATATACAGTATGTTCAAATAATAATAATAGATGACACTGGGCCCGGTTTGGGGGGGTACACGACACCAGGTAGACGACACCAGGTCTAAACAGACGACACCAGGTCCACTGGAACACTGTCAAAGCTTCCATTTCTTCTAAAGGGTGAAGTCTGGCTGAAAGTCACTAGAAGTCCCAATTCCAACCCTCCTCTTTTATCTGGCTAAAGTGACCCAAAAGAGACCCTCTGCAGGGGTTATTTATTTATTTGTTTGTTTGTTTGTTTAGTTTGTATCTTCATTTTCTTCTGTTTGGTCCAAGGTCCACTTAGGAGTCACTTTTCAAAATTGCTAAAAGTTTCCAAACAAGTAGCTGAATTTGTTTGCTGGATGCTTTTTTTGGGGAAAAAAAGTTTGTAGGGTCGTCAGAAAAGTTGCTATGTCTAGCAACAAAAGTAATGAGTTGGCATAAATGGGACTAAGCAGTTTAGAAAATGGATGAATACAACTAAAAACGTAACTGAAACTGAACACAATTTTACAAGTTTGTTTTCTGTAGGCCGGTGATTTGCTACTTAGCTAACTCAGAGTCCTCTCATTTCTGCAGTTTCATTTCTGTGGTTTTCACCCCTCTGTTTCAGCGTGTAGGGTGAGTAGTAGGTGCTTCACAGTAAACACTTCTTCCACAGGGTTTCAGCTGAGTATGGAAGGACGGTTTGTAGCCAAGCCTCTTGTCTCTCTGCCTCAATCTCTTTATCCCTGAACTGAGCCGGTCCTGGCCCTGGGCCCATTCCCAGGCTATGTGTGTGGATCTTTATCCACCCAGCAGGGAGTAATCTGGGGGTAAAGGGCTCACTACTGTTTTTACATAAACAAAGACTTTGGGATGAAACAGAGAGAGCGTTATGGCCAAATCCCTGTGCCTGGCTGTGGGCCACTGCTCCGTGCTGGTTTCACCTCAGGCACCATGTGGACGTCACACCGGCCCTGGTCATTAAGCCGAGCACACAGCAGGAGTCACCAGGACTGAACTAATGTGGAGCCATCATAGGTTTGTTGTTTGTTCTATCTCGTCTCACAATTACCATATTTTCCGGATTATAAATCACACTTTTTTTTCATAGTTTGGCCAGGGGTGCGACTTATACAGGGTGGGGAAGCAAAATTTACAATGAACATTTAGTTGTTTTTTCTCAGCAGGCACTACGTCAGTTGTTTTGAAACCAAACATATATTGATGTCATAATCATACCTAACACTATTATCCATTCCTTTTCAGAAACTTTTGCCCATATGAGTAATCAGGAAAGCAAACATCCAAGAGTGTGTGATTTGCTGAATGCACTCGTCACACCAAAGGAGATTTCAAAAATAGTTGGAGTGTCCATAAAGACTGTTTATAATGTAAAGAAGAGAATGACTATGAGCAAAACTATTACGAGAAAGTCTGGAAGATACTATTAAAGAAGATTGGGAGAAGTTGTCACCCGAATATTTGAGGAACACTTGCACAAGTTTCAGGAAGCGTGTGAAGGCAGTTATTGAGAAAGAAGGAGGACACATAGAATAAAACATTTTCTATGATGTAAATTTTCTTGTGGCAAATAAATTCTCATGACTTTCAATAAACTAACTGGTCATACACTGTCTTTCAATCTCTGCCTCAAAATATTGTAAATTTTGCTTCCCCACCCTGTACTCCGGAGCGACTCATATGTGAAATTATGAACACATTATTATATAATTTCGCATGTTCGTTATTTTCACACTGACAACCACAAGAGGGTGCTCTAGGCTTGTGTACCTCTACCTGCTACTTCTGTACGAGTCCAACGAAAGCGACGCAGAAAAGGAAACGGCGCTTCGTCTACCTCTGGAGTTGGTGAAGTTGTTTAGAAGTGACACCAAGGATGAAGAATTCAATGGATTTAGTGATTTGGAGTGAGATTGGTGGTTTGGTAAACTTGTTAGCATGTTCTTTATGCTATAGTTATCTGAATAACTGTTAATATATTACATTAACATACCCGACACGTACTCAGTTTGTTGTCTATGCGTCATGTAGCTGAATGTGTTACGTTAGCATACTGTAACCCTATTCGGCCTGTTGTTCTCTAATCTATTATTATTTTAAATTGCCTTTCAAGATGAAATGTCTGTTCTTGGCGTCGGATTTTATGAAATAAATTTCCCCAAAAAATGCGACTTATAGTCCAGTGCAACTTTTTTTTTTTTTTATTCTTTATTATGCATTTTTTGGCCGGTGCAACTTATACTCCTGAGCGACTTATAGTTCGAAAAATACGGTACCATCAGTGATGTTGATAAAATTACATGTAATTGTCAAGCTCAGGCATGTCCAAAGTCTGGCCCAGGGCCCAAACCTGGCCTGCGCTCAGATGTTATAAGGTGCACAGCTTTGGTCTTGTAATTTATTATTTATGGCCCGATAGCACTGGCAAACTCATACATAAATCATAAAACTTGGATGTGATTCCCCTTTTACCACATGGTGGCAGCACCATGTAAATGCTATCTGGCTCTGCATCCTTGACCCTTGACCCTTCTCCGCTCATTTCTACCATGGTGACGGCAGAGGAAACTTGATTGTAAGGCTCGTCGCTTTCAGGAGAGGTGGGAATTACAGTACTTTAAACTGAAAATCGAGGCAATTGTGTTTGTGTAATTTGTAAAGAGACAGGTGCTTTGTTTACGGATTTCAACATAAAGAGACACTATCACGCTGAACATGTTATCATGTACGACAGGCTAACACCAGCTGCTTTCTCGTGTTGACTTGCAGCTAGATAAAAGCAGATTTCCAGAAATGTGAACACTCAACCACTGCCCTCAAACCAGACCTGGCCTCTTTACTGAAGTCCACATCTCAGCTTCACCCTCCTCATTAGCGTCAGCATCTGATCTGTTTCTGGATCAATGTGGCATTGCGGGTTTGAACATCTGTTACTCTTTACAATGAAAAGTCAAAAGCACACTTATGTACTTGGACTTGCAGCACTTTTTTATTATATTCTATAATAATTTTATTAAACTCTTGAATAACATCTGATTATAACTGTTGATGTTGTTTACCTGTAGATAAAGTAAAGTAAAATAAACTTTATTGTACCCTGAGGGAAAGTCATCTCAGGCACATCCTACATATCATTGCTTCACAAGACAAGATCAAAAAGCATAAAAAACATCATCACATGGACACATTATAACAATGACAGTTAGTCAGTCATGTAAAACAGACATGGACTACATTTGATAATCACAACACAGAACACAACACAGATATGGTGCAAATTATTACTTTCTGAAAGATCTTGCAAAAGACAAGAGTAAAATTCACTTGTTTTAAACTTTAATGGTAACAGACTACTTTGGACTACTTAAAATTCCTGTTTAAAACGACCGTGATGCAAAGATTTTTATGAACTGTATTCTATACAGTTTGCTCAATGTCATCCGACTCTTCAGATATGAACGAAAGGTAGAATTGTGTTTTTAGAATGGTTCTGTCTGATGAGTGAATTATATTTGGTTACGCTGCCATTTGAAAAATAAAGATAAATGAAAATTGTTTTATAACAGTATGTATGTAACTTTGGTGGTTAAAGAATGTCAGGAGGAACTATCGGCTCCCGGGCACCTTTAAATCAAATCAAATCAAATTTTATCTATATGGTGCCAAGTCATAACAAAAGTTATCTCATGACACTTTACATGCAGAGTTGGTCCAAACCAGACTCTAAGCCAATTTACAGAAACCAACAGAATCCTCCAGGAGCAAACACTAGTGAGTGGAGACAGTGGAAGGAAAAAGTACCTTTAACAGCAGAAACCTGGAGCAGACCCAGACTGAGGAGGATGGACGAGTGACAGGACCAGCTGGGGTTAAAGAGAGAGCGATAGAGAGAGACTGGGGGAGAAGGGGGAAGCAGGGGGAGACACATGGATGGAACTGATGCACAGATAACTGAACTAGAACATCTATGGAACTGTATAATAAACACTATCATAACTATATGGATAAGTGAGTGATGACGATGAAGGCAGGAGAGAGGCAGGACCACAGCAGCAGGTCCAGAGATGATCCTGGGAAAACCTGTGAGGATCCTGGGAAAACCTGTGATGATCTTGGGAAAACCTGTGAGGTGATAAAGCACAGAGACTCCAGGGAAGAAGTCAAGTCAGTAACATGTCACAACACTTTACTTTATTGATACCGCAGGTCATTCCTTCCCACAGCCATCAGAATATATAACAGTTCAAAGTCAATTCCCCCATATCACATCAATGCCTACATAATGTACAACTACATGCAAATATATAAGTAATATGGCAACGGCTACTGCCACAGTACTGTGGCATGAAATATTGATTTGTCTATTGCCACAGAGTCAATCAAATGTTAGCATTTGTACTAGAGTCATTCATGGATACTGTTCCATGAACTCATTCTCCTCTTGTTGCCACGGTACTGTGATGATATATGGTGTATACTTCAGTTCATTTTACTGGGCATTTTGCTGCCACAGTACTGTGGCAATTGATGGAAGAAACAACCAATTAGTGATAGTATATAGCACAGGTGTCAAACATGCGGCCTGGGGGCCAAATCCGGCACGTCAAAAGGTCCAGTTCAGCCCTTGGGATGAATTTGTGAAATGCAAAAATTACACTAAAGACATTAACAATCCTTTCAGTTCAGGTTCCACATTCCGACCAATTCAATCTCAAATGGGCAGGACCAGTAAAATACAATCATAATAACATATCAATAATGACAGTTCCAAATTTTTCTCTTTGTAAATGTAAATATTTTCATGTGTTTACACTAAAACAAAGTATAATTTCGCAAAAAATGTGAATAACCTGAACAAATATGAACAACCTGAAATGTCTGAAGAGAAATAAGTACAATTTTAACAATATTCTGTCTGTTAATAAATGTTTTGTGTGTTTGTACAACCACTGTGATCTATAAATTATAATGTACATGTGTAAATGATAAACTGAGGCAGAATGTTGTTAAAATTATACTTAATTTTTCAGTTTGTTCGTGTTATTCACATTGTTTGAAAGGACAGTTTGTAGATGTAAACCTTTTCATAATGTAAATTAACTTTTTTCGCACTAAAACAGAGAAAAGTTTTGAGTTGACATTATTTATATATTATCATGTTATTATTTTACTGGTTCAGCCCACTGCAGATTAAATTTAGCTGAATGTGGAACTGAACTAAAATGAGTTTGACACCCCTGGTGTATAGTATGGAATAGGAATTATTGTTCTAAATAAAAAGAAAAAGTTAGGTAAAATCATTGAAAAGGCTGTGTCCCAACAGCTAAATTACTTCTTAACAGTCAACAGCTGCTTTAACGTCTTTCAGTCAGGTTTTAGACCACATCACAGCACTGAGACAGCTCTGCTCAAAGTATTTAATGACATTCGCTTAAACACAGATCATGGCAGATCTTCAGTTTTAGTGTTACTGGACCCTAGTGCTGCATTCGACACAGTCGACCATGATATATTACTTGATCGACTGGAAAATTGGGTGGGACTATCTGGCACAGTTCTTGATTGGTTTGCATCCTACTTAAAGGGCAGGGATTATTTTGTGTCAATAGGTAACTTTAAATCTGAGCAGACCAAAATTACATGTGGAGTCCCCCAAGGCTCCATCCTGGGGCCCCTTCTGTTCAACATCTACATGCTTCCACTGGCTCAGATCATAGAAAAAAAACAAAATAGATTACCATAACTATGCAGATGACACACAGCTCTACATTTCAATGTCCCCAGGTGACCATAGCCCCATACAAGCACTGGGTAAATGCATGGAGCAAATATCTGAAGGGATGGGCCATAACTTTCTTCAGTTAAACAGAGAAAAAACTGAGGTAGTCATTTTTGGACCCAAGGAGGAACGTCTTAAAATCAGCATGCAGCTCCAGTCACTTCAGTTAAAAACTTCAGACCAGGCCAGGAATTTGGGTGTTGTCATGGATTCAGACCTGAATTTTAAAAACCAAATACAAACAATTACAAAGTCAGCTTACTATCACCTCAAGAACATTTCTAGGATTAAAGGACTGATGTCGCAGCAAGACCTTGAAAAACTTGTCCATGCCTTCATCTTTAGTCGAGTTGACTACTGTAACAGTATCTTCTGTGGTCTGCCTAAAAAGTCTATTCGACGACTGCAACTGATCCAGAATGCTGCTGCTCCAGTCCTCACTAAGACCAAGAGAGTGGACCACATCAGCCCAGTTCTGAGGTCTCTACACTGGCTCCCTGTCTCTCAGAGAATAGACTTCAAAATTCTCTTACTAGCATATAAAGCACAGAATGGTTTAGGCCCAAAATACATTAGAGACCTTCTAGTCCAGTATGAACCATCCAGACCACTCAGGTCATCTGGTGCAGGTCTGCTCTGTGTTCCCAAAGTCAGAACTAAACATGGAGAATCAGCGTTCAGTTTCTATGCTCCGTATATCTGGAACAAACTACCAGAAAATATCAGGTCTGCTGAGAGTCTGAGTTCTTTTAAGTCCAGGTTAAAGACTCACCTGTTCACTGCTGCCTTCGACTAAAAGGCTTTTGACTTTTTAAATTTTATATTCTCTTTTGAAACTCTGCACTGCAACTTTTACTTTAATATGTGTGTGTTTTTATTTTTATTTTATTTTATTTTATTTTATTTTGATTTTATGTGTTGTTTTCTTACTCGCTGTTTTTAATCACCTTTTATATGTTTCTTTTATAATGTTTTAAATGTGTTTCTTTTTGTTTCTTTTATTTCAATGTCCTGTGTGAAGCACCTTGAATTGCCTTGTTGCTGAAATGTGCTATACAAATAAACTTGCCTTGCCTTGCCTAAATACTCTATATGCTGTTTTATGGTGTTCTTTGCTCTGTGCAGTCAGTGAGGCTGGAGAAGGTGGGCGGAGCTACATGTTAGATGAGGCAGTGTGTCATGTGACTTCTCATTTCTGTGTCAGTTCAGTGTATTGAGTGCTGTGGTCTGAATTTTGCAACTGAATGTTGTCCCAGTGGCTGATTTATATCAATGTGGGATTTACCTCCTGGCCCCCTTGGTCTTGTACTGTGGTACTTTTCAGAATGTAACCACTTACTAGTCTAGACATGATATAATGAGGGTGTTGATCGGCTTTGTGGTAACAGACGAACCCATATTTGGTGCCACAGTACTGTGTCAGTGGCTCAATCAGTGGAAACAAACTGTGTCTAGTATTATTCCATTTGAAGCTTTCTCTACAGCATTGAAGGATATCTAGAAGCATCTCTGTAATGGCCAAAGCAAGACACTTTTTAGACAACAAATCACTCCACACACTGTTTTGTTCCTAAATCTTTGTTCCTATCTAAATTACTGCACAGAGGTGTGGGGCAATACATACAAAAGCTCACTAGATCCACTTTTCATACAGCAAGAAAGAGCTATCAGAATAATTCACAATGTACACTGAACAAAAATATAAACGCACCACTTTTGTTTTTGCTCCCATTTTTCATGAGCTGAACTCAAAGATCTAAAACTTTTTCTGTGTACACACAAGGTTTATTTCTCTCAAATATTGTTCACAAATCTGTCTAAATTTGTGTTAGTGAACACTTCTTCTTTGCTGAGATAATCCATCCACCTCACAGGTGTGGCATATCAAGATGCTGATTAGACAGCACGATTTTTGCACAGGTGTGCCTTAGGCTGGCCACAATAAAAGGCCACTCCAAAATGTGCAGTTTTATCACACAGCACAATACCACAGATGTCACAAGTTTTGAGGGAATATGCAGTTGGCATGCTGACTTCAGGAATCTCCACCAGAGCTTTTGCCTGTGAATTGAATGTTCATTTCTCTACCATAAGCCATCTCCAAAGCTGTTTCAGAAAATTCATGAAGAAGACTGTGCGAGGAAAATGGTGGTCACACCAAATACTGACTGGTTTTCTGACCCCCCTGGACCACCCAATACAGTAAAAGTGCACATTTTAGAGTGGCCTTTTATTGTGGCCAGCCTAAGTCACACCTGTGCAATAATCCTGCTGTCTAATCAGCATCTTGATCTGCCACAGCTGTGAGGTGGATGGATTATCTCAGCAAAGGACAAAGGAGAAGTGTTCACTAACACAGATTTAGACAAATTTATGAACAATATTTGAGAGAAACAGGCCTTTTGTGTACATAGAAAAAGTTTTAGATCTTTGAGTTCAGCTCATGACAAATGGGAGCAAAAACAAAAGTGGTGCGTTTGTATTTTTGTTGAGTGTAGGTTTTCGTGAACACATCAATCCACTATTTTTAAAGTCTAAAATAAAATTTAATGATATGGTTAATTGGCAAACAGCACAATTTTTGTACAAAGCCAGAAATAATCTATTACCAAACCATTTACAGAAAATGTTTCAGGAAAGAGAGGGAGGGTATAAATTAAGGGAAATGACAAATTTTAAGACTCAAAGATGTCGAATCACGAAGAAAAGATTCTGTTTATCAAATAATGGTGTAAGACTATGGAACAGACTGAGTGTGGAACAATGTCCAAACATCAGACAGTTTAAAAACAAATACAAACAAATGATTTTTACAAAATACAGACAGGAATAGGCCTGGGGGGGGGGGTCTGGTTGTTCTTCAGAGTGGGGCTTTGCCACATATGAGCTGATAATATCTAGTTTAAATATGGATATATGAATATATTATTACTATATTACTATATAGGACAATATAGAATATTATATGTATTTATATTATATATGTATATGTGTTTTTGTTTGTTTTTGTTTTGTTTTTTAGTTTTTTTATTAATATCTGGTAGGGTAAATTGTAAATGGGTATTATCATATTAGTGTATATAGGAAAAAGGATGTGTGATATTATTATTATTATTATTATTATTATTATTATTATTATTATTATTATTATTATATTGATATTCATACAAAATATTGGGGGTAGGAGTACATAAGTTTTTACTTCTTCCTTCTCCTTTTCGAGCATGTATGATTCTATTTTATTTGTTTTATTTATCTTATTATCATTACTATTATTAATTATTTAATATTTAATATTACTATTATTATTTATTTATTATTTTTATGGTTTGTTTGCTTATCAATCATTTATGTACCAGTACTTATATTTTGTTGGTTGATTTTTGTTTATATTTCACTGTTTACATGTTCGAAATAAAGATTTCATTCATTCATTCATTCATTCATTCAAACCCTTTATATTTTTCCAGACCTGGGTGTCTGTGCCCCTCACAGGGCCTGGGGAAAACATGTAGAGCTATAATTTAATATGATATCAAACTTTTGGATGTATTTTCTGTCTCTTTTTGAACTCCCTGAATTTCTGTCTTTTTGTTTTTCTTTTATTCCTCTCTGGGGTTTAATTGTCTGTATGCTGTGTACTATTCTTAGTCTTACGTTTTACATTGTCTTTGTCACACCTGCTTTGCAAAAAAAGAGTTCAATAAAAACAACACTATAAAAGTACACAGAAAAATATCTATTGTTATAAACAAGAAACAAGTCCAATGACATGTACAAACAATATGTGCACTGCAGTCTTCAACACATTTGGATCCAACTTAATAACTGACTAACAACTGAACATGGAACTAACACACAGCTGTGAGTTGACTCTGATGTCATGTGCGTCACAATAAGTGTCCATGTGAAACACAACAATGGAACCAATGTTTAGTGGCAGCGAAATAAAGGAAACAAAGCTTTGATTCAAGAACACTGCAATAAAACATTTTTTTTTTAATTAATTTGAGTCTATTTAGCCATTAATTGTTTAAGCTCTAGTGAAATTCCTGCAGCTGTGGTCTTGAGCTTGAATCTCAAGTCCCCTTTGTCCGATACCAAAACTAAGATCCTCCAAAAGTGATCTCCAGACCAGTATCAGGCACAGTAATACTACCCAGCCAGCATGTCCATGTGGGCCCCAGAAGGGTTCCATTTGGGCTGCATAGAAGGGTCCCACGTGGGTTTGTCCGCAGTTTCCATGGTGACCCCACATGTGTTTGCTCATATCAGAATCAGAGATCTGAATATCTCATATTATTTATTCTTCACATTATTTTATCCCACAATATTTATCTTTCATGCCATTTGCACTACTTCTCATGTTATTCACACTACTTAAATTCTATGTTTTACAAATATCTTAGTTTGCAATACTTTTTATTTTTTAATGTAAATAACTGTGCCTTTTACTGATATTTGTTGTCTGTCTGTAAGTTCTTGTACTGAACCTGAAAGCTTTACTTCAATTTCATTGTACTTGGTACAATGACAATAAAGAGATTCTGATTTTGATTCTGATATGGGCAAATACATGTGGGGCCACCATGGAAACTGCAGACAAACCCACATGGGACCCTTATATGCAGCCCAACTGTAACCCTTCTGGGGCCCACATGGACATGCTGGCTGGGTAGCTCCTGTTCCTGTCCTTGTGTTTGTTTTTTTGTTCAGTACACAGTATACAGTGGATATAAAACGTCTACACACCCCTGTTCAAATGCCAGGTTTCTGTGATGCAAAATAATGACACCAAGATAAATAATTTCAAAACTTTTTCCACCATTAATGAGACCTATGACCTGTACAAGTCGATTGAAGAACAAACTGAAATATTTTAAGGGGAAAACTAAAAAATAAAAAACTTACAATAACCTGGTTACATAAATATTCACACCCTTAAACTAATACTTTATTACTACACTAAGAGCCGGATCTACTAAAGAGTTACGTGTATTAAAACGTGTGCAAACTCATTGCACATGCAAAAAAATGTACTAACAGATTTACTAACAGTGCATATTAAGGGTTGTGTCTTTCAAAGGTGCAAAATAGCACATCTGCATCAGTTAGTACTAGGGATGCACCAACACCACTTTTTTCCAGACCGAGTATGAGTACTTACATTTGAGTACGTGCTGATACCGAGTACCAATATGAGTACTAAATAATCCCATTCCAGTTCTTAGTTCCTTTTGTAAATGTGCTTTATATTCGTCATTAGTCTGACTGGAAAAAAGTGCTGCTACTGACATTTAATGTGTTGGAATGAGCGTTTCTCAATTAATCCATCAGGGGGCGCCGCTCTGAATTAACCATACTGGACAAATACCACGAAGAAGAGGAAAGTTTTTTGAGAAGAAGAAAGTCAGTAATAACAAACATGGAGACGACAGTGGTAACACTAATGTGATACTAATATTGCAGCGTTTTCTCTGGTAAGGTTTAAGAGCTTAGCTTCAGCAGGAAGAGAAAAGAGAAATGAGCGATAAGTTTGGTTTTCACTTCTGTTGGCGGCGGTCTACACTGCTCTGTACACCCGCTGGTATTCTCATTTTGTTTACGCATCCGCCAGCACCTGGAAAACAGATGGAATGTACACAGAGGACGGACAGAACGCTGCGTCCGTATCTGTCTGTCTGTAACGTTACTTGCAGTCAGCGTTACTTTTATCACCGTCATTTATTTGGTTAAATCTCCACACTCTTCACACTCCACACATTATTCCACCGCTGCGTACCTGCTGCACTGAACTGTGAATGTCACATGGTCGTAAGTGGTATCGGTGCAGTGTATCGGATATCTTTTACGAGTACGAGTACACACACTGAGTATCGGAGCTGATGCCGATACTTGTATTGTTATCGATGCATCCCTAGTTAGTACATTTGCCAAAATGAATATGCAGACAGCCATCCTCCAGGAGTCTGGGTCTGCTCCAGGTTTCTGCTGTTAAAGGGAAGTTTTTCCTTCCACTGTCACCGGTCACTAGTGTTTGCTCCTGGAGGATTCTGTTGGGTTTCTGTAAATTGGCTTAGAGTCTGGTTTGGACCAACTCTGTATGTAAAGTGTCATGAGATAACTTTTGTTATGATTTGGCGCTATATAAATAAAATTTGATTGATTAATTGATTGAATATGGGGTGTTTACACACAGTTGTGCATGTGCTGGGAGGAGAATATCTGTGGCAGAGCGATGGGCGCTGAGCAGGCTCCTGTCAATAATGGACAATCCACAGCATCCACTGCACAGCACCATCTCCAGGCAGAGGAGCAGCTTCAGTGAGCGGCTGCTGTCACTGTCACAGACTGAGGAGGTCTTTCCTACCCCATGCCAACCGGCTCTTTAACTGTACCTGGGGTGGGGGTGGGGGGGTTAAGTAGCAGTAGTAGTTAGTACGAACACTCCTCATGCCCCTGGACTGTAGGACTTACACACTGTTTACGTTGCACTTTATCCTTTGCACAGACTCACACATTGCACTGACTCTGAGCACAACAGTCTCCTTTGCACTGACTCCTTTTGGAAAGTTAAAGAGTTTTCTTTAATGATTGTGTTTTTACTTCTGTTTGTTTTGAAGTTTGTGGATACTGCTGGAACCTGTAAATTTCCCTATGGCATGATCTATCTATCTATCTATCTATCTATCTATCTATCTATCTATCTATCTATCTATCTATCTATCTATCTATCTATCTATCTATCTATCTATCTATCTATCTATCTATCTTATATAATGTAAATATGTTAATTTAACACACACAAAGTAATTTATCAAACCTGAAAGCAATTTTACTGATAGAAACTGAGTCTATATTTAACACGTCTGTAAAGGAGGAGCAAACGGTCTGGATGGGTAATTACACACACGGAAGTGGTTAGGAGACAAAGAAATGATGAAACGACATGCAGGGAATGCATTTTACACCTCTGTGGGAACATTTTTGGAATGACGGAAGAAAAAATAATTGAGATATATGCGCCCCCTCATTCAATCCACCAACCTTCACGGCCCCCCACCTCTAAAATGAAAAATACATGAATGAATGAGTCATGCAATACCTTCTATGACTAAACTCCTCCACCTTTACATCTCCGTGCATCTGGATCATTCAGTCTCTGTTATCATTAGTCTGTTTGGGTAGGAGTCTATCAGTGTGGCACATCTTCATGTGTCCATATTTGTCCACTCTTCTTTATAAAAATTATCCAGATCTGTCAGACTGTGAGGGTACCTCCTGTGCACAGCCCTCTTCAGATCAGCCCACAGATGTTCCATCAGAGTCAGGTCTGGACTCTGGTGGGCCATTCCTAAACCTTCATCTGATGAAGCCATTCTTTGGTTGGTTTGGATGTGGGCTTTAAGTCACTGTCATACGAACAGATGAAGTTCCTCTTCATCTTTCTAGCAGAAGCCTGAAGGTTCTGGTCCAACACTGACTGGTATTTGGAACTGTTCAGAACTCCCACCACCTCAAATAAGGCCCCAGTTCCAGCTGAAGAAAAACAGCCCAAAGCATGATGCTGCCCCCACCATGCTTCACTGTAGGTCTGCTGTTCTTTCGGTGATGAGCAGAGTTGTGTTTGCACCAAATACACCTTCTGGAATTATGGCCAAAAAACTCAACCTTGGCTTCATCTGACCATAACACATTTTCCCACATGCGTTTGGGAGATTTCAAGTGTCTTTTTAAAAAATTTAGGATTGGGTGCTGTTCTTCAGAGGATAAGGCTTTGGTCTTGCTCCCCTACCCCATAGTCCAGACCAGTGGCGGCTGCTCATCTTCCAGACAGAGGAAGCTCATTGTCGGCTTACATAAAAAAAAAAAAAAGTTAAGTTATTTAAACATAAATTCGTCCCTCCGTTCCTTTTTAAGAAAATGCTCAGTGACCTTATCGTACCAACTAAACAAGAAAATGTTGAAATTATGTTAAATTGAAACAAGGAAGTACAATGAGTGTGTTTTATTTACAGTGCAAGAAATGAACAAGTAATTTTGTAGTGGTTTCTCTCGCAGAATGTGCAACAGTATTAAACTGAACTGTGTCAGTGAAGGAGTAGATCTGAAAATAACTGTCAATCAAATGGGATTCAGCCTTTGGACTGATCCTCCAATCAGCACGTGGAAGCTCAGCGTCCGGCCCGGCTGAGCTCCGCCCACAGCTCCATTCACCCCCAGAGACGCCGAGTGTCCGGGGGCGGGACAACATGGTGGCATTTATCGAATTACCGTCCAGTTTTGAAGCAATGTAAAAAAACTGTTCCACTCAGTCCCATTGAAGTGCATGGACGCTGAGCGTCTACGGACAAATGCACTGAGCAGAGATCGAATGAGAAAACAGTGACAGGGGAATGTATGAGAAGTGAACAACATCATTGTAGTCAATAAAATGTCAACACAACCGAACAGATTTGACCATTTAATTGGAGTCATTTTAGGGGAAGCTGAGCTCTCCTTGCAGTCTGGGAGAAATCGCCTCTGGTCCAGACGTGTCAGACTGGTGTCATATGTACTACATCACAAATATTTGACAGAAACTGTTGCATCTCCTTCAGTGTTCCTGTTGTCTTCTTCACCTCCTCCCAGACCAGTTTTCTTCTTGTCTTTTCATCAGTTGGACAGATGTCCAGTTCTGGTTATGCCACTGCTGTGCCATATTTTCTCCACTCTGGTGGAGGTAGTGATGACTGTCTTCACTGTGTTCCGTGGTTTATTTAATGCCTTGGAAGTTCTTTTGTACCCTTCTCCTGACTGACACCTTTGAACAGTCAGATCCCACTGATGCTTTGGAAACTGTCTGCAGACCATGGCTTGGACTGTAAGATGTGACTACATAAATGTCAGGAAAAGCCTACTAGAACAGTCCAGCTTTATTTGGGGTTAATCAGAGGGTCTTTAAATGGTGGCAGGTGTGTGCTGACTACCATTTAACATGAGTTTAAATATGATTGGATAATTCTGAACACAGCCACGCCCCCGGTTATAAGAGGATGTGCACACTTGTGCAACTACATTATCTCAGCTGTTTATTTTTACTTCCCCTCCCTAAAAGATTTCAGTTTGTTTTTTGATTGAGTTATTAAGGTTATAGGTTACATTAATGGTAAAAAAGGTTTGAAATTATTTATCTTGGTCTAATTTTTTTTACATCACACAAACCTGGCATTTTAATAAGGGTGTGTAGACGTTTTATATCGACTGTATATGCAAACACAGAAACCAGGGAAACTCTGGGGGAAAAAGTGAACTAGTTACACAAATGGTGACTGGACTTCCTGTTAGTGAAAACATTGTTTTGGCTTTATTGTGGCACAAGACAGTTTACACTGTCAGTGTATATTCAACACGAGGAGTTCCACTGTTTGCTCATGTCTCTGTGGGTGTCTAAGGCTGAGCATGTGCAGTGGAAAGCCCTCCCTGTCTGTCCACCTATCAGTGTCAGCTTTATCCTGCTGTATTTAGTGTCTGTTCATGAGGTGAATTTACTGAACGCCACCTGTCATCTATGCAAATAGAGGGTGGAGAGCACCTTTTCTATTTTGCATCCGTAACACTTTGTTTGCACTTGGCTGGTCGATGTTCAAACATGCACAGTATCATATAACTGAACATCCAATGTCATTAAATATGAAAAACAACAATGTGCTTTAATCACACACAACATAAATGTGTTCCTCATTGTGAGCATGTGTGTGACAGTTGGGCTGTTATAACTGTCAGGATGCAAATGGTGTATGAAAAATATGTGTAGTGTTAAAATAGTGTCATATATAGTTTCTGTTGATAATAAACTAAATCTCTAGGTGGCTCCATCAGCTGTTGTTCCTATTTCAGAAAACTGTCTGAAATGTTGAAAATTTAAAAACATGTTTAAGTATAGGGTGAAGGTAAAGAGAATAAGTTTGGGGGAAGGTGGAGAGACTTGTTTAGAAATAGAACAGAGGTGGTGTGCTGTGTATTTGTGTAAATACGTACAAATTGGAGGCAGCCGAGAATGGTACTAACATAAAGCAGATGAACAGTATCTTTACAACTCCAGTTCTCAGGTCTCTACACTGGACCACATCAGTCCAGTTCTCAGGTCTCTACACTGGACCACATCAGTCCAGTTCTCAGGTCTCTACACTGGACCACATCAGTCCAGTTCTCAGGTCTCTACACTGGACCACATCAGTCCAGTTCTCAGGTCTCTACACTGGACCACATCAGTCCAGTTCTCAGGTCTCTACACTGGACCACATCAGTCCAGTTCTCAGGTCTCTACACTGGCTCCCTGTCTCTCAGAGAACAGACTTTAAAATTCTCCTGCTAACATATAAAGCACTGAATGGTTTAGGCCCAAAATCCATCAGAGACCTTCTAGTCCAGTATGAACCATCCAGACCACTCAGGTCATCTGGTGCAGGTCTGCTCTGTGTTCCAAAAGTCAGAACTAAACATGGAGAATCAGCATTCAGTTTCTATGCTCCGTATATCTGGAACAAACTACCAGAAAATATCAGGTCTGCTGAGAGTCTGAGTTCCTTTAAGTCCAGGTTCCAGACTCACCTGTTCACTGCTGCCTTTGACTAAAAGGCTTTGGACTTTTTAAATTTTATATTCTCCTTCCAAACTCTGCACGGCAACTCTTACTTTAATATGTGTGTTTTTACATTTTTGGATTTTATGTGTTGTTTTCTTACCTGCTGTTTTTAACCCTTTCATGTATACTGGTCACTACAGTGGACAGCTATTCTACAGCTGTTCTCTTATACATTCATGGATTTTTTTTTTTTTTTTTTTGCACATATCTTTATTAAAGTTTTAAGACACTACATATCTTTTCTGACATGAATTGGTAACATTGTGTAGATCTCCCTTGAGCATAGTCTCACCCCTAGAACTACTACCCCTCCCCCCCCAGGTTTCACACAGTTTATCTGTAAATACATGTTTCTTCATTTCAAAAATTAAATGCAAGGTATCCAGCTGAGTGGACATTTTTGCAACTTCATGTAAAATAGGTTCATAAGATCATTTTATTATTATTATTATTATTATTATTATTATTATTATTATTATTATTAGCAGTAGTAGTAGTAGTAGTATGTCTTTTTTTTTACTTTATTTTTTGTTTTTATATATTTTTTGTTTATTTATTTTTCATAAGAATATTTTCAAATGCATTGTTTTTTTTCATGCCTAAAGAGGAATAAAAACACTCGGGGAAAAAAATCTTGATTAAGGTTCTCATAATTTGTGCATGAAAGGGTTAATCACCTTTTACATGTTTCTTTTAGAATGTTTTAAATGTGTTTCTTTTTCCCTGTTGTTGTATTTCACTGTCCTGTGTGTGCACCTTGAATTGCCTTGTTGCTGAAAAGTGCTGTACAAATAAACTTGCCTTGCCTTACAACCCAGATTATTTTCCCAATAGTAGATGCCAGAATGGGCCAAACAGGGTGGGAGTTAGACTAGATTTGAATAGAGGATTTATGAGGCTAGTTGGTGCTCTTCCACAGGTGGAGGTTTATCAGTTCTATGCTGATATGGAGCTCTGCGCTAAAACCGCTGATTGCAGAAGTTGTTGTAAACTGATGTGTCACAGCATCTGTTAACAAATAAGCGGTTGTTTTCTGCCGAAGATGTAGAGGCTGTTTTGTACTGTACAAATTGCTGGGCTCCTCAGCTAATCTTAATTGGATGGGCTAAATTAGCACTAAGGTCACTTTCACAGTTCAGCTACTCAGCTCAGCAAAGAACAACAATCAAAGTAAGTTGTCATTATTCACATTTTAGAGAAACTTTTGAAATGTTGCCAAACAGAAGGGGGAAAAAATGCTAATTAGGAGCATTATCAACTGGTGTGGAGCAGATGAAGCAGGCTGTTGAAGCAGCGTTATGATGGTCAGTGTGTAAAATTAGGCTGTAGAGAACGTTGTCCCCTTTCTTTGAGTGGCAGCACATTATGGCATCGACACGTTTAGAGAGGTTCTTTTTGATCAGGTCAGTGTTTGAGGGTCTGCCTTCATTTGCTCCTGCTGACATCTGCCATAGCCACTCTTCCAGACCTGGCTTGTAATTGATTCCTCCTTTGTATTTGAGGAAATAAAGTAAATGCATAAGAATGGAAGTAGTGGATTTCAGGGGCTGCAGCTGTGTTAACCACTTAAACATACTGTCTGTATTTAAATGCAGCCTCCATTTTATAGTTTTGACATTTCTAAAAGGAAAGCACAGTTCATAACCCTGTGTGTGTGATAACAGCACAGACCTTACACTGATACTGTTATAATATATATTATATAATATATAATGTACACTCCGAGAATGCTTTGGGAAGAGCCTAAAGCAGGGCTGTCAAACTCATTTTAGTTCAGTTCCACATTCAGCTAAATTTGATCTGCAGTGGGCCGAACCAGTAAAATAATAACATAACAATATATAATTAATGTCAACTCCAAAGTTTTCTCTATGTTTTAGAGCAAAAAAAAGGAAATTAACATTATGAAAAGGTTCATATCTGCCAACTCTCCTTTCAAAAGATGTGAATAACATGAACAAACTGAAAAAATCAGTGTAATTTTAACAATGTTCTGCCTCAGTTTATCATTTCCACATGTACATTATAACTTACAGATCACAGCAGATCTACAAACACACAAAACATTTAATAACAGGTGGAATCTTGTTAAAATTGTACTTCTCTTTCAGGTTTCATGGTCATGTTTGTTCAGATTTTTCACATTTTTTGTGAAATTATACTTTGTTTTAGTGTAAATACATGAAAATATTTACATTCACAAAGAGAAAAATTTGGAGTTGTCATTATTTATATGTTATTATGATAGTATTTGACTGAATCCTGCCCAGTGGCGATTGAATTGGTCTGAATGTGGAACCTGAACTAAAATGATTGATAATATCCTCAGTGTAATTTTTGCATTTCACAAATTCATCCCAAGGGCCGGACTGGACCCTTTGGCGGGCCGGATTTGGCCCCCAGGCCATGTGTTTGACACCTGTGGCCAAGAGAAAAGAAAAAGCAGTAATGGACTGTTCTAGAGCTGAAACAATTGTTTAATCAACTAAAATTGATGAAAATAAATAAATAAATAAATATATGGTGTGTTTCACACAGCTGCTTCTTGTGATACACATGATGCCAGGATCAACACAAACAACATGGAAAAGATGAGGACAAAGAGGTAAAATATAAAATTTGTCTATATCCTCACTTTGCTACATTGGAACCATCACTTACTCCTGTAAACTTTGATGCTTTAACACATTAAAACATTACAAATATTTGTCTATGTTTTTTCTCCAGTTGTATGTTAGCTTCATGTTCAGTTGTTAGTTAGTTAATTATTGGATCCAAATGACTGCAGTGCACATATTGTTTGTAGATGTCATTGGTTGTTGTTTATATTTTTTAATACTTAGTAAGAATATATATATATATATATATATATATATATATATATATATATATATATATATATATATATATATATATATAAATACTTTTATTTACTAGTAACAGCCATGTTTTCATGATCTCTAGCAGGGGTCTGTAACCTATGGCTCCTAGGCCAAATGTGGCTCTTTAGCCTCTCTATATGACTCCCCTTGTCAAAAAACATAAGAAGCATTTTGAAATGATCTGAATTAACCATTACTTTTCAACACTGTTATAGGCCTCAATCAATTCTAACATTGCCCATCTGCAAAAATGTGCAAGTTATACACAGAATAAAATAATTTTTTGACAGCATATAAACCAGTATGTCACACAACATTATTTTCTTGCCAAATCTAATACAAGATACTCAGTTTGTGTTTGTTAGTAGTTTGGCTGTTTAAAAGCCAACCTATATACATGAAAGGTGAACTTTTTATTCATTACACAATGTAATTTCGTTTTGGAAATAGTGTACATCACTTAAAAAATTTCACAAATCTTGAATGTTTTCTTTATTGTAGTTGTATTATTTCATAAATGCACCAAACATTGCATTATTGTAGTGGAAATACAAAGTTAAATCACAAACTAATCTCAAATAGGCTACAGAAGAACAGCCACCTCATGGTAAAATGTAGATAGGTTTAAATGTTTTTCATGGCTCCAGTCACATTTTTTCTTTGTTTTTGAGTCAAAAATGGCTCTTTAGATTGTAAAGCTTGCCCATCCCTGATCTATAGGAACATATGGGAAGACAAATTGGAACAGGCCATGTAGGTTAAATGTTGCATGCCCACCACCCCATGGTTCTTCTTCAGAAGTAAAAGCCTCACACGACCATAAACATGCTTTAACTTTCACACATTTTGCGATGTGAAGTCACATGGACATAGATCACACTAAATGTTACACAGTTATCACAAAGCTCCCAATAAATAATTGACTGAATGCAGAAATAAGTATGTGAAGAAGAACAGGCACAAACCATACATCTGCACACTCATGATGATGTACATACATGTTGCCATGGCTACCAGCTGATCCTGTATAAACACAAAGGCTTACAGTGTTTGTTTAACTGAGTTAAACTGACAACTGTTTTTCAAAAAGTGGTCATTAGAGCATCATTTCATGGTACTTTTAGAAATGTATAATTAAATAACAAATTAATAACTATAATCATATAATTAACAACTCCAAAGATCCAGATTTGGATTCATAATAACAGACATTGATGAAGACTGCAGCTGACGATGGTGTAACACATATGTTCATTCCAGTTTTTGTAGCCTTCTTTTTTAAGAAACTTTTTTCCCCACATTTATTTAGGACAGGGGTCTCAAACATGCGGCCCGGGGGCCAAAGGCAGCCCACCAAAGGTTCCAATCCGGCCCCTGGGATGTTTTTGCCAAGTGCAAAAATTTCACAGTCTTGAATTGAATTAAGCAAAAAAATTTTGCTTGAATTAAGCTAAAAAAAAAAAAAAAATCTTCAATCAAGTAAAAAATCTTGAATTAAGCCAAAAAAAAAATCTCAAATTTAGCAAAAAAATCTTGAATTAAGCAAAAAAATCTCAAATTAACATTTTTTTTCTTTGTTTTAGTGCAAAAAATATAATTAAATTATAAAAATATTTACATTTACAAACTATCCTGTAACAATTAAATGTGAATAACCTGAACGAATATGAACCTGAAATGTCTAAAGAAAATAAAGCACAATTTGAACTATTTTCTGCCTGTTCCTCAGTGTTTAGTGTCGGTAGATCTGATCCATAATGCACATGGATAAATGAGAAGTGGAGGCAGAATATTGTTAAAATTGCACTAATTTTTCTGAGGAAATTTCAGTTTTTTCAGGTTATTCACATAGTTTATAAAAGTAAACATTTTCATAATTTAGTGGTGTGTTTTTTTGCACTAAAACACATACAAAAATTTGGAGATGTCATTATTTATATGTTATTCTGTTAATATTTTACTGGTCTGGCCCACTGGAGATCAAATCGGGCTGAATGTGGAACCTGAAAGAACATGAGTTTGAGAGCCCTGGTTTAGGAAGTTGGTCCTTAGAATTTTTTAACAATCCACAGGGGGTCTTAAACAAAGAATAACTCCAAATCAAATGGGGTAGACATGAATCCACCTCATAAAAAGCCAATCTGAACAAAGAAAATTAACTAAAAAGAATGGAAACGTCTTTGTCGTCTGGGTTATTTTTCCATTTCTTCCAGGTTTGGCTAAGGTTCTTCTGCAGTGGGAAAGACTCAGTTCTCCAGGTGACAATGACGTCCCCAAACCACTTTACCTTAAAGCCATAATAGCACATCCTATCTTCATGTCTTGAGGTTTAGATATACAAAAAGATCACATTCAATTTGACTTTCATTTATCATGCTGCATTTTCCCCAGTCTTGGGTCAGAAATCACACTTTTCTTCTAATTCCCTTTTGGCATCTTCAAACATCCCTTCGACTTTTTCCTTCACTGATCTCGTTAAATTAAGTATGATGGCTCAGTGTGAGTGCACAGCGTTTTGCCAAAGGAAAAGAATTAAACTGTCACTCAGCTACCACCTCTTTGTTGGAGAGTGCTTTGGGTGTGTGTGTGTGTGTGTGTGTGTGTCTTCTGTTCACTCAGTGTGAGGCTGCCAGAGAACAAAAATCACAATCAAGGTGAACAAGTATATTTGCATCAGTTATTAATCAGTATTGCAAAAAGATACCCCCAAAACCATTCCCAAAATGTTTCTTTGGCCATCTTATTACTAGATCTTGCAATCCTCCAAATCTGAAGAAAATCAGATAAAAACTGATAAAATGGCGACCCAGTGAGCGTGAAAACGTGTGCACAATTTTATTGTTATAAGAGAGCAAAATTATTGGACATAATGTTTTGTAACACAATAAACAATTACTATTCAACTCCTGTGTCTTTTTTATTACAAAATACACACATCACATTGTTTTTCATTTATTGATCATTTTTGTTGAACAGCTGTTTGATTATCAATTCTTATTTTCAGTATTAAGACAATCAACCATTTTGTTGTGAAAACCCTTCTTTTACAGCCCTTTAATTGTAATAATAGAATGGGAACCTGTTATTTCAGTATTATTAGGACTAAATATGCACAACTAGACAGATTTTGGTCTGCTCCCTGGCTGCAGAAAATTTGGTAACAATGTGTCAAACGGACGTTTACGTCGAACTGCATGTTTTCAATGGTGCGTTGTTCACCAAAATTCATGTAGTGTCCGTACACCAATATACTTCCATCAATAATATGGCGTATATGCCTTATAGATATATTGTTCTAACTTGTTCACAAATGTTTATTTCCTCCTGTACCAGGAAGACTTAGGGTGTACTCACACCTGCCTTGTTCAGTCCGTTTAAAACGGACCAGAGTTTTTTGCTCCCTTGGTTCGGACCTTTTGGGCTGGTGTGAATAAAAACCACCGAACTCTGTTCCGGACCAAACAAGCGAACTGAGACCCAGCTGAAGAGGTGGTCTCGGTGCGGTTCCATACGAAACCTGGTGCGGTTCGTTTGAGGTGTGAAAGCAGGCCGGACCCAATCCGACACAGTTGGTGTTTTTGTACCTAACGAGCTCCCGTCGTGTGTCAAGCATTATGGACAACAGAGTTTTACCAGAGAAGCGCTCAGAGTGAGGATAGGCTACGGAGCTGAAAATGAGCCGTGGTCAAACTTGGAGCTCGGACGAGACACGCTGCCTTTTAGACATCTGGGCAGATGTGCATGTAACACAACTGCTGGAAAGGACACATAAAAACTCCGACGTTTTCAGCTTGTTCAGCGAGAGAGTGATTAGGATGACGGTTAGATTTGTCTGTTGTGCTTGAAAAGAAAAAAATAATGAACGACTTCATCACCCCCTGCAAACTTTACCTACATTAAGGAATTCTGTACCAGGCTAAACTGAACGGTGATATAGGATAGATACATAGAGGTCAGCAGTACGGAGCACTAATGCTTTTTGAGAACAGTCTTTTCATACACTAGCAGAATTCACACTTCATACCTGTTACGTCTTGCATGAATCAGACCAACAGTCACAACATGATGTCCACATGAGCGCTGTCCTCCATAGCCGTCTTGCCGTGTGTCTTTGTCATTGAGAAATGAATTCTACAATACTGTAAACCTGACGTTGCATCAAACGCTCTTGCTGCTCAAACACTTGTGCAAACGCCTGCATCTGTAAAAACCGCTGACGATAACAAAAACAGCACGCAAAATTTCCATGATTCTCTCCTTTCACTTTGGACTGAGCGCTTTAATGGACACTGCTCATTTCTGTCCAATGGATGAACGACCTCAGCACACGTGGTTTTGTTTACAGATTTTGGTCCACTTACAAAAACGTACAGTGTGAATGTGAACCGCACCAAATTTAAAAAAAAAAAAAAAAAAAAAAAAATTTGGTCCAGACCAAAGAAAGTGAACCATCGGACTTTCCTGGTGTGAATACACCCTTAGTTACAGATCTAACACAGATGTGACCATGTGGTAAGCCAGATTTCCATTCCAGTCTTGTAGAGTCCGTACACCAAGTAGTGTCCGTACACCAGATTCAAAATATGTGGGTCGAATTTTATTGTTTCTGTCAATATATGGAATTTTTCAGCACGCATGCTTTGGACACGACATCTATGCAATAAACAACGCATGATTATCCTGAGTGCTGAAACATTTGTATATCTTTGTAGGCATTAAATATGGAGGCTATTAGGCTGGAGTGTCCGTACACCCAAGAATTTCTGATTTGACAGGGGTACAAGCCTGTGAAATTTTTAGTAGACACCATAATACAACAATATTTTGCACTTTAAAAGAGAAATATCAGACAAATAAAATGGCCTGTCTGATTTTTTGATAGAGCATTATTGTTTTTTATCTATATGTGCACCCTTTCTGGTACCCTGGATTGTGATCAGGCTGCTGAGCTTGTAATTCTGTAACCATCAGCCACAGATGTGCAGAAACTAAGACTTCCATTCCAGTAGTTCAGTTCCACATTCAGCCTAGTATGATCTAAAGTGGGCCAGACCGGTAAAATAATATAAATAATAGGTTAAGAACTTATAAATAATGTCAACACCAAAATTTTCTCTATGTTTCTGAGTGAAAAAAGTAAAATCCCGTAATGAAAATGTTTATATCTGTGAACTGTAATTGAACATAACATGAACAAATATGAACAACTTGAAAATTCTGGAGAAAAATAAGAGCAATTTGAACAATATTACATATTTGTTAATCATTTATACATGTGCATCACAACTTACAGATCACAGTGGATCTACAAATACACAAAACATTAAATAACGGAGAATATTGGTAAAATTCTACATGTGTCTCTTTAGAAATTTCATATTGTTCATATTTGTTCAGCTTATTCACATTTTTTGTAAAAGGATAGTCTGTAAATATAAACTTTTTTGTGTAATTTTACTTTTTTTTTTACACTAAAAAAAAGACAAAAATTTGTGTTTTTCATTATTTATAGGCTGTTATGATTGTATTTTACTGGTCCAGCCCACTTCAGATTAAACTGACCTAAAATAATTTTCACATCCTTGATTGTTAATATCTTCGTTATAATTTTTACATTTCACAAATTCATCCCAGGGGCTGGATTGTGACCCTTTGGCGGTCCAGTTTTGGTCCCCGGGCCGCATGTTTGACACCTGTGCTGTAAACAAAGGCTACAGTAGATTTAGGACATTACACTTAAAAATGACCTTACATCACAGGTGTCAAACATGCGGCCCGGGGACCAAAACCGGCCCGCCAAAGGTTCTAATCCGGCCCCTGGAATGAATTTGCAAAGTACAAGTTAGGGCACTAAACTAAAAAAATATCATAATAATATATAAATAATGACAACACCATTTTTTTCTCTTTGATTTAGTGCAAAAAACATTAAATTATGAAAATGTTTACATGAACAAACTATCCTTTAAAATATGAACAACCTGAAATGTCTGGAGTAAATTAAGTGCAATTTTAACAATATTCTGCCTGTTACTGAATGTTTTATGCCTTTGTAAAATCAGATCTGTAATGCATATTGTACTTATATTTCAACATTCACTTTATTGTCATTCAAACACAATACCAACACGGATACAGTGCAGAACGAAATTACGTTTCATCAACTTTTTGCATAGACACAAGAAATATAAAAACACCTTAGCAGCCAAAAATATGTAGCAACAGCTTACAGAACAATAGATAAGACAATAAAGCATAAAAGGGCAATAGATTAAAACCACAATATAAATATAAATATAACAAGTTTAACAATTATGTCAATTTCTTAACAAATGTAATTTTTTTCAGGTTATTCACATCCTTTTTATTTGGATAGTTTGTCAATGTAAATATTGGCATAACTGAATGTTATTTTTTGCACTAAAACAATTTGGAGTTGTCATTATTTATTGGCTATCATGTTATTATTTTACTGGTCTGACCCACTTCAGATTAAACTGACCTAAAAAAATTTTCACATCCTTGATTGTTAATATCTTCGTTATAATTTTTACATTTCACAAATTCATCCCAGGGGCTGGATTGTGACCCTTTGGCGGTCCGGTTTTGGTCCCCGGGCCGCATGTTTGACACCTGTGCTGTAAACAAAGGCTACAGTAGATTTAGGACATTACACTCAAAAATGACCTTACATCACAGGTGTCAAACATGCGGCCCGGGGACCAAAACCGGCCCGCCAAAGGTTCTAATCCGGCCCCTGGGATGAATTTGCAAAGTACAAGTTAGGGCATCGAACTAAAAAAATATCATAATAATATATAAATAATGACAACACCATTTTTTTCTCTTTGATTTAGTGCAAAAAACATTAAATTATGAAAATGTTTACATGAACAAACTATCCTTTAAAATGTGAATAAGTTGAAATGTCTGAAGTAAATTCAGTGCAATTTTAACAATATTCTGCCTGTTACTGAATGTTTTATGCCTTTGTAAAATCAGATCTGTAATGCATATTGTACTTATATTTCAAGATTCAAGATTCACTTTATTGTCATTCAAACACAATACCAACACGGATACAGTGCAGAACGAAATTACGTTTCATTGACTTTTTGCATAGACACAAGAAATATAAAAACACCTTAGCAGCCAAAAATATGTAGCAACAGCTTACAGAACAATAGATAAGACAATAAAGCATAAAAGGGCAATAGATTAAAACCACAATATAAATATAAATATAACAAGTTTAACAATTATATCAATTTCTTAACAAACTACATTTTTTTCAGATTATTCACATTCTTTTTATTTGGATAGTTTGTAAATGTAAATACTGGCATAATTGAATGTTATTTTTTGCATTAAAACAATTTGGAGTTGTCATTATTTATTGGCTATCATGTTATTATTTTACTGGTCTGACCCACTTCAGATTAAATTGACCTAAAATAATTTTCACATCCTTGATTGTTAATATCTTCGTTATAATTTTTACATTTCACAAATTCATCCCAGGGGCCAGATTGGACCCTTTGGCGGTCCGGTTTTGGTCCCCGGGCCGCATGTTTGACACCTGTGCTGTAAACAAAGGCTACAGTAGATTTAGGACATTACACTCAAAAATGACCTTACATCACAGGTGTCAAACATGCGGCCCGGGGACCAAAACCGGCCCGCCAAAGGTTCTAATCCGGCCCCTGGGATGAATTTGCAAAGTACAAGTTAGGGCATCGAACTAAAAAAATATCATAATAATATATAAATAATGACAACACCATTTTTTTCTCATTGATTTAGTGCAAAAAACATTAAATTATGAAAATGTTTATTTTAACAAACTATCCTTTATAATGTGAATAAATTGAAATGTCTGAAGTAAATTAAGAGCAATTTTAACAATATTCTGCCTGTTACTGAATGTTTTATGCCTTTGTAAAATCAGATCTGTAATGCATATTGTACTTATATTTCAAGATTCACTTTATTGTCATTCAAACACAATACCAACACGGATACAGTGCAGAACGAAATTACGTTTCATCGACTTTTTGCATAGACACAAGAAATATAAAAACACCTTAGCAGCCAAAAATATGTAGCAACACCTTACAGAACAATAGATAAGACAATAAAGCATAAAAGGGCAATAGATTAAAACCACAATATAAATATAAATATAACAAGTTTAAAATTATATCAATTTCTTAACAAATGTAATTTTTTTCAGGTTATTCACATCCTTTTTATTTGGATAGTTTGTCAATGTAAATATTGGCATAACTGAATGTTATTTTTTGCACTAAAACAATTTGGAGTTGTCATTATTTATTGTCTATCATGTTATTATTTTACTGGTCCAGCCCACTTCAGATTAAACTGACCTAAAATAATTTTCACATCCTTGATTGTTAATATCTTCGTTATAATTTTTACATTTCACAAATTCATCCCAGGGGCTGGATTGTGACCCTTTGGCGGTCCGGTTTTGGTCCCCGGGCCGCATGTTTGACAGCTGTGCTGTAAACAAAGGTTACAGTAGATTTAGGACATTACACTCAAAAACGACCTTACATCACAGGTGTCAAACATGCGGCCCGGGGACCAAAACCGGCCCGCCAAAGGTTCTAATCCGGCCCCTGGGATGAATTTGCAAAGTACAAGTTAGGGCATCGAACTAAAAAAATATCATAATAATATATAAATAATGACAACACCATTTTTTTCTCTTTGATTTAGTGCAAAAAACATTAAATTATGAAAATGTTTACATGAACAAACTATCCTTTAAAATATGAACAACCTGAAATGTCTGAAGTAAATTCAGTGCAATTTTAACAATATTCTGCCTGTTACTGAATGTTTTATGCCTTTGTAAAATCAGATCTGTAATGCATATTGTACTTATATTTCAAGATTCAAGATTCACTTTATTGTCATTCAAACACAATACCAACACGGATACAGTGCAGAACGAAATTACGTTTCATTGACTTTTTGCATAGACACAAGAAATATAAAAACACCTTAGCAGCCAAAAATATGTAGCAACAGCTTACAGAACAATAGATAAGACAATAAAGCATAAAAGGGCAATAGATTAAAACCACAATATAAATATAAATATAACAAGTTTAACAATTATATCAATTTCTTAACAAATTACATTTTTTTCAGATTATTCACATTCTTTTTATTTGGATAGTTTGTAAATGTAAATACTGGCATAATTGAATGTTATTTTTTGCATTAAAACAATTTGGAGTTGTCATTATTTATTGGCTATCATGTTATTATTTTACTGGTCTGACCCACTTCAGATTAAATTGACCTAAAATAATTTTCACATCCTTGATTGTTAATATCTTCGTTATAATTTTTACATTTCACAAATTCATCCCAGGGGCCAGATTGGACCCTTTGGCGGTCCGGTTTTGGTCCCCGGGCCGCATGTTTGACACCTGTGCTGTAAACAAAGGTTACAGTAGATTTAGGACATTACACTGAAAGACGCCCTTACATTGTGGTTGTGCAGCTAAAGTAAATCCTCTCACCACTTAATCGCTCACAGCCAGGCTCCATGAACATCCACACTGCAGCAAGAGTCTGACTGGAAAGTACAAAGATGAGACCAGTAGCTCTGCTGGTGTCGTCTTCAACGCTCCACTACGGTCAAAAACCTCTGGACTTTATGGACAAAAAATAATTTTCATCTATAATCATCAAGAACAAGTATTTTTTATTAGCAGTACACAAGATTATAATAGTTTTGGATTTTTCATTCTAGTTTAGTTTTATTTAGTTTAGACCAGGGGTGTCAAACATGCGGTCCGCGGGCCAAATCCGGCCCACCAAAGGGCCCAGTCCGGCCCGTGCGATGAACTTGGGTAGTGTAAAAATTACACTGAAGATATAATCAACCAAGAGTGTTGAACTAGTTTTAGTTCAGGTTCCACATACAGACTATTGTGATCTCAAGTAATATAATAACATAATAACCTATAAATAATGACTCCAAATTTTCTTCTTGGTTTAATGTGGAAAAAATGTCATGTTATGCCTATGAATAATGACAACCTCAAAATGTTCTCCTTGTTATAGTGCAAAAACTAACATTAAATTATGAAAAGATTTACATGATCAAATTATCCTTTAACAATAAAATGAGAATAACCTGAAATGTCTCAAGAAAATTGAATGCAATTTTAACAATATTCTACTTGTTACTAAATGTTTTGTGCCTTTATAGAACTGAGCCCTAACGCATATGTATAAGTTGAGGCATAATATTGTTAAAATTGCACTTAATTTTCTTAAGAAATTTCAGTTTTTTTCAGATAATTCTCATCTTTTTTTTTTGCTTAGATAGTTTGTAAATGTAATTTTCATAATTTAATGTTTTTGATTTTTTTGTTTTGTTTCTTTTGCACTAAAACAAAGAGGAAAAAATGGGAGCTGTCATTATTTATGAGTTATTATGGTATAATTTTTTTGGCCTGGCCCACTTGAGGTTAAATTGGGCTGAATGTGGCCCCTGAACTACAATGAGTTTGACACCCCTGGTTTAGACTTTTTTTTTCTCTAATTCAATTAGTTTTAATTTGTTTTTAGAGCAGGTTTGATAGTTTTTATTAGTTTTCGTTATTTTCTAAATGCTGAGTTTTAATTTAGTTTTAGTTTTTTTTAAAAATATTTTTTCTCTTCTTCTCCGTCATATTTAAATAAATCCCAGACAGGACTCTGCTGCTTTCCCCAACTTTAGTCTCCATGTTTCCAGGTAGAGTGGGGACCAGAAGACGACTGGAAACCACAAGTGACCGACCGTCAAGTGTCGTATGGTGCCGCTAGCTAAAAATGCTAGAGCGAAATAAATCACTTTCGTATCAACCCAACATTGACAAGACGAAAACGAAGGGAATTTTATCCATAATTTTTATCCCTTTTAGTTAGTTTTGTAAACACACAATACAGTTTCAGTTAGTTATCATATTTTTTCTATTAATTATAGCTTTTATTTTTTTCAGTTAACGAAAATGTTTTTAAAATTCTAGTTTTCATCATTTTGTTAGTTTTCATTAACGATAATAACCTTGGTTGTACGTACTGTATCTTTGCATTTTTATTTAGATGTGCAGTTTTGTAGCTGTTCTGTTCCTGAAAACCCAAACATTCACAACCCAAAAGTTAAACTGTTGAATGAAATTAAGGAAGGTGACAAATTAAGGAACATATTCTGCTGTGGAAACAATAAACGGCATAATGCGATCTTAATGATATCATTATACTTCTTTCATTTCACAGTCATTTGTTTAAGCTGAAATGAAACTATTAAAAGAAACATCAACCTATTCCAGAGGAAAAATAACTGCATAAATTCTGCCACAGTACTTCACTGAAAACTTGAAATTAGTGACTTAAAATGATAATATCTGAACATGTTTTCCCTATAATCATCGATAGTAGATAAATAAGTACATGCCATACACTGTGTGCTGTTCTTTGTAGCAGCGCGTCTGTGTCCATATCCATATATACTCACCTGTTACCTCCGTTCCAAAGCTGTGATGGTGAATAAAGTCTCTGAGGGAAGATAAGCCCTGCGCTGCTATTAATCCTAGCCGTATTTTTTCTGATCGTCAAAGCTCCTGTGTTTGAACAATGCTGTTGTCTTCTCTGTGTTTGCTCATTTAGGAACAAACATTTGCCCGAGTGCACTGCTGCTGCTGCAAACAAGCTCTCCTAGGAAGTGTTATTAATAGGATAATTAAGCACATGGTAATGAGTTGGATTAGGCCTAATTATGACAAGATTTGTTTTGGCATTTTGTCTTGTGAGGAGCCAGTGAAGTGGTGAAGTCTACCTTGAAGTTCATTGTAGTTGATGTGCGTACACCTGAGTGCACAGGCCAAGCATCAGGGACACAGGTGCATGGGGGGGTGGGGGTGGGGGGGCATGGGAAGGCCCTGTGCCAGTACAGATAGTGGCACAGGGTGCTGGACATCGATGCTGTCTGGCTGCATCCCTAACCGACTGGTTAGGAGCACAACAAGGTCTGACCCCTGAGATGGTGCCAGGCCCAGAGCCAGCATGTGCCAAGTGCTAACCTGAAGCTGTCAGGCAGACTGTGTGGACCTGAAGCTGAAGCTGTCAGGCAGACTGTGTGGACCTGAAGCTGAAGCTGTCAGGCAGACTGTGTGGACCTGAAGCTGTCAGGCAGACTGTGTGGACCTGAAGCTGTCAGGCAGACTGTGTGGACCTGAAGCTGAAGCTGTCAGGCAGACTGTGTGGACCTGAAGCTGAAGCTGTCAGGCAGACTGTGTGGACCTGAAGCTGAAGCTGTCAGGCAGACTGTGTGGACCTGAAGTTGAAGCTGTCAGGCAGACTGTGTGGACCTGAAGCTGAAGCTGTCAGGCAGACTGTGTGGACCTGCTCAATGTCGGTCATGGTCAGGAAACCATCGGATCTCTTTGAAAGGCTGGACGAGGATTGTTCTGGGAAAGCTTTACGTCCCAGCAGTTATTTATTGGCTCCTAGAAATATGTTGTAGTGCAAAAACTTGACGCATTGGTTAAGTTGTTATTGCTGCCAGTTGGTATTAAATGGAGTAGAGCTGCAGTCATTGTTTATTTTTGTAGTTGATTAATCTGTCGATTATTTTTTTGTTTCAATTAAAGATTATTTCAATAGATGAAAAATGTGAACAGGCATCTGTGAAAATGACAAGCAACTTGTCCATTATTCCAGAACCAGCGGAAGCAACAACGACAAAAAGTAAGAAATTAAAAGGATATTTAAATAACATTCAGATAGAAATAAATAATCCAAATTCGAGGCCATGGTTCTCGACCGGAAAAAGGTGGTCTGCCCTCTCCGGGTCGGTGGGGAGTCTTTGCTCCAAGTGGAGGAGTTTAAGTATCTTGGGGTCTTGTTCACGAGTGAGGGAAGGATGGAGCGTGAGATTGACAGGCGGATCGGTGCAGCGTCTGCAGTGATGCAGTCGTTGTATCGGTCTGTCGTGGTGAAGAAGGAGCTGAGCCGAAAGGTGAAGTTCTGGATTTACCGGTCAGTCTATGTTCCTCCCCTCACCTATGTTCATGAGCTTTGGGTCAGGACCAAAAGGACAAGATCCCAGATACAAGTGGTCGAAATTAGTTTCCTCCGTAGGGTGGGTGGGCATTCCCTTAGGGATAGGGGGAGGAGCTCAGTCACCAGGGAGGAGCTCAGAGTAGAACCGTTGCTCCTCCACATCCAGAGGAACCAGCTGAGGTGGCTCAGGCATCTGTTTTGGATGCCTCCCTGGGGAGGTGTTCCAGGCATGTCCCACTGGGAGGAGACCTCGGGGAAGACCTAGGACACACTGGAGAGACTACGTCTCTCGGCTGGCCTGGGAACGCCTCGGGATCCCCCTGGAAGAGCTGGAGGAGGAGTCTGAGGAGAGGGAAGTCGGGCCATACCTGCTTAGACTGTTACCTCCTTGACCCTTGAAGAGGAAGATAATGGATGGATGGATAGAAATAACAACAGTATAAAATTATATTTAAAAATATCTATAAAATATTCAACCATTAGTTTAATAGAAGGATAAAGATTGGACTGTGTTTCAGTGGAAAAAGGTCATGTGGTCTGATGACTCCAGACTGACCCTGTTCCAGAGTGATGGGTGCAGCTGATGTGCCTATGATCCAAGCATGTGGGGGCAGTGTTAAGAGGTTCTATGTACTGCAATGTTATGGATCCAAAAAAGGATGGAAATGTGACATTACATAAACTTACTGAAACAATACCGCAATGAATATGTACCAATTTTTCAATATTTTGTCAGTTAAGAGAGTCTAATTGCAGCAGTGGAATTAAAACAATTCTGTTTTGTGAAGTTTTAAATCACATGAAAATGAGAAGTGGGGTGACGGTGGTGCAGTGGTTAGCACTGGTGCCTCACAGACAGAAGGTCCTGGGTTCCATTCCAACACCAGTCCATGAGGGTGGGACCTTTCTGTGTGGAGTTTACATGTTCTCCCTGTGTCTGCATGGGTTCTCTCTGGTACTCTGGCTCCTCCCACCATCCAAACACATGCACTGATAGGTTAATGGGTTAATCTAAATTGCCCATAGGTTTGAATGTGACAGTGATTGTTTGTCTCTATATGTTCAGCCCTGCGATGAACATGCGACATGTCCAGGGTGAACCCCACCTTCGCCTGTAAGTAGCTGGGATAGGCTCCAGGGACCCCCATGATCCTAGTGAGGATAAAGCAGGTTCAGAAAATGAATGAATGAAAATTAGAAGCACTGACTTTTCAGTGAGATGTTTTCTATTTTCAGCTGGAGGAGGTTGTTGGTCACCAGGGTGATATGTTTCAACAGTAGCTCAAAGAACACTGAACTGCACCATCCTGCAGTATGAAACATCACCATCACCTACGTTATTATCAGTGTCGACATGACTGAAGTAAAAAAGCCAGAATCAGTAGTTAAAGTAAAAATGCTCTACCTATAAACACTAACTCATTGCTTCAAACTTTTTGACCATCAAGGCGTTCCATAAGCCTTCATTTCTTTAAACTCTCCATTGAGAAAGTTGTGTATTCCCAGTGCTAAGTTTCTGTCCATTGTGAAAACTCACCGGTGAAAACTCACATGTTTGAATGGTCACAAATACTGAACACTAAAGATTCAATCACTAAAAATCTTCACATTTTTACCTTTGTCTAAATTCCTATCAGTGCAGCTGAGTAGATGAAGTCCAGCCTGCTTTAAACCAGCGAGAAAAGCTCAGAAAAACAAAAAATACGGATCTTTTTGAGATAAAATTTGTCTCTATTGTCTCTTTCTGACAGCAGTGAAAGGAAAAAAAGTGATGATATATACGAGCGAGCGCTCACTCAGCAATACATTTGTTAACACGACTGAGTGAACACGATGGCCCACTTCATTAAGTCAACAAAACAAAAGCAGCCGTCCTCAGGAGATTTTGCAGACATCACAGATTCTGTCGGTGGCATCTGAAAACGTTGCCATGCTGATGAGGTACCTTTGAGTGCCGGTTCAATAGCCTTCAGGCCTCTTCTATGACATCTTGATTGAATGTCTATAGAGCAGATTCACAGCTGAGCTCAAAATCGTACAGGATAAACAACTCTAATCTTAGTTTGTATGCAACAGTTTTCCCTATTTTTAAGTGCCATTACTGTGTTGTCAGTCAAATTTATTAGAGCAGAGTGTCTTAATTCTTTTAAGCATGGGGTATTTTAGCTTAACAGAGAATGTGTGGCCCTTATGAAATTGTGCAGGCGTGTAGGAAAAAGGAATCTTAATGCATTTGCATTTATAACCCAGACAACACTCTCTCTCTCACACACACACACACACGAACATACACTGCAGCGCACACATCTTCTATTAAAGCGTTCCATTCGCTCCTGCAGCTCTCGATAAGAAAGCTAAGTCTGGGATTTAGAGCTTTAGCTTATCGTCATCTTTACGAAGCTTTCTCTGCAAAGTGCAGCAAGCATGGGCCAGCAATCTGCATAGATTTTACAGTGGAACGAGGGGGGGGGGGCTGGTCGGGCTGCACTGACAATAAACACATTGGTCTGAAAACCTGTCTGTTCAGAAACAGGTGGATTTACATTCCTCAGGAATCAAAAGCTGGCTGGCTGGGTAAAACCAGGTCTACTGCTGTGGTATTTATGAACTTGTGAGCTCATTGTGTGTCGGTGTGTGTTAGAGTCAGAACGAGGGAATTGCACACAATACACAGTTAATTCCTCAACACATGCACACACATTCAGAGAGGGAGAGCTCCGTTCTGTAACAGGGACTTTTCATTTACTCAGTGGAAAAAAGCAAAAAAGATGAGATTATGGAGAAAGCTCATTTCCTGCTAAACTTGGACTCTGGTTTCCCAAATAAAATTGCTTTTATTCTTCACAACATGTGTTCCTGGAGATTAAGGCCCTGTAATCTTGCAAAGGCTTAATGAGACTCAGTATGCGAAGTGCAGGCTAAAACAGAAAATGTGGAACGAGCCTCGCTTAGCTCTGTTCTACCCAATGACTTTAATCCTGTTTATTAAATTATAAAGAACCTTAAAGGATAAAGATAAAGAATATTGAGTCGAGGATTTAAATGATTCGGGGTTATTTTTTTTTTCCCCCTCCTGTCTTAGTGCGAGTTATTTGATAGCACTGGATCATGTTTAAAGATGGCAGCAGGCAAGAGCTGTGACAGACTTTGTTTTTACAGACGGCGCTCTCTCCCATCTGAGTGGAAACCTGCATTAAATACGGACTCAGCCTTGGCAGGGTTCTGATTCTTGGGTATTAAAGTGCAAAGTGTTTCCCACTAGTAATCCTGAGTGTCACTGATCTCTATAACAACTGCAAAACGGTAAAACACACACACACACACACACACACACACACACAAATACACACATTTGTGGTGAGATGTTTTCATTTGTACACCGCAGATCGATGCAGATCCCTAAACTCTTACGAGTCTTCCTCATTCAAACACATACAGTCTTAGCAATCTTGTTTACAATATCATGCCAATATGTACTGTATGTAAAACATGTCAGCCAGATTTAAGCCGATTTGCCGTTAACTGTGAAAGTTAATGGCAAAGAGAGCGAGTGCATGTGGACTTGTGAACTTGTCACAGAGAAGTACTAACCCTGCGCTACTGGTTTAAGAGGATTGCAGGCCTCTAATCCAAATCAAAAGACATACCATGTGAATTATTACATTCTGAGACAGATTATTTTACCCCCAGATAAAGCATTCGTGCTTGCCAAATCTTTTCATGTCTTGCCTGATGAGAAATGGAATATACTCATTTTGAAACCCGGCCAAAAGCGTTTGTCCATTTGAGGTCATCACCTTAACAGTGATTGCTGTGATCTGCAGTAATATACCCATGATACAACCTTAATAGACGTTTTTGAAGAAACGTTATACTTATAAACACTTAGACCAACCAGATTTTCACCCAATTTTGTTTTAATGTTGTGTACTAACTGTCCATCCATCCATTTTCTTCCTCTTATCCAGGACCGGGTCATGGGGGCAACAGTCTAAGCAGGGATGCCCAGACTTCCCTCTCCTCAGACTCCTCCTCAAGCTCTTCCGGGGGGACCCCGAGGCGTTCCCAGGCCAGCCCACAGACATAGTCTCTCCAACGTGTCCTAGGTCCTCCCTGAGGCCTCCTACCGGTGGGACATGCCTGGAACACCTCCCTAGGGAGGCATCCAGGAGGCATCCAAAACAGATGTCTGATCCACCTCAGCTGGTTCCTCTGGATGTGGAGGAGCAGCAGCTCTACTCCGAGCTCCTCCCTGGTGACTGAGCTCCTCCCCTTCAATGTAAAAAAAAAAAAAAACATAAGAAAATGGTAATATTCTGGCAGCTGGGGTCCAAAAAAAATACTGTTAAATAATGGAAAATAACCATCTCATAAAAATACAATAATTTTCCATAATTAAAATACAGTTTTTTGCTCTAACTTTACATGAGATTTTGCTTTTTTTTTTATTTTTTACTTTTTAATGTTTAATAAAGAATATTTACATGTATTAAAACAATCAAATTACATATATATATATATATATATATATATATATATATATATATATATATATATATATATATATATATATATGATTTTCAATAAGACTAAGTTGTACAATCCACTGATAAAAACTGTATTTGGACAGTTTATCAGTGCTTATACATGTTATACATTTGCAAAAATACATTTATTCAACATTTTTGTTGTGAAACCTCCTGTGATTACACAAGATATTTGTCAATTAACAAGCAAGTCTTGTTAAACTTACAGAACAAATACTTCTTTTACAGTTAATTGTCAGTAATTTTATCTCATTTTATTTATTTATTTATTTTTACAGTATTAACCTTTAAATTAACAGTTTAATCTCATAATTAGAAAATAATTATTTGTGAAATTATGATACATTTGCAAATGTATTTTAACTGTATTTTTCTGTGAAAAAATAAAAAATTTCTTTCAAAAAATGTAAATGTTATGGTTATTCACAGTTACAGTTTTTTCATTTTATTGTACATTTGACATGTAAAATCACAGTCTGTTTTTGGAATTTCATTTATATTTTCCTGTGTCTTAAAAATACAGGAAAAATCTATAAAATAAACAGAGAAAATTCTGTTAAATTCCAGATTTTTTTTTACAGTGTATGCTTTACCTTTTCAACATTATTGCCTTGTACAATTCACATCAATCAAGCACTAATTAACTACTGTTACACGATTATTGTAACAGTAGAGGAAGGGTGGGGAAAACCCCTCAGTGGGAGGTCCTCCGGGCCTCAAACTCGAACCCGCAGTGCGGAGGAACTGGCCGGTGGAGGCGGGTCGCAGAAGCCAGTCATTCTGGAAATATTAACTTGGATCACCTGTGACTGAGGGCGGAGTTAGAGGAATAGTAAAGCGGAAATCACGAAGCTCCGCCCACCCTCCCCCTCCAGTGAGTTTCTTGAACCAAGGGCCCAACATGATTCTGTTTCAGGGGGGCCAAACTGGTGTTGGTGCCCCAGGGTGATAGTAATGTGCCTTAAGGCTGGAAGCACCAGGTATAAAACAGAATAAAGATGATGAAGAAGTCTGTTCAGATCCACTGTAGAAACATGGACATGTTTGTGTCCTGTTCATTATTCCAGAGCAGATTCATCTCTTTGCTGCTGAAATATCAGATTTATTTCCTTTCTAATATCAATATTGATTCTGTGTTGCATGACTGCAGTAGTCAAATGATCAAGTTACAACTCAAAATTGTACTTTGGTATCACTAAATGAATCTGAATCAATCAATTAATACTGAATCGAATCGAATTGCAATTAATCGATTCAGAACCTTATGAATTGAAATCAAATCAATTAAGGAAATTGGCCATGATACCCAGCCCTTATATATATATATATATATATATATATATATATATATATATATATATATATATATATATATACATATATATATATATATATATATATACATATATATATTAGTGCTGGGCAGTGATTAAAATTTGTAATCGTGATTAATCGTGTTGATTTCTGTGATTAATCGTGATTAATCACATAGTTATATGGGGGGGGGGGGGGCGGCATCAACAGCGTGTATTTCCTTTCAAGTGATATTTCAGACTTGGAGTACTCCGGTGATAAAAAATAATTCCATATTGCAGTGCTTCCAAACAACTGTGTCCTTCTCAACCCCACCATCTGAAGACATTTAAAATGAAAATGTCCATGGAAAAGACCGCTACTTTTCTCCATGTTTATGTCCACACCAGTTTATTTCTGCTTGTAAGTGATTGACAGGAGTCTTAAGCCCACTAATAAGTACTAATACTAATAAGCCCAATAATATGTGATGCTCAGTTGTTCAAAGCAAGCAAAGGGGGCCCTCTAGTGGTCAGAATAAATTGCACTAACATATGTTTTGTCCTTGTGGTGTTCCCGTAGCCAGTTCGGACATAAGAAAGAATTAACAGACACATTTCTGTCGCTCTGTTTGTATGGCCCCAAAAATGTTTGCCTGTGAGTATTTTATGTTCAGATGTAAGAATTAATAGTATAAAATATGTCTGATGTGAACCTTTGTTGCTGGATAAAAAGATGTTGTAAATCTTAAGTTAATCTGTAAAGGCTAATCGTTAGCATGTCTATGGAATTTCCCATTCAAGTTAGCATCGAGCTAGCAATCTTTTTTCCCATTCATTTAAATGTATAATGCCATGTAAATGTACTAAGGCAATGAACAGAACTCAGACATACTTTGTATGTATGTTGCAGTTTTACAGTGAGTCTAGAGTAAAAGATGTGGACAGAAGTTTTGGGCGTCCGGCTTTTCTTGGGAAACCTGTTGTCTATCTGTCGAGCTAATCGCTACACGCACACAAGCAGAAGCAGAAGAATATGAGTGTACTGTCCTCGCTAAGATGTCTGTACTTTGTCTGAGCGAGACAGCGAGCTAAACTCTGAATTGACGATGCAAGACATGTCCTCTACGAAGTTTGCAGCTTTAATGTACATACTTGACATCATGCAGATTGACAGAGTGAAACTATAAAATAAAGACAAAATAGTTCAATTAGTTATGTCTATCAATGATATGCATATAGAGGGAATGCACATACGTCACTTCCCCCCTGGGCCACGCCCCTCTAAGTCAGACGAGTGGCAAAAACAAACCGGCTCAACATGGCAGAGCATAGCAGTAACTACAGCGAGACCAGGAAAAATGTGGAATATGAAATTAAAGACAATTGGACTGGACATGGATCCATACAAGCTACCAAACAACAAGTGGTCTACGAACATTGATATGTGGCCGGAAATCACATATCCTGACATTTATATGAACCTGATTTCAACGCCGGGAAAATCCCCAATGCAAAGGCTCAAGCCCGGATTAACCATATGGGCAACTGGGCAATTGCCCAGGGGCCCGCGATGTCTGAAGGGCCCTGGGTAGCTCGGGCATAACGAAAATATCTGGTTATCTTTTGCTTATAAATGAAACTGTCCGCTGTCCGGAGCTATTGCACTGCACAGAAACCCTGCTCCTGCTGTCTGTGACCGTGAGCTGAGACCCTCTCCTCATTGGTCAGTCCAAAAAGCAAATCAGCTGTGACGCAAATCAACGTGCGTGCACTGAGCGGGATGTGAGACGTCAAGAACTATGCGACATACGTACGCGAATCAAAACGATGTTTACATTGCACTTACTTTAACTCTCTTGTTGAATTCTGAGGTGACAAGTGGATTTCTGTTTAACTCTTTCTTCGCCAATGACGAGATTTTCCGTCAGTCCGTGTTTTCACTTTCATGCTATAGTTGGAGGTGTTGCAGATCATGTGAAATACTTTCCTTAGTCCAAAAACAAACAATTAAGCAGTTTTTTCGGAAAAATGAAGGACCGGGTTTAACGTTCTCGCACTGGAGTCTCCGTATCCCATGGCAACGCATCCAGCGGCAGTCACTGAATGAGGAAGTGCAGACTGTGCAGGAACCGCGCGCAGTTTCAAAAGCCTTAAAGATGATTATGGAGACAGAGTCTGACAGTTCAATATGTGATGGAGCTACAGAAGAACCATTTAGAGACAGGAACGGAGAAATAGAAGGTGAGGGAGACGGACACGGAATACGGGAAACACGGAGCGGCTCAGGTCCGACACGGAGATGGGATGGGGGGGCACGGAGCGACACGGAGAAAATGACAGACAGGAGGAAGAGAAAAGAGACATTTCTAGGGGACATTCAAGGAGAAGACAGACAACCAGACGTGGGACAAGACAAAGGACAGCTAGTGTTCATCTGTTAGAGTGAGTTCAGATTCAGACTGAGGACACAGAACAGATTCAGCTGTAGAATGTCAGCAGGGACACAGGTAAGACACTGTTTGATTTAGCTTTTGTATGAAATAAATAAATAAATAAATACATATATTCATCCAAAGTTAAATAACTACATGTCCATATAATTATTTACAGATCAAACACAGCAGGTGGTCCAACAGGAGGATGTGGTACAGCCAAAGAAAGGCCAGAAATCTGCAGTATTTAGTGAATTTGTTTCTTTTTTTCTTGAAAATGAGGAATATTGAAGTGTTTATATCAAAAAGCTAAACTAATATGTTGTTACTTATAACTGATGTATGTCAAAGTGTAAAGTTTAGAAGGAACCTGGTGCTTTAGAAGATGTTTGGTCTAAAGTTTGGTGTGGATTCCACTAACATTTTGTGGAATGATGGGATATCTTAGAGCTGTTTGTTATTATTATTGTTGTTATAATTATTTTATTTTGTGATTTTGAATACAGTGTTACTGTTGGTAAAGAAGAAAGAGTCAAAAATGTAAATAGGAAATCAGTTTTATCTTGAAAATCAATGTCTTCGAAAAAATTCAATTTTCTCAGTTTTTTGCTCTAAATTCATTTTTTTCCTGAAAATGAACAATATTCAAATATTCATATCTCACGAACGAATGAAGATAGAATAAAATCGTTTTTTGTGTTTAAAAGTGAAAGTTCTGTTCTTTCTTTTGATGTATTCAGTGTTCACATACTCCTAACACAACATTTTCGGTGAGCCTCCAAAGATTAGTGAAAATGACCAAAAAGGCTGGCGCTGGCTACCAACTCACTGGAAAATGCTCTGGCGGGGAAAGAGTTAAAATTCATATCTGAGTCTATCAGATTATGTTTGTGCTTGGTCTGTGGGCTTTTTCTGACGATTCAATACATTTGGCAAAAAGTGTTCTTAAATATATACTGGATACTTTGGAAATGGTTTATTTATTTTTTGTGAAAATGGAGGACACTTCCCTCTCTTTCTAATGTAGTGGATCAATTTTCGATTATACTGATGCTAATGTGTTTTGTTTTCATATCATCATATGCAAGTGAGTGGCCTTGACAAGAGGCTATAGTGGTGCACTTGTAGTTCTACGAGCATTTACACATTTGTACATCAAAATGCATTTGATGATAGTTAGATATTGAAGTATGGGGTATATTTACATATATTCCTGGAATTTATTCTGTATTTTGCCAGATTATAGGGATCCTGGGGTTGTGATGATGGGGCCCTTGAATATTGTTGCCCAGGGTACAATGAAGTGTTAATCTGGCCCTGCAAAGGCTGAAAGCATACAAAAGCCAAGGAGTTGCTGACATCCTCGTCATTGTTAATTAGAGGATTACAGCTGGTGAGTGCTTTCAATTCAACATACTATTGTTTTTGAGGTTTTATGTCAGTGAAGATGTATTTTCATGGCAGTGATTTCCAAGGTAAAGGCCCAGCAGTAGTGCTCACAGTTCACTACTGATTTACTGGAGTTAAACCCTTAGTATTGACTAGGGATGCACCAATACCACTTTTTTCCAGACTGAGTACGAGTACTTACATTTGAGCACTTGCCGATACAGAGTACCGATACGAGAATTTAATAATCCCATTGCAGTTGTTCGTTGCACAGTGCACAGTTTGTATTCGGTGCACGGTCTTGCTATCATTGGCACTTGGTGGATGTTAGCTTCACTTGGGTAAGCCCATCCATAAGCACATTTATTACTGTTGCCCAGTCAGCTGCTGTATTAGGATGAATAATTGCAGAGGCCTAATTGTTATCAGCCTGAGCCACTTGGGCGTTGTGTTTTTGCAAGGAAGAATGTTTGTGTTCTGTTGATTTAAAAGGTGAAGGGTGTGTTTCTCTGCCTGTGAGTGTGACCAACACACTCCAAAGTCTCCAGACGGTCACTTTCTTACAATCATTTTGGAATTTCTCTCTCTCTCTTTTTCTCCTCCTTTACCCTCTCTCTCTTTAACTAGGGATGCACCGATACCACTTTTTTCCAGACCGAGTACAAGTACTTACATTTCAGTACTTGCTGATACGGAGTACCGATATGAGTCCTTAATAATCCCATTCCAGTTGTTAGTTCCTTTTGTGAATGTGCTTTATTGTCGTTGTCATTAGTCTGACTGGAAAAAAGTGCTGCTACTGACATTTAATGTGTTGGAATGAGCGTTTCTCAATTAATCCACCAGGGGGCACCGCTCTGAATTAACCATACTGGACAAATACCACGAAAAAGAGTAAAGTTTTTGGAGAAGAAGAAGAAAGTCAGTAATAACAAACATGGAGACGACAGAGGCAACACTAATATGATACTGATATTACAGCGTTTTTACTACAAAGGTTTAAAAACTTAGCTTCAGCGGGAAGAGAAAAGAGAAATGAGTGATAAGTTTGGTTTTCACTTCTGTTGGCGGCGGTCCGCACCGCTCTGTACTCCCGGTGATATTCTCATTCTGTTTACGCATCCGCGAGCACCTGGTAAACAGATGGAATGTACGCAGAGGATGGACAGAACGCTGCGTCCGTATCTGTCTGTGTCTGTAACGTTACTTGCAGTCAGCGTTATTTTTATCACTCATTTATTTTGAAAAATCTCCACACTCTTCACACTCCACACACATTATTCCTCCTCCTCGTACCTGCTGCACTGAACTGGGAATGTCAAACGGCCGTAAGTGGTATTAGAGCATTTGTATCGGATTACTTTTACGAGTACGAGTACACACTGAGTATCGGAGCCGATGCCGATAATCGTGTCGGTATCGGTGCATCCCTAGTATTGACCCAAGTGAGTGTATGATCTACTGGTACTTTGGATATTTAAGTAGAGTTTACATCAAATACTTGATACAACACAGCTACAACAGCTTTGTGCTAGAGTACTCCCTTATTCGGAAAACTAGGTTAGCCTCAGTTTAAGCTAGTTTACAAATTATGTAGAGCACAAGGTTCAGAATCACACAACTGAAGACAAAAACGTTTCAGTTATGAAATATATGACAGAGAAATAAATGACAGATGCTAACATTATGAGCTTTACTAAGAAATAACGTTAGCCAAAATGATATGTAATTTAAGGTATGATTTTACGCAAGAATACAGCATAAATTAACGTTACATGACCCGAATCCAGGTTTCGTTACCTGGATTCCAGTTATTTCTACGAATTGCAGCGATCCATCTGCTTCTTCTGTCTTTGGCTTTAGGTCGCCGCTAAAACGATAGCTCCGAGTGCTTTTTAAACCTATTAGTGCGATCAGTGGCACAACAGCTCTTCCCCATTTTTTAGATTGTTCTAAAGTTTTTGCAGTATTCAAGCCAAAGCCGCTACTCATCTCCCTCTTTCTGCCACTCAGTGGACCGAACCGCGGTGACTTCTGCTAGCGGTGACGTCACATGCATACCCTCTATTCACGGAGAATGCATAGATGTAATTATTCTAAACTTAAATTGACTGCTAATACAACAATCACATCGTAAATGAATAAAGGTTAGTTCAAAGGCTGGCATATTATACCTAAACACAACCAATGAATTTACATAAACTTTACATGAGCCTGCATAAAGAATTAGCAAACCATCTCCGACTGCTAGCACAAACGAATTAGCTTAAACATGTTAATAACACATTGTAATAAACACATCCAAAATAACATCATAAACATGTTTCTAAATGTAAAAATATTTAGCAAACGACAGAATGATTGATACATACATGCGTTGCTTCTGCAGGACTTACACAAAGTTTGATTCAACGTTACTCGGAAAGTTCGCTCACTTTTCTCCTCTCAGCTACACCGGCGCTTGGTGCGTGTGGAGTGCCAAAATAAAAGCATGAGTTTCAAAATAAGAGTCTGTATGTATAAATGAACTAAGATTTGCTTGAAAGGCAGAACGGCATTAACGGGAGATTAAAAAAAAAAAAATGTCGCCGTTATTTAACCCTTTCATGCATTAATTATGAGAACCTTAGTTAAGATTTTTTTCTTGAGTGTTTTTATTCCTCCATAGGCATGAATAAAACAATGTGATCGAGGTTTGTTTTTTTTTTTTTTCGTGGAGTTACAAAAATGCCCATGTATTTAATTTTTGAAGTAAAGAAATGTGTTTAAAACCCAATATCAGAAAGTGATATGAAAACAATGAAATAAAATAAAATCCGATGTTTTCTCACATTTTAACATATTCTAATGCTAGTTATTACTCTTTTCATGGAGATAATATGCAAAAAAAAAACAAAACAAAAAAAAAAAACACACTTTTTTTCTAACAGATAACAATTGATTTCCACTCAAACATGTTAGTGCAGATCAGGTTTATCTAAAGCAGTACAGTTACAGTAATGGTCTGAATGTCAGTGGATTATTATGGGATGGTGCATAAGTGTCCACTGTGTTGGCTGATATGGAACTGAAACAACAAAACCCATGAATATACAAGAGAACAGCTGGAGAAGAACTGTCCACTGGAGTGACCACTGTGCATGAAATGGTTAATGAATGCGTTAATGTGGTAATAATGCGTTAACCTGCCCAGCCCTAATATATACAGGGTGGGGAAGCAAAATTTACAATGAACATTTAGTTGTTTTTTCTCAGCAGGCACTACGGCAATTGTTTTGAAACCAAACATATACTGATGTCATAATCATACCTAACACTATTATCCATACCTTTTCAGAAACTTTTGCCCATATGAGTAATCAGGAAAGCAAACGTCAAAGAGTGTGTGATTTGCTGAATGCACTCGTCACACCAAAGGAGATTTCAAAAATAGTTGGAGTGTCCATAAAGACTGTTTATAATGGAAAGAAGAGAATGACTATGAGCAAAACTATTACCAGAAAGTCTGGAAGATACTATTAAAGAAGAATGGGAGAAGTTGTCACCCGAATATCTGAGGAACACTTGCGCAAGTTTCAGGAAGCGTGTGAAGGCAGTTATTGAGAAAGAAGGAGGACACATAGAATAAAAACATTTTCTATTATGTCAATTTTCTTGTGGCAAATAAATTCTCATGACTTTCAATAAACTAATTGGTCATACACTGTCTTTCAATCCCGGCCTCAAAATATTGTAAATTTTGCTTCCCCACCCTGTATATATTACAACATAAGTCTAGACGGCTGTTTCTTTTCTGTGTTTGTGCATGAAAAACTTCGACACATACATCTAACTACAAAAACAGGGAAAAGATAGATGCCCCCCACTTTTAGAAAGTTAACTCACAGAAAAATAAATTTGCCTCTACAAATCCTTCGATATTGAAAACACATGCCTAATGAACAGATTTATAGAGACTATTGTGTCCAGGCCAATGGAACTGTGGAACTTTTTTCTTTCTAATCAATTTTCATAAACAACCACAGCGCCTGTATTTTATAGGACTCCAGAACATAGGGGCACGGGGGCACTGTGTATTCTTCCTCTAACTAAGACTGAATTTAACTCAGTTCTAACTGAATATAAGTTGTCTCAACAGGGCAAAGACCCACAGAAAGGTGACAAACTCTGCTAAGTGCTGCAGGCTGAAGGCAGCTGAAGCAGCCCAGACCACATCCTGCTGGGCTGGAACTGTCTGCTCCAGAAGTGCTGCAAAAACATGGAATGAGCAGGCTGTTAACACACACAGGCCAGTGTTACTATTTCAATACCAAGTTCAGAGTAAAAGAGAGAGTTCATAGCACTCTAGTGTAAATGCAGACACTCACCACATGCTTTCTTTCTCTCTCTCCAACTCCATCCTCAGGTTAGTGTTTCCTTCCTAAGTGTGAAATGCTTTTGTTTGGCCTCTGGGAGCAGAAAGTGAAGACAAAGCCTTAGTGCTACACATCATCTTGGCTCTGTGTCCACAAACACACTCACCTCATCAATATTTAAATACCTCTTTATCAGACCTAAAACCTGTGCTTACCTGTGTTTATTGACATGAAGTTAAAAAGTGTTTTAAAAGTGTTAAGAACAGAGTTTTGTTTTCAGTATACGCAGTCTATACTGTGCATTTGCTTTCTGTTTTTTTTTGTTTTGTTTTTTTTTTTTACTTTGCTCAAAGCTTTAATCATTCAAAAATATATCCCAAATCGGTATGAGATCATCTGTAATATAATGTGGAGCAATTATTCTTTTGATGTAAACTGAATAGGAAACCATGACAGGCTACTGTGTTGGGGAAGCCCGTTTTATCTCCTCCCTGTGATCTCTGGAAGAAGACAGGATGAATGAGGAGAGGAGATGAGGAAAAAAGAGAGAGAGAGAGAGTGTGAAAACAGTGACACCAGCGCCATATCAAAAGCAAAAACAGAATGAGTTATCAGGAGGAAATGGATCAGTGAATACTCTTCATGCCAAAAACAGCAAACAGCAGACATTCAAATCCTATTATGGCAAGAAAAGTGAATAATTGATACCTTTTTTTTTTCATAGAGCTTCACATGCCTACGTAAGATTGGTTTAAAGTGGTTTAGAGAACTTCATTAATGATTTATCTGAGCTGCTTGCTTACAAAAGGAGGAAATGATGTCCTTATATTACAGAGCTGAAATTTCTACAGGTTATCATGTTCTGTATCAAGGGTCAAAAAACATGGCTGTCTCTCAACTAGCCTGTATAAATAGATAGATAGATAGATAGATAGATAGATAGATAGATAGATAGATAGATAGATAGATAGATAGATAGATAGATAGATAGATAGATAGATAGATAGATAGATAGATAGATTTACTTTATTAATCCCCTAGAGCAGTTTTTTTTGGGGTCAGGACCCAACGTAGGGTCGCCTGAAATTTGTAGTAATTGATAAAAAAAAGAAAAAAAGCTTACTACAGTCTACTCTCGTTAAACCGCCCGCCGTTATACCACCATTTTCGCTCACCACCTACCAAAACCATTGCACAAAAATCCCCAATGCATTATTCCATTAGCTACCGCCATTTACAACACTTATACCATTGATTTCCCGACCGTTATACCGCCAGCGTGATTGCCATCGAGTACACATAAATTTTAACAATGCACTGAAACAAACGCGCCAGACGCTGATCGCGACAAGCTACGAGTAGGTCTACGGAACGGCCACCGTTCATTTATCGCAGAACACTCAGTAGGTCAGGATGTCGGGAAGAGGACGTGGGATTAAGCCAAAGCCTCAAGATAATGGGGTGTCATTTCCCGACACGGTATAATAATGCTTAAAATGTTTCCCCACTTTAAATGATCCCTTACAACATAACAGAATCAAGATTTATTTAGAAACGCAATTAGAACGGGTTAACGGAGGCAGCATAGACATCATATAGTAAAGACATGCACATTATGGACGCAACCTGTTGTAACGCCGTTTTCGCTATACCGCCAATTTGGCCGTGAACGGAAGTTGGCGGTATAACGAGAGTAGACTGTAATTAAAATATATGTTGAGTTGAGAAAGACAAAACTCTGAAGCTGAAACTGAAGTACTCCACTGCAAAAATCTAAATCTGACCAAGTGTATTTTTGTCCTTTCTAGTCAGAATATCTCATTACACTTAAAATAAGACATAATCACCTAAAGAGTACATTTTAAGTGAGGTATAAGAACTTATTTTTAGACAATAGATCGTGAAAATCTTATTTGAAGAAATCTTACCAAGATAATTTTTACTTGTTCCATTGGCACATTTTTTTTTGCTTAATTCAAGATTGTTTTTGCTTAATGTAAGCAAAAAAATCTGTACATCTATACATTATATAGCCTAAATGTCATCTAAAATTAATGTTTATTTGCAACATAATATAGCATACTATTACATGATCAAAAACACATTAATTTTAACAAAAAAAAAAAAAAAAAAATTCTCCCTTTTGAATGTCTGGGGTCACCAGAAGTTTGTGATGTTAAAATGGGGTCACGAGCCAAAAAAAGGTTGGGAACCACTGCCCTAGGGGAAATTCAGAATACAAAATACGGTCACCGCTCCACAAACACAGCCATACCACATCAACACTCAATAAATAAATAACTGCAGAGTATAAGTAGCTGTGAATAACTTAGAATAAAAAGAAGTAGACTTAAAAGACAAGATGTGTTTTCTACCTGTCACATAAAAACATAAAAGCATAAAAACATAAAATCATAGAAACTCACCCGAGGACAGAAGTGTTCCTGAGCTTCTACCTCCTATTATTGCTGCTGCTCTTGTTATTTATTTATTAAAGTCTTGATACTACTGATATGAAGCATTACAGTAATATTTGTGTTTGTGTTATTTGTCAAGCAGCTGAAATTAGTTGGCGGTGTTGATTTGTTCTTGGTTGGTGTTGAAGTTGTTTTGGTAGCATTAGCTCGGCCTTACCCAAAACTAGAGGATTAAGATGGACACCATGATAGCCCTCTGAAAAATAAGTGTAAATGTTCTCTCCTGGGTGGCTGGCTGCAGTACGGGTCCAACGCATTCTGCTGAACTTCAGACAACCTGGAAAAAACAGTCTGGAAAAAAGTGGTATCGGTGCATCCCTAAATCAAAGTCAACCCTCCCTTCCTATGAGATATTTAACACCTTCTTAAAGTGACAGGTGCAGGCAAAGGGTTACATAGGTATAAATCAATCAACCAATCAGTCAGTCAGTCAGTCAAATTTTATTCATATAGCGCCAAATCATAACAAGAGTTATCTCATGACACTTGACATGTAGAGCTGGTCGAAACCAGACTTTTAAACCAATTTACAGAAACCTAACAGAATCGTCCAGGAGCAAACACTTGGTGACAGTGGAAGGAAAAACTACCTTTAGCAGCAGAAACCTGGAGCAGACCCAGACTGAGGAGGATGGACGAGTGACAGGACCAGTTGGGGTTAAAGATAGGGATGCACCGATTCCGACACATGTATCGGGTATCGGCTCTGATACTCAGTGTGTGTACTTGTATTCGTACTCATAAAAGTAATCTGATACAAATGCACCAATACCACTTACGGCCGTGTGACATTCCCAATTCAGTGCAGCAGGTACGAGGAGGAGGAATAATGTGTGTGGAGTGTGAAGAGTGTGGAGATTTAACCAAATAAATGACGGTGATAAAAGTAACACTGACTGCAAGTAATGTTACAGACACAGACAGATACGGACGCAGCGTTCTGTCCGTCCTCTGCGCACATTCCATCTGTTTTCCAGGTGCTGACGGATGAGTACTCAGATGGAGAATACCACCGGGAGTACGGAGTGGTGCGGACCACCGCCAGCGGAAGTGAAAACCAAACTTATCACTCATTTCTCTTTTCTCTTCCTGCTGAAGCTAAGCTTTTAAACCTTACCACTGAAAACGCTGCAATATTAGTATCACATTAGTGTTGCCTCCGTCATCTCCATGTTTGTTGTTACTGACTTTCTTCTTCTCAAAAAACTTTACTCTTCTTCGTGGCATTTGTCCAGTATGGTTAATTCAGAGCGGCGCCCCCTGGTGGATTAATTGACAAATGCTCATTCCAACACATTAAAGGTGGGGTCTGAGATCTTAGAAAAATGGTTCCAGCAGCTACATTTTGAAAATACTCAGTTCAAAAGTCCAAACCCCTTTCTTCAGATGTCCCTCCGAAGCCACACCTCCAGCGTACTGGTACGCACAATGCTTGTTCCCGAGGGTTCACGAGTGCTGCACATCAACAATTCGCCGGCTGCTGCTCCGAACAGTTTGGGCTCCGACGCCATCTACGATCCGGTCCGGCCAAACCGTCTCCGACACCGTCTGAGGCTCCATCCCCTGCTTTGCTCTCGTACGCCTCGGGCTCCTACCCTGACTGTGGCCCTGGCTGAGGCTCCGGCTCACGTCTCCATGCATAGCTCATTCAGTTTCCTCTAACACCCCCGCTCTTCCAGAACAGCCCCAGTTCAGACCTATGTGACTAATGTTACATTTCCTACTGATTTATGTTAGTGACTAAACAGTTTGCAGGTGAACTTTCCATCCTAATATAACTAATATAGCCAGGTTCTGGCTACGCTTCCTGGACAAGCGCTCCAGCCTCTGGGAAGGTGAAGAGGGGTACGCGCAGAGGGGGGAGGGGTTAAGTTTGATAGACATATCACCGTTCAATCATTTCGAGTGGACACTCAAAATGATTGGATGGTGTTTTTTCAGTCCTACCCGTTCCACAGGTGACTAATTTTTTAAATTTTTGTGTTAGAGCATTTAATTAATTAGTTGTAATTGGGGTGTGAATGAGATTTTAAGGAATATAATAAAAAATGCTCCAGAAAAACATCTCAGACCCCACCTTTAAATGTCAGTAGCAGCACTTTGTTCCAGTCAGACTAATGACAACGACAATAAAGCACATTTACAAAAGGAACTAACAACTGGAATGGGATTATTAAGGACTCATATCGGTACTCCGTATCAGCAAGTACTGAAATGTAAGTACTTGTACTCGGTCTGGAAAAAAGTGGTATCGGTGCATCCCTAGTTAAAGAGAGAGAGGGTAAAGGAGGAGAAAAAGAGAGAGAGAGAAATTCCAAAATGATTGTAAGAAAGTGACCGTCTGGAGACTTTGGAGTGTGTTGGTCACACTCACAGGCAGAGAAACACACCCTTCACCTTTTAAATCAACAGAACACAAACATTCTTCCTTGCAAAAACACAACGCCCAAGTGGCTCAGGCTGATAACAATTAGGCCTCTGCAATTATTCATCCTAATACAGCAGCTGACTGGGCAACAGTAATAAATGTGCTTATGGATGGGCTTACCCAAGTGAAGCTAACATCCACCAAGTGCCAATGATAGCAAGACCGTGCACCGAATACAAACTGTGCACTGGCTTCATAATGACAGACATGAGCAGTAAATGACACAAAGACAAGGAGCTGAAATGATCTGAAGGCTAACAGAGGATGGGGATTGGAACCGTGGGAGGGATCGCCATCTGCAATTTGCTGAAATGAACCATGAGTCCAATTAGGGATGTAACGATAGGAAAATTTCATATTACAGTCATTGTGACCAAAATTATCACGGTTATTATTATTATCGCAGTATTGTTGAAACTGTGCTCAAAATGTTCAAAAAGTACTAATACACACACTGAAGTAATTTAACTAAGTTGTATTTAAATAAATAAAATAAAATAATTGGCACAATGTACCTTCTGTTGGCAGAAACATTCAAGTATTAACCCTTAGTGGTCTGAGCATATTTTTTCTGTTTTTCAGTCCTTTTGATTTTGCCTTTATTTACTATATAAACAAATGTTTACTACACCCATGTTTGGGATCTGTTTTTTCAGCACAACTTCATCTATATCATCTGTCTATTATTTTTTCCACTTTAACCTACTATAAAAACATAAAAAGACAAAAAACACACAAAAAATATATAAAATCTGATTTGAAAAATGCATATACTTTATTTCATAAATAACACACAGATGCTTAACGAACCTTTTCAAAGACTTTAAAAGTGAATATTGGTTCCAAATATTAGGTATAGAAAATCAAAATGGTAATAAATTAAAACTATACTGAAATATTTGACATAAAAGCAGATCTTTTCATAGGTGTTTTCTCCCGTAAAAGTGCAGAAATCAAACACAGTTATCATGATAATTAGAATTTAAACGGTAATAATAACTGTCTGCAACTTTACCGCGGTTTATTGTTGTACCAGTAATCATCACATCCCTAAGTCCAACACTTATTAGAAGATATTAGTGTGATTTATACACTTGTCTGTGGAACATCCTTTTTTTCAGGAGGTGAAAGGTTAAAGAGTTGGACAGAATTCTAAGGACTTTAATAGCCCAAGGAAGTGAAAAGTCCCTCTGCTGTGTTTCCTACTTTCAGGGAAGTGTGAAGGTCATACTACCTCTCACACACCCACGCATGGATGCTCCTCCTGTTTTGTTTCCACCACTTTATTGGAAATCACTTCATCTTCTGTTCTGTTCGGTTTGTGCTCTATGTCTCCAACTGCCCTGCTGTGATTTTGTGTGATGTTATTTTTACACAACATACAATTGTCCTACACTGAGGTTTCCTGGACACATATCACATAACTGCACTGAAATGAACAGCAGTAACTTAACCCTTTCATGCATAGTGGTCACTCCAGTGGACAGCTATTCTACAGCTGTTCTCTTACATATTCATGGGTTTTATCAGCCAACACAGTGGACACTTATGCATCATCCCATACAGTCCAATTCAAACTTACTGTATCTATGCTGTTCTTGATAAATCTGATATGCAGTGACATGTTTTAGTGTAAATCAACAAACAAAACAGGGTCTTTTTTGCATATTATCTCCATGAAGTGAATAATAACTAGCATTAGGATATGTTAAAATGTGGGAAAACATCTGATAAGCAGCATTAAAAATGTTTTTATTGCATAGTTTTCCATATCACTTTCTAATATTAAGTTTTAAATACATGTTTCTTAGCTTCAAAAATTAAATGCATGGGGTCTGGCTGCGTGGACAGTTTTGTAACTGCTTAAAAAAAAAAAAAAAACTCGATCGCATTGTTTTTTTTCTATGCCTAAAGAGGAATAAAAACACTCAGGAAAAATATCTTGACTAAGGTTCTCATAATTGCATGAAAGGATTAAAATATGTCAGGCTTGTATCACTGATTTCCAATCACAGGGATGAGCTACAGATTTAATGAATCCCTTTTATTCAAGTCTGAAGACTTTTGTTACAAAACCTATATATCCATTCTGAACCTAACAAATATAACCTAATGTTTCCTCTGAGATTTTTCTTAGCAGCAATGGGAAAGGCTAAATAAAGCACTTATAAAACAACTGCTAAATTAAATTGAGCTGTTATTCAAGATGGGAGTGAGATTAGAAAAGAATTAAACTGAACTAGTGATAATGAGCATATTCAATAAAATGAACAAGGTTTTTCTGCATCACCACCCATTGTTGGAGGCAGGGCAGTAGGTTTGATTTTGACACTGGTGTGGACACGAAAGTGCACCAAGGCAGCACTCCTGAAAGGTGATGGGGTTTAACTGCATTTGCAGTCATAATTTCATGTCATGTAGAGCTGATCAAACAAGCAAACAACCATAGAGAGAAAAGAAAAATCAGTAATTGACAAGTTTATAAAGAATATGTGAATATTTAAAGACAATACAAGAATTTAATGCATTCTGCAAAGTTCTTCTAATGACGAACATATGCATTATTATTGAACCAACTGTGGATTTACAGCCTCTGCTCCTCTTCCTCCTCCTTCTTCTCTTCCTCCTCCTTCTTCTCCTCCTCTTCCTCCTTCTTCTTCTCCTCCTCCTCCTCCTTCTCCTCCTCTTCCTCCTCCTCCTCTTCCTCCTCCTTCTTCTCTTCCTCCTCCTTCTTCTCCTCCTCCTCCTTCTTCTCCTCCTCCTCCTCCTTCTCCTCCTCTTCCTCCTCCTCCTCTTCCTCCTTCTTCTTCTCCTCCTCCTCCTCCTGCTTCTCCTCCTCTTCCTCCTCCTCTCTACTCTCTGTCTCCTGACATAAATATGTTGATTCATGACATATGATCAGATTCTGGATCCACTGTTCATACAGTTTGATGGTACAGTTATTGTCTGAGCAAAAAAAGGCTTTTACTTTCAATTATTATTATTACATGTAATTTATTCCCCAAAATATGGATAAAATCACATCTAGAATCACATTTACCATCTGAGGTTTTATTGTATTTTCCCCACTAATTTTCTCTGTTTTTAAACAGTTACTCTTCCATAGAAATACATGAAAATAATAGGTAAAATAACTTTAAAAAGTGTATCTGTTTGTCATTAAATAGTGTCTTTTATTCAGTATCTGTATCGTTGAGCCTCTGCAGTTCTATACCCTTGAACTAACTTACACTTTTGCCACGTTTCCACTACGTGGTATCGGCTCAACTCGAATTGACTCAGCCTTTTTGTGTTTCCATTACAAAAACGGACCTGGAATCTGGTACCCGGGACTAGTTTTTTGGTATCACATCCACCGAGGTTCCAGGACTGGGGACCAGATACTAAAAGGTGACGTGTAAACACTGCAGACCACTGATTGGTCAGAGTCATCTCTGTGACCCGCCCTTGTACAAAAAACAGATGCAGAAGTTGACAGTAAATATGTCGGTAGGTTAATCCACATGATGACAGTCTGTAAAACTACACCATGGTTTGTCCAGGAGGTTCAGACGTAAAAATTCAGCATGAGTTTGACGAGACAACAGGCAACGAGTGAGTTTATCAGCAACTCTGAGCAGACGACACAGAAGTAACACGCCGGATCGCTATGACGACCAGGTACTGTAAAGTGGGTAGTATCCTGTAATGGAAACGGTCTGGAATAGGACCTGGTACCAGAGTGGAGTCGAGCCGAGTCAAGCCGGTTCCACGTAGTGGAAACGCGGCATTCGACTCCTATAGAAGTGTCTTCTGTCCAGTTTTCTTTTCTTTGACATCCTTCACATCCTAATTACCGAGCACACACACACGGGCGCGCCCACACACGCACGCACATGTCCAAATGTACATGTAAATGACTCCACTGATATTCAAATCCGTCTAGCTGATGTGACTCAGACAGAACAAACACAAACATTTTGAAAACTTCCGTTAGCGGTCCAACTAACAGGTTCCTTTTACAAGTAGATGGAGTGACAGCGGGGACGGCCAATCATATGTACGTTAGCGAAACCAAAGAGCCAATCAGAGAGCGATATCTACGTTAGAGGTGGGACTTCTAGCAGAGACCGACTGTTGACCCTTTGTGTGCCATAATCATTGACTAAACACTACAGACAGCGGTTGGACTGATTGTGAGTACACAGTGGTGGATGGATATTGGTAGGGACGTGTCCCTAGCGTCCCGACCCAATTCTATGCCCCTGTGTAGGAGGTTCCCACCTGACATTTGTCAATTTAGTCGACTCAGATATGAGCTAAAACAAGCAAAAAAAATCCACATATTTTACACGAAGATGTTCATAAAAGCTCAGATAAAAGTTGAGAGTTATTGTACCAGAAACTGAGAAAACTGAAGAAAAAGGGACTTTTTCAGTAAAATATATCATTAACTGAACAGAAACCCAGTGTGTCCGTCCACTGTCATTGATCCAACTGCATGGGTTTCACTAGTGAACCATTGTTGTCGAAGATGATGGTGTCTCCATGGTAACTACGGAGCCTCTGGACATCCAAATGAGTCATATCTGATGACCATGAAAAGATGAAAAACAGCATTTTAAACCAATTATTTACATGTATTGATCAGACTAAAGTTATTAAAAATTTTACATCAGTTTATGATTTTTGTTGGTGGTGGTTGTTTGGGTCTTTAAGGGACAAAAGAATTGAAGATGCGACGAAAACATGAGCCATAGTACTATTCTGCAAACCATGATATCATTTTAATGATAACAATGTCCACTTCCAGATAACTGTGACATTATCTGACACGTCTACTTCTCTGTCAAATTAAAAGCCTGTGCAGAGTTGTATAATGCAACCTCCTGATACACTTTTTAAGTTATCAGTAGTCATGCAGTGGTGCCCAACTGCCCAGTGTACACAACAGAAATTCTGTTATAATGTAGAAATGTCACATGCTCTAATTTTTAAGCCTGGGGTAAATGTACAACATAGTTTTTTTCCCCATCATTACTTCAATAATAGTGTTAGTCTAGTTTTGTTAATCTACACAACTGTATAGCAGGTTTTTGTGGCATTGAAGAAAGAAGAGAAATGGTGATCAGATCAATAATGCAAGATGCTTTTATGTTTATGTTTATGTTTACGCATTTGGCAGACGCTTTTTTCCAAAGCGACTTACAGGCTTTTGCAATACATAATCAATCATGTTTTCTTAACCCTTTCATGTTTGAATTATGAGAACTTTAGTCAATATTTTTTTTTCTTGAGTGATTTTATTCCTCTTTAGGCATGAAAAAAACAATGCAAATGAATTTTTTTTTTTTTATGAACCTATTTTTCATGGAGTTACAAACATGTCTGCTCAGCTGGACACCATGTGTTTAATTTTTGAAGCAAAGAAACATGTATTTAAAACCCATCATCAGAAAGGGATATACTGTGTGAAAACCAATGTTATTATCATTAACAAAAACTAACGAAATGACGAAAACTGGAATTGTAAAAACATTTTCGTTTACTGAAATAAATAAAAACTATAATTAAAAGAAAAAAATGATAACTAACTGAAACTGTATTGTGTGCTTACAAAACTAACTAAAACGGATAAAAATATGGATAAAATTCCCTCTGTTTTCATCTTTGTCAACGTCGGATTGATACGAAATCGATTTATTTTGCTCAAGCAATTTTATCTAGCGGCACCAGATGATATTTAACGGTCCTTCACTTCTCATCACTTGTGGTTTCCAGTTGTCTTCTGGTCCCCACTCTACCTGGAAACATGGAGACTAAAGTTGGGAGAAAGCAGCAGAGTCCTGTCTGGGATTTATTTGAATACGATGAAGAAGAGAAAAGATACAACAAAACTACAATTAATACTAAAAGGAAGCATTTAGAAAATAATGAAAACTAATAAAAACTATCCAACCTGCTCTAAAAACAAATTAAAACTAACTGAATTCGAGAAAAAAAAAAAAAAAAACAACAACAAAATAAATAAAAATAAAAATAAACTATAATGAAAAATCCAAAACTATTATAACCTTGGTGAAAACTATGAAATAAAATCATTTTTAATGCCACTATTCAGATGTTTTCTCACATTTTGACATACTCTAATACTAGTTATTGCTCACTTCATGGAGATAATTTGCAAAAAAAACCCAAAACTTTTTGTTCAAGAAAACTGTTAATTACAGTCTAATAACAATTAGCAATTGATTTATACTCAGACATGTTACTGCAGATCTGGTTTATCAAGAACAGCAAAGTTATAGTAATGGTATGAATGTTAGTGTATTATGGGATGGTGCATAAGCGTCCACTGTGTTGGCTGATATGGAACTAAAACAACAAAACCTGTGAATATACAAGAGAACAGCTGGAGAAGAACTGTCCACCGGAGTGACCACTATGTATGAAAGGGTTAAAGACACCTTTAAAGACTTCTGTAAAACCTCAAAATTCTTTATGCTCCTACCAAGGTTATTATCATTAACGAAAACTAACGAAATGATGAAAACTAGAATTGAAAAAACATTTTCATTAACTGAAATAAATAAAAACTATAATTAAAAGAAAAAAACGATAACTAACTGAAACTGTATTGTGTGTTTATAAAACTAACTAAAACAGATACAAATTATGTATAAAATTCCCTTCGTTTTCATCTTTGTCAACGTAAGATTGATACAAAATCGATTTATTTCGCGAGCAATTTTCTCTGCTGTCACCATACGACACTTGACGGTCCGTCACTTGCGTTCACTTGTGGTTTCCAGTCGTCTTCTGGTCCCCACTCTACCTGGAAACATGGAGACTAAAGTTGGAAGAAAGCAGCAGAGTCCTGTCTGGGATTTATTTGAATATGACGGAGAAGAAGAGAAAAGATACGATAAAACTACAATTAATATTAAAAGGAAGCATTTAGAAAATAATGAAAACTAATAAAAACTATCAAACCTGCTCTAAAAACAAATTAAAACTAACTGAATTCGAGAAAAAAAAAAAAAAAAACTAACAAAATAAATAAAAATAAAAATAAACTTGTCATGTCTGCTCCCAGACTGTGTCTGTCTTTTCTGTTTTCTCTGTCATTTCCTGTTTTATTTTGTTAAGTTTCCCTCTTGTGTCATGTCTGGTGTTTTTACTTCCCCTCCTTGATTGTTTCACCTGCTCCTGATTACCTGACTCCTCCCTGATTATCTCCACCTGTGTCCTATTGTCTTCCCTCCCTCTTGTGTATTTAAACCCTGTGTTTTCCCCTGTTCCTTTGCCAGTTTGTGTTCTACCTTTGTGTGCTCACTTACCAGCGTTTTTGGATACCTGTCAGTCTGTCTGCCCGTTCTTGACCCGTTTTGCCTTCTGACCACCGATTCTGCCTGTCCCTTGTCTGCCTGCTCGTCTGGTTCTGACCTGGTTCGTACTTCGACTTCTGATTCTGCCTATTCCCTGATTACCTCAGCCTCCAACGTGTTACCTTGTGTTTCGACCCTCGCCTGGACCCTGACCGTGAGTAACCTTTCCCTCATGTCCCGTTGCCTCCTGAATTGCCCTCCTGTGTATGACCTGGCTTGTTTTTTGACTATCCTCTGTTTTGCCCTAGTCGGGGTGTTGACGGGAATCCTCCGGCTCGGCCGTGCTGACCATCCATATTCCCCGCTCACAGCCCGGACGAAGAGTCCAGTATCACACGCCTTCACAGACGTGTTAACTATTTTGTGCTGTGTTTTTACTACTGTGATTGTGTTTAATAAACACTCTCAATTGGTCATCTGCGTTCTGGTCTTGCATTTGGGTTCAGCCTTTGTACTAGTCCCATTACAAAACTATAATAAAAAATTCAAAACTATTATAACCTTGGTGAAAACTATGAAATAAAATCATTTTTAATGCCACTAATTAGATGTTTTCTCACATTTTGACATACTCTAATACTAGTTATTACTCACTTCATGGAGATAATTTGCAAAAAAAAAAAAAAACCTTTTTGTTCAAGAAAACTGTTAATTACAGTCTAATAACAATTAGCAATTGATTTACACTCAAACATGTTAGTGCAGATCAGGTTTATCAAGAACAGTTATGGTATGAATGTCAGTGTATGGGATGATGTACCAGCATTCACTGTGTTGGCTGAAATGGAACTAAAACAACAAAACCTATGAATATACTGTCATGTCGGCTTCTGGACTTTGTCTGTCTTTTCTGTTTTGTTTGTCATTTCCTGTTTTATTTTGTTAAGTTTCCCTCATGTGTCTTGTCTGTCTTTACTTCCTTTTGTGTTCACCTTTCACCTGATTACCTTGCTCCTCCCTGATTATCTCCACCTGTGTCTCATTGTCTTCCCGCCCTCTTGTGTATTTAAACCCTGTGTCTTCCCCTGTTCCTTTGCCAGTTTGTGCTCTGCAACTCGTTGTATTCACTTACCAGCGTTTCTTGGATCCTGTTTGTTCGTCTGCCGTGTTTGACCTGTTTTCGTCCCTCGACCTTCGATTCAGCCTGACCTCTTCCTGCCTGCCTGTTCCCGACCTGGTTCGTACCCGACTTCGTCTCTGCCTGCTCCCTTTATTACCTCAGCCTCCAACGTTAACCTGTGCTTCGACCTCCGCCTGGATTACTACCGTGAGTTTGCTCGTCCCCTATGTACCGTTGCTCGATTGATTGTTTTCCCGTGTATGACCTGGCTTGGCTATTGACCACCCTCTGTCTGTCCCTAGTGGGGATTCCGTGGGGGTTTTCCCGACTCGGCCGAGTCGGCCGTCTGTCTATCCCACCCGCTGCCCAGACGTTTACCCCCGGAACCGGAGGCCTCTCAGAAGACAAATATTCTCTGTGTAGAGTTTTTTCTTCTGTAAAAGTGTTTAATAAAAACACTAAATCTTATTCGGTATTTGTGGTCTTGCTTTTGGGTTCTGCCTCTGTACTCAGTCTATTACATATACAAGAGAACAGCTGGAGAAGAACTGTCCACTGGAGTGACCACAATGTATGAAAGGGTTAAAGACACCTTTAAAGACTTCTGTAAAACCTCAAAATTCTTTATGCTCCTACCAAGGTTATTATCATTAACGAAAACTAACGAAATGATGAAAACTAGAATTGAAAAAACATTTTCGTTAACTGAAATAAATAAAAATGATAATTTAAAGAAAAAATAACTAACTGAAACTGTATTGTGTCCTTACGAAACTAACTAAAACAGATAAAAATTATGGATAAAATTCCCTTCGTTTTCATCTTTGTCAATGTCGAATTGATATGAAATCAATTTATTTATAAGCAATTTTATGTAGCAGCACTAAATGATATTTAACGGTCCTTCACTTCTCGTTACAGTCGTCTTCTGGTCCCCACTCTACCTGGAAACATGGAGACTAAAGTTGGGAGACAGCAGCAGAGTCCTGTCTGGGATTTATTTGAATACGACAGAGAAGATAAAAGATATGAAAAAACCGAAACAAAGCATTTAGAAAAAACGAAAACTAATAAAAACTATCAAACCTGCTCTAAAAACTAATAAATATGAACTGAATTTGAGAAAAAAAAAAGTCAAATCTAAATAAAATTAAACTAGAATAAAAAATCCCAAACTCTTAGAACCTTGGCTCCTGCTCTGCTGGTGGTGCAGATGTGCTGTGTTGAACGTTCAGTGCTTCTACAGCTCACATCACACCTGCGCAGTCTGATCATTAGTACAATGGAAGCTTGTCCTACTGTACTTTGTTGCTGATTTTGTTTAACTGACCAAAACCTCCTGGCACGTAAGAATTCGAACAGGGTTGGAAACTGCGTACACACCAGAAAAATAGCCAGGACCCACAATGCACTGGGCCTGGCATGCAGGAAGCAGATGGGTTGGCTGGCCTTAGCGGATAGCAGGGGCCCTATGGTGGCACCGGTTGTTGTTTTTGATGAGCTATGCACATAAGAAACCAGAACATCTGGTACGACCATGTGGCACCTCCATTTGTCCAAGGCCTCTTGAAGCAACCCCTCACACCGACACACACACACACACGCACACACACACACACACACACACACACACCTTCCACTGCCAGCTGCATCCACGCAAATGTGAGCTAAATCCAATGAATGATGCATGTTCTTCACAGCAGGGTAGTGAGAGGCTGGGGGAGATGAGGGGTAGGTGTCCCGTGCCCACCCCCCCCCCCCTCTTCCTTTTCTGTGACTTTGATTAAAAATCATCCCACTCTTTGCCAAACAACTCATGAATATGCAGCGTGGTAATAAGGCCAGGCTCAAAGCAACTGATTTGTCAATTGTCTGCATTTCATCAAGATTGAGTAACACCTCAAGGGTGCTATAATGGAAAGCTGTAAAAAGAAGAGGGAGGAAAGAGCCTGTTCACCATTAGATTGCTGCGTTATCTTAATCATTAGGCACTTCGGGAGCTTAATTAACGACCTGACAAGAGCCGGGTAGAGAATTTGGAGTTGATTGGTTGTCGGAGGTGTTGAGTGAACATACCGAATGCTAAGTCAGGGGAGGAATGTGAGCGAGAGAGAGAGAGAGGAGCGGCTGATTTGCTTTCAAAAACCAACTCAGCAGCAACCATTAGGCTGTTTTAATTAAGTGTAATTAGAGATACGATTACAATGATGGGTTTGATAACCAGTATTAAATCATCCATCCATAAATGTTATGTTAAAAAAGATGATGGGGGGGGGGCAAGAGGAGTGGGGGAGTGATACTGGAGTGTGATGTAGGGAATAAATATGTGCGAGAAAGAGAGGAAAAGAGAGTGTTAAAAGGAAAGTGTGAGGAGGAGAGGGAGAGAGATAGAGAGGTGTGTATGTGTGTGTGTGTGTGTGTTTGTGTGTGTGTGGGGGGGGGGGGCGTCTGGCAGGCTGCCACCAATTAGTTGGATGTGCTCAATTGCAGTAATTCTCTTGTGTCGTGACTCATGTTGACAGGTGTTCAGGGTGAATTATTTGTACTGGAGAGAAAGAGTGTGCACACTAAACACACACACAAACACACACTAAACACACACACACACACAAACACACACACAAACACACACAAAGCCTGCTCATCCCATAACCCACCTCTGATGTAAATCCAGTGTGTTTATTGCCCTGGTCGGCAGGAGAAAATGAGATTTGACACTCATTCTTTCCTTCTTCTCCTCATCCTCTCCTCCCTCTCTCCTCCCTCTCTCCTCCTCTTCTCTCCTGTGCTGACTGGCTGACTGGGTCATTTTTAAATGCCTTGTAAATTTGTCAGCCATATTAAGTGCCCATTAAAGGGCACCAAGCTGGAGGAGGAAGCAGGAAAGAGAGGCTCATATGGCCGTCCCTGACTGGCACTGCTCCCACATCCATCCAGCCTAATGGTGCCCGCCCACTGTGGCACCGGGGAGTCTTAGCTGTGATGTATTGGTGGCATGGACGGACACAAGCTGGAGAAGGCAGATTAGCTGCTGTAGGACAGTGTTGGAGCTAACCTGCACTGGAATTACTGGGTTCTAAGACATTATAAGAGATTTTACAGATACTTATTGAGATTCTCAATAAAGATCTTTTCTACATGGAGCTTGAGTTTAGCTGGAATTATTAAAAAAAAGAGTAACAGATAGTCAAGAAATGCAAAATGGTATTGAGGCCTGAGTCCAGTAGTCCTCTGCCAGAAGCCTGTGTCAGAATGAAACAGTCGGAGTATGGGTTTATGTTATCCTCCCTAGAAAAGACAAAGCAGTTTGGCCCTACTGTTTGGGGGTTTTTGCTTTAAACTGACCTATTGCATTACATATAAATATTTGGTCTTCATTAAAAACATTATATTGTCTTGTTTTTATATACTGTAATTAAAAAAAACAAACAAACATTAAAAACAGTAATATTCCAGCAGCAGAGTTGCTGAAAATATATTGTTAAATAACGGAAAATAACTATCTCATAAAAATATGGTAATTTTTCACAATTAAAATACAGTTTTTTGCCCTAACTTTACATGAGATTTTGCTTTTTTTTTTTTTTTTTTTTTTTTTTTAACTTTTTAATGTTTGATAAAGAATATTTTCATTTATTAAAACAATCAAATTACCTATAAATATGGACGAACATTGATATAAAACAAATTATAGGGCTTAAAATTGCAGGAAAGTTCAGTTATTAGTTGGTGTTTATCACATAATTTTATGTTAAAAACTTGTATATCAATTCATATTTGATGTAATAAAATGATATACCACACATAAAAACATTTCATTTATCTTTCAAAACATGTCAGTTAACTGTAAATAAACTAGTTGTCTGGATTTAAATTCTAACAATTTACTATTAATTTAAGTTAATATGAAGTATCAACTTCATGTTTATAGATTATTTCACATCCAATCATCTGGCTTTCTTAGATAACTTCTTATAAAAGAAGTACAATTTTGACATTAAGTCAAACAGGCCATACAATAATACTATGTCAGCCGCAGTGCAACTTAAATAACACAGAATGTACTTTTATTTTGGCAAGTTCTATATTGGGCATTGAATAGAACCTGACCATTATGAATGAACAGGAAAGGCATTGTTCTGCCTGTGGCAAAGACTCATGGTGCACCTGAACAAAAATACAAAAACAAACACAAAAAGGCCAATAAACATTAGCATACACATATGAACCCCACATTTACACTAACAGCACAACCCTGCTGAACCCCTGCACAGAAAAAGAACTCAGAATCAACAACATGCCCAATACCCACAATGCAATGGGGCAAACATACCACAACATTATCTGTACTTTTAAAAACTCTCATAAAACAGATAACCAACCATTTATATTTACAATATTCTACTGCTAATTTAAGAATACGTGAAGTGTTGTGGTTGAATGACATATAATTTTCAATGAGACTCAGTTGTATAATCCACTGATAAAAACTGTATTTGGACAGCTTATCAGTGCTTATACATGCTATACATTCACAAAAACACATTTAGTCAACATTTTTGTTGTGAAACCTCCTGTAATTACACAAGATATTTGTCAATTAACAAACAAGTCTTGTTAACCTTACAGAACAAATACTTCTTTTACGGTTAAGTGTCAGTAATTTTATCTCGTTTTATTTTTATTTTATTTTATTTTTTTTACAGTATTAAACTTTAAATTAACAGTTTAATCTCATAAATAGAAAATAAATATTTGTGAAATTAAGATACATTTGTAAATGTATTTTAACTGTATTTTTCTGTAAGAAAAAAAAATGTTACATGTAAAATCACAGTCTATTTTTGTAATTTCATTGATATTTTCCTGTATCTTAAAAATACAGGAAAAATCTGTAAAATAAGTGGTAAAAATTCTGTTAAATTACAGATTTTTTTTTTTTTTTTTTTTACAGTGTAGCACTATTATTAGGATTGATTTCTTAAAGTTGATCAATGTAATCCTTTTCATCCTAAACAAAAAAATTCTCCTAAACTCTTGAGCAGCACATGGAGATTTTCTTCCTGGGTAAAAACTTGTTGGCAGACCATAATATGGATCATCTGTAGTACTGTATCTGATGGATGGATTTTCTGGTATTTTCTTGTGCTTATTTCAGACAATACAAGCACTGGTTAATGCAGTTAATAGTTTGTAAAGTGGCTGGGAATACACACATTCACTGAATGAGTCGAGCCCCTCATGATAGGCTGTGTGCTTCACATATAACTGTGTCTGTTCATGTTTTTAAAAGATTCAGAATTATGATCATATTATGCATTTACACTCAGTGGGAGTGAAATCCCAGGCCAATGAATTTTATGACCAGATAATTTATGAAAAACAGGAATAAATACTAGTCGTCATACTAAATTGAAAAATCAAATCAAATGTTATGCACAAAAAAAAGAAAAACTCAACAAAAAAATATACAACTTGATGTCTACAAGAATTATTGGATTACCATTAGGGATGGGAATCATTAAAAATTTAATGATTCCGATTCCATTATCGATTTTGCTTATCGAACCAATTCCTTATCGATTCTCTTATCGATTCTCATTGGGTGAGGGAATAAAAGAGAACAAACAGGTGTGTTTGCATTAACTGTCTTTTATACTTCCATCTGCACAGAAAATATACCATATACAGTATGTACAAATAATAATAATGACAGATGAAGCCGGGCCCGGTTTGGGGGGGGTATGGGGTCGGCGGTATGCAGTGAAAGTGAAACTTAAGACTCTTTACTAATTCCTCTATTGCCGCATTTCCACTACGTCGAACCAGTTCAACTCGACTCGTCTCCCATTGTTGTGCACCTCATTTCCTTTCCCCTACCTTTGGAAACTTGTATTTGAGGGGGTACGACGTTTGTTGCCCACATAGGAACCAGAACTGGGCCCGGTGTTCACTCTGCCGCTACATTCACATTACATTCGCGTTGCTAAGTAGTGAATCAAATACGTGACATTCCTGTAAATGAATCACATGCTGTGGACAAATGTTTGAGCAGATTGGAGGGGTTCCACCCTTTTGAAGAAATGGAAGCTTTGACAGTGTTCCAGTGGACCTGGTGTGGTCTGTTTGGACCTGGTGTGGTCTGTTTGGACCTGGTATCATCTGTTTGGACCTGGTGTGGTCTGTTTAGACCTGGTGTCGTCTTTTTAGACTGTTTCTTCCTCAACACCATGTTGGCTATGTTCTGACCAAAACAATGCAGTGTATGTATGACGTCATCGCGCATGCACAACGAAGGCGGAATCGATAAGCAGAATCATTAAGCAGGCAGGCAAACAATTCCAAGGAATCGAGCTACTGGGATCTGGTTCTCAAAAAGAACCGGTTCTTGATTCCCATCCCTAATTACCATGGAAGTCAAAGAACTTCTACATAACACATACACACAAAGGTTCTGAGAGAATATGAAGGTGCAACAGTTAAACAAGGACAACACCAGACCAAGAAGACAAAAACTACATGTTTGTGAAAACCCACTATAAAAGATTACTTAAAAAATTACTTTTCTTACAAAATGACATAGAATTTGTGTTCCAGCAAGACAATTATAAAATTCAGGCTACAGGCAGTGCAAACTTATTCACATCAACAGAACTTGACCAGATTGAAGTTGCAGAAAGTCACAAAAATGAAAGAGCTCTTAATCAATGTAAGGAATTGCCATCATCGACTAGTGTTCCACATTTATCACTACAAGGACAGTCAATAAATCTTTAGCCTCGTCTAAAACCAAGTAGTCAGAGCCATTTTTGGATGGACATGATAAAAAGCCACTCTACTCAATCGATGGAAAGCCTCAAGTATTTGAAAGGAAGCTATAGACGTCTACAGTCTATCACAAAAACCCGCTGTATGACATGACAATTTAATCAATGAAGCCAGTTTGCATGTGTAACATGGTTATTATAGTACTTTTAAAACCTGATAAATTGGGAGGTAGCGCCCCCATGTGGTGCAGGATGTTTGTAAAGTATAAGTTTATTAATTCGAATAATGTTATTTTTGTAATTATTCTTGATTGTTCTTTAACTTAAGTGTGTTACCTGGCATTGTTTTAGTCGTAGTCCTGTGTTGTGTTCGGTCCTCCGCCCTCTTCTTTGTTGGTTTATGTCCGTTCTTCTTCATGTATTTCCAGGGGTACCCCAGTATAAAGTTGGGTTCCTCCTCTTCCTCTTCCCTTTTCCAGTGTCTTGTCACGGGAAGAAGTAGGTCATCCATTTTTTTTATCCATTGTCATCGTGTATTATTAATGGATTTTCTGTTCCTTTTTGGCATTTAATTTTATCTGTATTGTTGTCTGTGTGGTGGTCGAGTGGATTGGGTGTCAACACTGATTGATTGTGCATATGTTTGACGGGTGAATGGAGTGCGTGTGTTGAGAGCATGCTAACCGGTGTTTTTTTGTTTTTTTTTTATTATATACTGAACAAAAATATAAATGCACGACTTTTATTTTTGCTCCCATTTTTCATGAGCTGAACTGAAAGATCTAAAACTTTTTCTGTGTACACACAAGGTTTATTTCTCTCAAATATTGCTCACAAATCTGTCTGAATTTGTGTTAGTGAACACTTCTTCTTTGCTGAGATAATCCATCCACCTCACAGGTGTGGCATATCAAGATGCTGATTAGACAGCAGGATTTTTGCACAGGTGTGCCTTAGGCTGGCCACAATAAAAAGCCACTCTAAAATGTGCAGTTTTATCACACAGCACAATACCACAGATGTCACAAGTTTTGAGGGAATGTACAATTGGCATGCTGACTTCAGGAATCTCCAGCAGAGCTTTTGCCTGTGAATTGAATGTTCATTTCTCTACCATAATCCATCTCCAAAGCTGTTTTCAGAGAATTCATGAAGAAGACTGTGCGAGGAAAATGGTGGTCACACCAAATACTGACTGGTTTTCTGACCCCCCTGGACCACCCAATACAGTAAAAGTGCACATTTTAGAGTGGCCTTTTATTGTGGCCAGCCTAAGTCACACCTGTGCAATAATCCTGCTGTCTAATCAGCATCTTGATATGCCACAGCTGTGAGGTGGATGGATTATCTCAGCAAAGGACAAAGGAGAAGTGCTCGCTAACACAGATTTAGACAAATTTATGAACAATATTTGAGAGAAATAGGCCTTTTGTGTACATAGAAAAAGTTTTAGATCTTTCAGTTCAGCTCATGAAAAATGGGAGCAAAAACAAAAGTCGTGCATTTATATTTTTGTTCAGTGTAGTTTTGGGCTGGACTGTAGTTGGGACAGATTATGTTGTTATTTGCATATTGTCAGGAAGTGCGAGTGTCAATTCCTCTTCCAATTGCAACGTTGTGTCCTGCGGGTCCATTCTGCATCACACCACAAAGAAACACAACGCAGAGAAAATACCACCGGTCACACATGGAACATACGAGGAGACACTGCTTACACTCATCCACACTCATTCTGTCTTTGGTGCTCAACTTAGTCCCAAAAAATCCTAAAACCTATGGTTAGAAGTGTTGGAATTCTTTAAAAACAGATGATTGTTTTCACTGATGAATAATCTGTCAATTAATTTCTCATTTACTTGACTAGCAGCATAGTACCCGTGGTGCCATTGTGTGTGAAAAGTGCCTATACATGATTGTAAATGCAGCCTTCACATTGTAGCATCATCTGCTAGCAGTAGAAATGTCATGAACGGCAGGATAACCACTTCTGAAAATGGAGTATGGTGGCAGGAATGAAGAATTCAAAGTAGAGAGAGGTGAAAATCTCCCAGCATACCTCATACCGCATATCTCTGGACCTGCTGCTGTGGTCCTGCCTCTCTCCTCCTTCATTGTCATCACTCACTTATCCATATAATTATGATAGAGTTTATTATATAGTTCCATAGATGTTCTAGTTCAGTTATCTGTGCATCAGCTGCATCCATGTGTCTTCCCCTACTTCCCCCTTCTCCCCCTCTCCCCCAGTCTCTCTATCTCTGTCTCTCTCTTTTTCTCTTCCTTTACTCTCTCTCTTTAACCCTAACTGGTCAAGGCAGACGTCCATCCTCCTCAGTCTGGGTCTGCTCCAAGTTTCTGCTGTTAAAGGGAAGTTTTTCCTTCCACTGTCACCAGTCACTAGTGTTTGCTCCTGTTGGATTCTGTTGGGTTTCTGTAAATTGGCTTAGAGTCTGGTTTGGAGCAACTCTATATGCAGTGTCATGAGATAACTTTTGTTATGATTTGGCGCTATATAAATAAAATTTGATTTGATAAATTAGTAGGAAATGTACTGTTAGTCAGATAGGTCTGAACTGGGGCTGTTCTGGAAGAGCAGGGGGGTTAGAGGAGACTGAAGGAGGTATGCATGTGTTACAACACGACACTTGGTGTGGACCCAAATGCAACGAGACACTTTGTCAGTGGTCAAAAAAAAAGATTTATTTAACAAAAGTTCACAAGGTACAAAAATGGATAACAAAAAGAGAAAGCACAACGTGCTCAAAAAAACCCCTAATAACTAAAAGAGAAGTACAACATACTCTATACGAACTAAAAAGCCTGAGCTAGATAACATGAGGTTCAAGATACTTAACATTAGTTGGGCTTCTCAAGATCACAGAAACGATGCACTGACAAGAGACAAAGGGAGTGAGGAGAAATATATAGGGACGGCAGGGATAACAAACAGGTGTGGACAATAACAAGAGGGACACCAGGTGCAAGCAATGATGGGATTAGGAACGACAGAGACAAGACTGACAGAGTGCAGACAAAACAGGAAGGCAACCACCATCACCAAAATAAAACAGGAAGAAACAAAACAAAATACCTAAACTAAATCAACACACATAACAACGCATGACAGCATGGATATGCCAGCCGGAGCCTCAGCCGGGGCCGTAGTCGGCGTCGGAGCCCGAGATGGGGCCATACGGGACCGGAGCCAAGGACGTAGCCTCAGCCCGTGTAGGAGATGGAGCTGGGACCGGGCCGGACTGTAGTCGGTGTCGGAGCCCAAGCCGGGGCCAGAGCACAGCCTCAGCCAGTGAATTGTTGCTATGTAGCGCTCGTGAACCCTTGGGAACAAGCACTGAGCGTGCCAGTACTCTGGAGGCGTGGCTTCGGAGGGACGTCTGAAGAAAGGGGTTTGGACTTTTGACCTGAGTGTTTTCAAAATGTAGCTGCTCGAACCGTTTTTCTAAGATGTCATACCCCACCTTTAACAAAGAACCTTTACTGTTCAACTTGTGGCGTCTGCTTGTGGGTCCTTCATCTAAACAATAAAAAAGAAGCAGCTGTAAGTATTTAAAAAGTGCTGTACTCTGAAAAATGTTTTCGCAGGGAGTTTTTCCAAACTCAAAACAAGGTTCTAAAGCAGAAGACATTGTACTGTATATTGTCCAGATTGTGAAGCCCTTGTAGATAACATGGCTGCACTTGAAATATTGGAGTATCACAATAAAAACTGAAATGAACTGCATTTAGCCTAAATTCTCTGATTTAGCCTTCTGAATCGTCAACTATTTTCCATTTTCTTCCCCACATCTGTGACAATTAACTGAGTATCTTTGCATTATTGATCAAACAGAACATTTGAGGACAACATCCTAGGATTTTTTGAAACACATTTTAACCATTTTGAGCGTCTGACATTTTAGAAATCAAACAATGAAATAGCTGGGAAAATGAACGACGGTAATCACAGTAGTGTTTGTTTCCAAATTAGACCAACACAGCTTAACTCTTATGATGGATAGTATATGTTTGTTTGTTTGTTTTTATATGTATTTTTGAAAATTGTAAGTCTAAACAATGTGGCATGAGAAATATTAAAAAGAAATATTAATTATTACTCAGGAAACCAAAAGATTAATCAACTAATCAGAAAATAACAGGCTAACTTATAAAACAATCATTAGGTTAACTTCAAACCAACTCATTGAAAATGTAATAAATACAAAAATAACCATATTTTGCAGCCTTTATGTAAAATTCCTGAGCAATCCAGAGACAAGGGTAACATTTCTTCCAACAGAAGTTTTGTTCTTATATTGTTCTATATGAGTTTTTCCAGTCTTAAGTGATCGAGTTTAAGAAACAGTAGAACTTCATGATCAGCACAATACACAAAACACAGATTCTTTTGAGTCCTGTTTCTAATGGAACAGCTTAGTTGATGAAAGAATTGCTGATTCTTCCTGTAAAATGAACTAAAGGCTTTCACAGATTTGTGTAACCAGCATTTAAATATGAGCCCTGAATATTATATAGGCAAGGCAAGTTTATTTGTATAGCACATTTCAGCAACAAGGCAATTCAAGGTGCTTCACACAGGACATTGAAATACAACGACAGGGAAAAAGAAACACATTCAAAAGAAACATGTAAAAGGTCATTAAAAACAGCAAGTAAGAAAACAACACATAAAACCCAAAAATATAAAAACACACGTTAAAGTAAGAGTTGCAGTGCAGAGTTTGGAAGGAGAATATAAAATTTAAAAAGTCAAAAGCCTTTTAGTCAAAGGCAGCAGTGAACAGGTGAGTCTGGAACCTGGACTTAAAGGAACTCAGACTCTCAGCAGACCAGATATTTTCTGGTAGTTTGTTCCAGATATACGGAGCATAGAAACTGAACACTGGTTTTCCATGTTTAGTTCTGACTTTTGGAACACAGAGCAGACCTGCACCAGACCACCTGAGTGGTCTGGATGGTTCAGACTGGACTAGAAGGTCTCTGATGGATTTTGGGCCTAAACCATTCAGTGCTTTATATGTTAGCAAGAGAATTTTAAAGTCTGTTCTCTGAGAGACAGGGAGCAGGTGTAGAGACCTGAGAACTGGACTGATGTGGTCCAGTGTAGATACCTAAGAACTGGACTGATGTGGTCCACTCTCTTGGTCTTAGTGAGGACATTCTGGATCAGCTGCAGTCTTCTGATTAGGGATGGGAATCGAGAACCGGTTCTTTTTGAGAACCGTTCCCAGTAGCTCGATTCCTTGGAATCATTTGCCTGCCTGCTTAACATTTCTGCTTATCGATTCCGCCTTCGTTTTGTATGCACGATGACGTCACATGTATGCTGCATTGTTTTGGTCAGAACGTAGCCAACATGGCGTTGAGGCAGAAACGGTCTAAACAGACCACACCAGGGCCATTTACTTGGAACACTGTCAAAGCTTCCATGTCTTCAAAAGGGTGGAATCCCTCCAATATCCTCAAACATTTGTCCATAGCATGTGAATCATTTACAGGAAGGTCACGTATTTGATACGCTACTTAGCGGCGCTTGTGAACACCGGGCTGGTTCTGGTTCCAGTGCGGGCAACAACTGTAACTCTTCAAATACAAGTTTCCGAAGGTAAGAAGGGAAAGGAAATGAGGTGCACAACAACGGGAGACGAGCTGAGCCGAGCCGAACTGGTTCCACGAAGTAGAAATGCGGATAGAGGAATTAGTAAAGTGTCTTTAGTTTCACTTTCACTGCACCACCCCAACCCCCCCCACCCCCGAACCGGCCCGGAGTCATCTGTTATTATTATTTGTACATACTGTATATGTTCTATTTTCTGTGCAGATGGAAATATAAAAGACAGTTAATGCAAACACACCCGTTTGTACTCTTGTATTCCCTCACCCAATTACAATTGATAAGAGAATCGATAAGGAATCGGATTGATAAGCAATATCGATAATGGAATCGGAATCATTAAATTCTTAACGATTCCCATCCCTACTTCTGATAGATTTTTTAGGCAGACCAGAGAAGATACTGTTACAGTAGTCAACACGACTAAAGATAAATGCATGGACACGTTTTTCAAGGTCCTGCTGTGACATCAGTCCTTTATTCCTAGAAATATTCTTGAGGTGATAGTAAGCTGACTTTGTAATTGTTTGTATACAGACTGTATGGAGTGCAGTGCAGTGTTTTGTGTGTACATATTATCCACTTCCAACACATATCCGTGTCCTCCCTGCTGCTGCTTTAATGAAGTCATATGGAGCAGTACTGTCCCTATCCCGAGACTGGATATGAAAGAGAGCCCTCAGAGCCAAAGGAGCGCAGGACTCCCCCCCACCACCACCACCACACTAATGAGCCCAGCTTTCAATGCTCCCACTAATTAGTTCATCTAGAACTCTAAGCACTCAATTACTCTGCAGCAGCACCACCATGGAGAGACTCCAGAGAGGTGATAAGACTGACAAATGCCTTGGCAGTGTATGTAAGAACTTTACTTTGTCACTCTTCCTCACACACACACACCCACCCACACACACACAAACACCCACACACCCACACACCCACCCACACACACGCACACACACACACACACACACACACACAATAGCCTTGAACTATGAGGTCCATGCTTTTTTTTTAAACTTCCCACGCTCAAACATGCTGCTCAAGCCGAACACACTGATCATCAGTTTCAACCTCCTCCTCCGATGTTTTTCTCAGTAGCCTTAAAATTTTCCATATATATATATATATATATATGTGTGTGTATACATATATATATATATATATATATATATATATATATATATATATATATATACATATATATATATATATACTACCAGTCAAAAGTTTTAGAACACCCCAGTGTTTCCAGTTTTGTGTTGAAGTAGTATATGTTGGTAGTATATATATATATATATATATATATATATATATATACTACCAGTCAAAAGTTTTAGAACACCCCAGTGTTTCCAGTTTTGTGTTGAAATTCCAGCAGTTCAAGTCCAATGAACAGCTTGAAATGGTACAAAGGTAAGCAGTGAACTGCCAGAGGTAAAAAAAAAAAAAAAAAAAAAAAAAAAAAAAAAAAGGTAAGGTTAAACAAAACTGAAAAATAATGTACATTTCAGAATTATACAAAATGGCGAACAAGAAATGGGTTAACAACTTAAAGCAGTTCTGCAGCAATGGAGGTTGATCAAGCCTGGAAAGTTGGTCCTACCAATTCCTCCAGGTGTCCCAACGTTTGTGAATTCTGTCCTACAGAGAAATGTCCAAGAAAGTCCAGGTGTCAGTAAGTCCAGTTTCCTTCACCATCCAAAGGCACTCAGAAACTGGGGGAAATGCTGACAGGAAGAGGTCTGGCAGAGCCAAAGACAACAGAATCAGAAGACAAGTTTATGACAGTCAACAGCTGGAGTGAGAGGAGACTCACAGGACAACAGCTTCAAACACAGTGAAGATAGTGGAGGAGGAAGCAAGTCTGAGTTTACACTGTGAACACAAGACTGAACAGTTACAGGTTTGATCAGTCCAGAACACCTTCTTCCAGTCTTCAGTAGTCCACTGGCGCTGTTTCATGGCCCAGGCAAGCCTCTTTTTCTTATTCTGAAGTCTCAGCAATGGCTTTCTGCTGCAACTCGACCCATCAAACCTTAACTTTTTTTATTTTTTTATTTATTTATTTTTTTACCTCTGGCAGTTCACCGCTTACCTTTGTACCATTTCAAGCTGTTCACTGGACTTGAACTGTTTGAATTTCAATACAAAACTGGAAAATTGGGGTGTTCTAAAACTTTTGACCGGTAGTGTGTGTGTGTGTGTGTGTGTGTATATATATATATATATATATATATATATATATATATATATATATATATATATGTATATATATATACATAAACTGGCCTTCAAGGAACATTTCTTGAACTTGACACAGTCTGTTCCATCTGCCACAAATCACACCATTGTCTTCCTGGATCTGGAGTGGTCCAGTGATCACTGTTACATCTGTGTACACATTTAATGAAACCCCGTGGTAAAAACAGCTGTGCACTGCGGCTGAGATGAGCATTTGGAAATGAAAATATGTAAATTGGTACGCAATATAGAACATTACATTTTTATAAAATATGTAAAATGACTTGTAGGGGAAACCTCCTCTTACTCTTAAAGTTTTACACATTACACAGGGGGATGCAAGGTTCTAATAGATTTTGGATTTTTCATTCTAGTTTAGTTTTATTTAGTTTTGACTTTTTTTTTCCCTAATTCAGTTTTTTTAAATTAGTTTTTAGAGCAGGTTTGCTAGTTTTATTAGTTTTCTTTTTTTTTCCTAAATGTTAGTTTTAGTTTAGTTTTAGTTTAGCTTTATTTTTTTTTTATATCTTTTCTCTTCTTCTCCGTTGTATTCAAACAAATCCCAGACAGGACTCTGCTGCTTTCTCCCAGCTTTAGTCTCCATGTTTCCAGGTAGAGTGGGGACCAGTAGACGACTGGAAACCACAAGTGACAGACCGTCAAGTGTCGTATGGTGCCAGTAGCTAAAATTGCTAGAGCAAAATAAATCGCTTTCGTATCAATCCGACATTGAAAAAGACGAAAACGGAGGGAATTTTACCCATAATTTTATCCGATTTAGTTAGTTTTGTAAACACACGATACAGTTTCAGTTAGTTAAATTTTTTTTTCTTTTAATTATAGTTTTTATTTATTTCAGTTAACAAAGATGTTTTTACAATTCTAGTTTTTTGTCATTTCGTTAGTTTTTGTTAACGATAATAACCTTGGGGGGATGTAGGACAATATTCATGAGTGAGTTTTCATTGTGTGTGTTTTAGACACAAGAGTATCTGCGGAGGGAGCAGGTTGAACCCATGAAGTCCACCAGGTTATGACGCCATGTTTCTACATGAGCTCAGAACAGACTTCATGTTTTGAATTTCTTTTCCATTTGATAACTGGTGGCATCCACCATTAAGATGACTGCTGTTGTTATCTGCTATGTTTAAGTGTGGACCACAGTTATTATCCTGTCACTCACAAAGCCCAGACAAACTAAACAAAGACTCCAACGAGGCATTTCACATTATTTGTTGTCACAGTTAGGGATGGACAGATATGGGGTTCATTTGGTTGCTATTTGCAGCTTCCTCCCTAAATGTCAGTAAATATTACATACTTAACCTTTACATGCAGCTAATAAGCTAGCTAACACTGACAACCGATATAATCAATCTTATGTCTAATAAACAATACGTTTGCTAACAGCTGCCCGTTGTTTCCATGGTGATAAGCCTGCTGGTCATGTGACTGTGTCGTACACTCTGCAGTATTTTCCCTTGGTGGTGCCCTGTAGCCACTGTTACTACACCTTTTAAGTGTGTTTATGTAGTTTGGATGTTTTCATTTGTGCTGTGACTGCGTTGTCAGGTGACAACTGACACAATACAACCTTTTTATTCCAAATAAAGCCATTCAAATTTACTATTGATAAGAAAATGTTGCAAACTGGGGAGTTAGTAAGGGGTAAACAGTTTGACTTTGATCAGTGTCAGTGTCTGAAATTCCATCCTATCATATTAGTCAGTTTAAACCACAGGCGTCAAACATGCGGCCTGGGGGCCAAATCCAGCCCGCCAAAGGTTCCAATCCGGCCTGTGGGATGTTTTTGCCAAGTCAAAAATTCCACAGTCTTGATTTGAATTAGGTAAAAAAAAAAAAAAAAAAAAAAATAGCCTAAATTAAGGAAAAAATCTTAATTAAGCAAAAAAAAAAAAAGTTGAAATAAGTAAAAAAAAAAAAAAAAAATCTTGAATTAAGCCAAAAAACAATCTTGAATTAAGACAAAAAATAAAAATAAAAATAAAAAAAATCTTCAATTAAGTAAAAAGAAAAATCTTCAATTAAGTAAAAAAAAAAAAAAAAAAATCTTCAATTAAGTAAAATAAATAAATAAATAAATAAAAATCTTCAGTTAACCCAAAAAATTTTTCCATTAAGTTAAAAAAAATAGTTCAGGTTCCACATACAGACCAGTATGATCTACAGTATAATAATAACAGCAGAATAACCGATAAAAAAGAATGACTCAAGATTTTCTTCTTGGTTTGATGTGAAAAAAAAAAAATTACACTATATACCTATAAATAATGACAACTTCAAATTTTGTTTTTGTTTTAGTGCCAAAAAATAACATTAAATTATGAAAATATTTACATTTACAAACTATTCTGTAACAATAAAATGTGAATAACCTGAACAAATATGAACAACCTAAAATGTCTAAAGAAAATTTAAAAATCAATTGAGTAAAAAAAAAATTGAATTAAGCCAAAAAAAAAATCTCAAATTAAGTAAAAAAAAAAAAAAAAAAAAAAATCTTTGAATTAAGCAAAACAAAAAATCTCAAATTTAGCACAAAAATCTTGAATTAAGCCAAAAAAAAAAAAAAAAAAAAAATCTTCAATTAAGCAAAAAATCTTGAATTTAGCAAAAAATCTTGATTTAAGCCAAAAAAATATTGAATTGACAACTTCAAATTTTTGTCTTTGTTTTAGAGCAAAAAATAACATTAAATTATGGTAAACTAAGTATTTTATGCTATTTTTGACTGGTCCAGCCCAGTTGAGATCAAACCGGGCCAAATGTGGCCCCTGAAAGAAAATGAGTTTGACATCCCTGGTTTAAGCAGTATGGGAGAATTTTTTAGATGTTGGAAAATGTACTATGAAACCAGTTGTGCATGAATTTCCTACTCTTTCTAGGTAAATATTACAGTATCCAAGCTTTGGACACTTTGCTAGAATAAATATCCCGTAGTGCAATGCAGTCAGGTGACGACGGACAATGACAGAAGACCCAGTAACTATTCATAATTCAAATGGAACTTTGATGCAAGCATCCCTAAAGCTATGCAAATAAGCAACAGCTAAAACGTCCACCTTATTTGCACTTTTGATACAGCGTTCAGCCTTTTTCCTCCATGTACAGTGCATTAATTTGTAAATCCATGACATAAGACATGTGTTAGGGTTAACAGGTGAACTTACCCACTTTCCACAACTTCCATTCTAAATAAATTCAAATACACAGATCTGACTGCGGTCATGCAAAACTAAAACCTTGTCTCAACAAGAAGAGGAAGTGCCATTTTCTGCCATCTGGTCTGGGGCATCTATGGTACACACAGTGGTGACAAATAACCATGGAGTAGAGCAGGGGTGTCAAACATGCGGCCCGGGGGTCCAGTTCGGCCCCTGGGATGTTTGTGCCAAGTGCACTCTAGCAGTCTTAAACTGAATTAAGCAAAAAAAGAAAAAATAGCTTGAATTCAGGAAAAAATCTTGAATAAGCCAAAAAAAATCTTCAATTAACTAAAAAAAAGTTTTCAATTAAACCATAAAAAATCTCAAATTTAGCAAAAAATCTTGAATTAAGTCAAAATAAATCTTCAATTCAGTAAAAAAAACAAACAAACCTTGAATTAAGAAAAAAAACCCCAAAAAAAACCCAAAAAACAATTCTTCAATTAAGTTAAAAAAAAACTTGAATTTAGCAAAAAAAAAAAAAAAAAAACAATTCTTCAATTAAGTTAAAAAAAAAATCTTGAATTAAGCAAAAAAAAACAACTTCAATTAAGCAAAAAATCTTGATTTAAGCCCAAAAAAAAAAACCAAAACAAAAACCTGTAATTTAGCAAAGAATCTTGAATTAAGCCCCCCAAAAAATCTTCAATTAAGTAATAAAAACCTTGAATTAAGAAAAAAAAAAAATCTTCAATTAAGTTTAAAAAAATCTTGATTTAATAAAAAAAAACTTCAATTAAGAAAAAAAATCCTCATTAAGAGAAGAAAAAGAAAAAAACTCAATTTTAGCAAAAAATCTTCAATTAAGCCAAAAAAAAATCTTCAATTAAGTAAAAAAAAATCTCGAATGAAGCAAAAAAAAAAAAATCTTCAATTAAGTAAAAAAAAACAACTCTTGAATTAAGCAAAAAAAAAAAAAAAAATCTTCAATTAAGTAAAAACGTTTTGAATCAAGCCCAAAAAATCTAGAATTAACAACATTTTTTTTTTCTTTGTTTTAGTGCAAAAAATAACATTAAATTATGATAATATTTACATTTACAAACTATCCTGTAACACTAAAATGTGAATAACCTGAACAAATATGAACAACCTGAAATGTCTAAAGAAAATTAAGCTCAATTTTAACAGTTTTTCTGCCTGTTCCTCAGTGTTTCATGTCTTTGTAGATCTGATCCATAATGCACATGGACAAATGAGACGTGGAGGAATAAAACTGTTAAAATGGCACTAAATTTTCTTAAGTTTATTAATTTAAATTTCAGTTTTTCAGGTTATTTATTTATTTATTTTTTGGGGGGATAGTTTATAAAAGTAAGTATTTTCATAATTTAATGTTTTTTTTTTTTTTTACACTAAAACAAAGACAAAAACTTGGAGTTGTCATTATTTATAGGTTATTATGTTATTATTTTTCTGGTTCGGCCCACTGCAGATCAAATTTAGCTGAATATGGCCCCTGAACTAAAATGAGTTTGACCCCCCTGGTGTAGAGGCAAGAAATATACCAATCAGCAATCAAATGTATCACTGAGCTCTGACCCAAACAGATGCAAACCTACATAATACACACATACCTGGAAGAAGAAGACACATTAATTATCGTCCTCCTCTGCCCTGACCCCAAACAACAAGAGCTAAATAAAGCCATCAGCTCAGAGCTCTGCACTCCCTCCATCAAGGAAGGTGCAGCTCCATTACCCCGAGTCTCATGAGCCAGAAACCAAGTCCCAGCAGGGTCACTTTTGTACTCAGTTGGCTGAGGAGTCAATATCTTGTCTTTAATGGATACAGATAGCAGTATGAGAGCATGTGGACATGCAGTACAGGAGTACGGGGTGAACTGAATGAACTGACTAAATATAATAAGTATCATATTAAAGATGAACAGCAACTTAAAGGGTCTGCCATCTGGGGCCAGTATAGATTCAACTATTTATTTATTTATTTTGAACATGCAAAGAAACAAAAAACAAAATGAAACAAATTAAGACAGAAACAAAATAACATTTAAATGAACAGAATTTATCTTAAAGCACATACAACTCTGAATTTTGCATGGTCGAAAAGGAGTAGGAAGAAGAATAAACTTATTTAATCCCACCCCTCAGTGCTTTTACACCTTTATCACTAACTTGATACAAGAATCAAACAATAGTATTTTCCTAATTTTAGCATCGAACCACAACAAATACATAATGCAACAAATACATGATGTCCCTAATCACTGAACTCAATTTCGTTTGATGTGTACTGTCAAAGGACAATAATTCTGATCCTTCTTATGCAGTAACTGAATTATACACAACAGTATGTTCATGTCAGTACAGTCATACAAACAGACTCAACAATTCAACAGTTTTCTTCAATAATTACAGCAGATTTATCAATATAACATCCTCCATAAACAAAACAAACAGGCCTCATTGTCATTATTGTCAACTGTTCTCCTAAATATTGAAGGGTAAGGTGAATGTGGCAGTGGCTCTGGGATTCCAACTTATGCATTTACATTAGGGATGTCCGATATTGGCTTTTTTGGCAAAAACTGATATGCCGATATTGTCCAACGCTTAATTTCCGATTCCGATATCTACCGACACCGCAGCCGATATACGTGGGATATTAAACTAATTTTAGGTAACATCACATATCTCCTGTCATGGAATTAACACATCATGCCTAATTTTATTGTGATGCCCCATTGGATGCATTCTCAGATGCAACAAGGCTTTTAAAATGTAAACACTGTCTGTGCAAAGAATACATACTTCAACTTAAGCTGTGGAAAAAATGCCAGATTTATTTATTTATTTTCTCTCCCTCCCTCCATGAGTCTATTACAGTGTGGCAACTCTACTGTACAATTTTGAAAACTGCACATTTCTTTCAGCTACAAACAATGCTTCAGGCTTGAAGTGAAGTGCAAAAAAAGGGAAACATTTTAAAGTGCACACATATAAGCAGCCTGTGTCCTTAGCCCAGTACTTGGGCTAATTCAATCATTGAAATTATAAACTGGGCTCAATCAGCACTGCTCCACATGAGCAACAACAGAAGGATGCAACATTAAAGGTAGTGTGCAATAAGAACCAGGAAGGCACAAAGTTTCAGTCCAGACCTTCCAGAATAGTAAACAAAGTCCTCCTGTAGTCTAAGTCCAATGAACGAGGCTAAAAGACTGACTGGCCTTCATAACAGGCCATAACTGAGCTAACACAAATATTAAAATCATAAACTGGCCTCAATCCACCCTGCCCTTTTGTATCAGTAACAAAAATGTGCAAATAAAAACAAGAAAGGCACAAAAAATAAAAACAGCTTCAGTCCATATATATACAGGGTGGGGAAGCAAAATGTACAATGAACATTTAGTTGTTTTTTCTCAGCAGGCACTACGTCAATTGTTTTGAAACCAAACATATATTGATGTCATAATCATACCTAACACTATTATCCATACCTTTTCAGAAACTTTTGCCCATATGAGTAATCAGGAAAGCAAACGTCAAAGAGTGTGTGATTTGCTGAATGCACTCGTCACACCAAAGGAGATTTCAAAAATAGTTGGAGTGTCCATAAAGACTGTTTATAATGGAAAGAAGAGAATGACTATGAGCAAAACTATTACGAGAAAGTCTGGAAGATACTATTAAAGAAGAATGGGAGAAGTTGTCACCCCAATATTTGAGGAACACTTGCGCAAGTTTCAGGAAGCGTGTGAAGGCAGTTATTGAGAAAGAAGGAGGACACATAGAATAAAAACATTTTCTATTATGTACATTTTCTTGTGGCAAATAAATTCTCATGACTTTAAATAAACTAACTGGTCATACACTGTCTTTCAATCCCTGCCTCAAAATATTGTAAATTTTGCTTCCCCACCCTGTATATATACACTCAACAAAAATATAAACGCACCACTTTTGGTTTTGCTCCCATTTTTCATGAGCTGAACTCAAAGATCTAAAACTTTTTCTATGTACACAAAAGGCCTGTTTCTCTCAAATATTGTTCATAAATTTGTCTAAATCTTTGTTAGTGAGCACTTCTCCTTTGTCCTTTGCTGAGATAATCCATCCACCTCACAGCTGTGGCATATCAAGATGCTGATTAGACAGCAGGATTATTGCACAGGTGTGACTTAGGCTGGCCACAATAAAAGGCCACTCTAAAATGTGCACTTTTACTGTATTGGGTGGTCCAGGGGGGTCAGAAAACCAGTCAGTATTTGGTGTGACCACCATTTTCCTCACACAGTCTTCTTCATGAATTCTCTGAAACAGCTTTGGAGATGGTTTATGGTAGAGAAATGAACATTCAATTCACAGGCAAAAGCTCTGGTGGAGATTCCTGAAGTCAGCATGCCAATTGCATATTCCCTCAAAACTTGTGACATCTGTGGTATTGTGCTGTGTGATAAAACTGCACATTTTAGAGTGGCTTTTTATTGTGGCCAGCCTAAGGCACACCTGTGCAAAAATCCTGCTGTCTAATCAGCATCTTGATATGCCACACCTGTGAGGTGGATGGATTATCTCAGCAAAGAAGAAGTGTTCACTAACACAAATTTAGACAGATTTGTGAACAATATTTGAGAGAAATAAACCTTGTGTGTACACAGAAAAAGTTTTAGATCTTTGAGTTCAGCTCATGACAAATGGGAGCAAAAACAAAAGTGGTGTTATATTTTTGTTGAGTATATATACATATACATATATATATATATATATATATATATATATATATATATATATATATATATATATATATATATAGTTCTTCAGTTTAGGCAGTATTGAAGCCAACGCTGTCACTCATCTCCCTCTTTCTGCCACTCAGTGGGCGGAACTGCCGTGACTTCCGCTAGTAGTGACGTACATTACCCTCTATAGGACAGCGGCTTGTCTCTCTCTCTCTCTCTCTCTCTCTCTCTCTCTCTCTCTCTGGACATGCATGTGAGCGTGCAGCACAAGGAAGCCATACCCCTCAATGAAAGACAGCGGTCAGAGAAGCGGCTTTAGACTCCACCCACATCTGGGTCCTGCACAGGTGCACTTTTCCAGTTGAATACTGAAGTTACAGTAACACTGATACATAATTTCACTCTCCTGTACGCAACTTTGGACAAGGAATATGTAAACTGCAAATATTTCCTCACAAAACTTAAAAACTTGAATCAATTTAAGGAACTCTGTCAGCTGTTTTCACCTTGAATCTGGGTAAATTTAGGCTATTTCCAGTAAATAATGACTTAAATCAGGGGTGTCAAACTCATTTTCTTCCGGGGACCACATTCAGCCCAATTTAATCTGAAGTGGGCCGGACCAGTCAAATAGTAGCATGATGACCAATAAATAATGACAACTCCAGATTGTTTTAGTGCAAAAAATAACATTCAGTTATGCCAGTATTTACATTTAAAAAGTATCCAAACAAAAAGGATGTGGATAACCTGAAAAAAAATGGAATTTCGTTATGAAATACATGATTTAACAATTTTATCGATATCATGCCTCGACTTATCATTCATACATGTGTATTACAGATCAGATTTACAAAGGCACAAAACATTTAGTAACAGGCAGAATATTGTTAAAATTGCACTTAATTTTCTTCAGACATTTCAGGTTGTTCATATTTGTTCAAGTCATTCACATTTTAAAGGATCGTTTGTTAATGTAAACATTTTCATAATTTAATGTTGTTTGTACTAAATCAAAGAGAAAAAAATGGTGCCGTCAATATTTATAGGTTATTATGGTATTATTTTTGAGTTTGATGCCCTCACTTGCACTTTGCAAATTAATCCCACGGGCCGGTTTTGGTCCCCGGGTCGCATGTTTGACACCTGTGACTTAAATAATCATTGAAGATTATGAGAGATGCTAACTTTGATAAGTTATTTGGGTTTATCCCACTTGATAATTTCACTGGAGTTATTTTCATTTTATTACATTCCTGTACTCTTAGATTTTATTTAAATCCATCTATAGACCGATATAGGAAGGAGGTGTGTGTCTTTGCCAGTATGTGTTGTGTGCCTTAGATAAGTGTTGCAGTGTGAGTGTGGTGGTGCACCCTTTACACGGTGTAATGGGCTATGGGGGTGGTGTTCATAGTCTTAAGCAGAATGGATGCAAAATCCACATTACACAACACATTCCCTTTCCAGAATAGTGATCCATCAAGCTCTTGCACTAAGCATCTGTACATAAACCTCAATTATGCTAATGCTAATCCCTGGGACATTGATGTGAGTAGGCAAGGAGGCTAACAGCTAAAGACTTTGATGTGTGGTGCCATTTGGCAGAGTCTCCTGAAAGACTAGCATTGGACCCAAAACTCCACCACAGCTTAAGGAGGAAAAACCAGGCTGGCCTTGTCTGTTCCTCTACTGATTACAAGGGCTTAAGGGGCTTCTTTTATTTGCCTCTTTGGTATGGACCCAATCATGGGTGTCAATTCTCTCCACGGCTGCTTGGCAGTCTCTCTGCATTCAATTTTTGTTTTTACTCAAGCCTCCTCTGTGCCAGACTTCTGCTTTGTTTTGTTTTTATTTTCATCTCTTAGCTCCCTGCCATGTGTACATTTATATTCTACATCCTCTACTTCTATTCACAATTTCTTTTATGATGAACTGGACTGCATAATTTTTGTCTACACAAGAGCAACTATTGTAGCTCTTGTGCATTTTAACCCGTTCATGCATAGTGGTCATTACAGTGGACAGCTGTTCAAAGCTGTTCTCTTACATATTCATGGATTTTGTTGTTTTAGTTCCATATCAGCCAACACAGTGGACACTTATGGATCATCTCATACACTGCAATTCATACCATTACTGTAACTGCTGTTCTAGATAAACCTGATCTGCAGTAACAAGTTTGAGTGTAAAAAATATTGCTAATTGTTATTAGACTGTAATTAACAGTTTTGTTTTGTTTTTTTCTAAACAAAAACTTTTTTTTTTTTTTTTTTTTTTTTTTTGCATATTACCTCATTGATAACTAGTATTAGAGTATGTTAAAATGTGAGAAAACATCAGATTAGCAGCATTAAAAATATTTTTTATTTCATAGTTTTCACACAGTATATCAGTAAATACATATATTTTTGCTTCTAAAACTAAATGCATGGTATCCAGCTGAGTGGACATTTTTGTAACTTAATAAAAAAAATTCAATTGCATTGTTTTTTTTCATGCCTAAAGAGGAATGAAAACATTCTAGAAAAAAATCTTGATTACAGTTCTAATAATTCATGCATGAAAGGGTTAATGGGGTACAGTTTGTCTGGTCAGGGAAAACAGGCAACATTTCTGGGAAAAAAATAAAAAACTCTTTGAAACTTTGCTTCTATTTTTATCAGTTTGCATAATGGGGTTGGTGTGATTAGAAGTTACTTTATGGAGATTGAGCACAAACTCTAATCTCATCTTTCTACAAAAAATGGGAGATCAGACATTTATAGGCAAACAGAAACATTGTTAGCAGTGATTTAGTTCCATTAATGACAAGTGTTTTTCGAGTACTTTGCCCCCTTTCTTACTCTTATGTTCTAATTTCCCTGAGCTTTCAGGGAAAACCCTGCCACAAGAGAAGGATTAAGGCTTATTTCCAGTGAATGAGTCAACACATGAAAAAGGGAAAAATAACACTGCAGACAGTTTGTGTAACAAAAGAGATTATGAACATTTAAGAGGGATTTCAGAAAATAATTGGGGCTTGTTCTAATTTTAGGGGCAATGACTGGAAAAGGGTGGCATAAAATTTTAGGTTTGGATCAAACAAGATTGAAAAAGGCCCATGAGAGGGAGCAGCTCTGCTCTGGAGCCCCACAAAATACTTGTTTGGAGTGTGGTTCTTACATTTCATTCCACACTTCAGCAGCCTTTGAATGGCTTTTACTGCTAATGTAGTTCTCATCACTTTTGTCAGATTCAGAGGCTGAAAGAAGGGAAGGGAGGCAATATGAGCAGGGAATTTTCGTTTTCATGCGGGATAGCAGGATCAGTCTATAGAATGGAGGATGATTATTGTTGTCTACAGCAGTGTTTCCCAACCAGTGTGCTGCGACACATAAGTGTGCCATTAGAAGTCATCAGGTATGCCATGGAAAATTATCCACTTTCACTTCATTGGTACTATAAGCGACAGTGTGATATAGACACATACGACTGCATGCACCAGTGATCCACTCTGCAACGACAGTCTCCTGTTTCCTTTTTGCAAAATAAAAGTGAAAGTGAACCGTCCCCAATGCGGTGCGTTCTGTTGATAAAGCCTCCCTCACTAGTGATCTGCAAATTAGCAAGTTACCCACGAACCCCGGGTTGGGGTGTGGGTGGGGTATGCCTCCCATACTATTATACGACAAAACTCAATCCGGGGGGTTGTCCGAGGGGTCACTGACGCACCCCTCAGCTTTCTTGTTCCAACCCCCCCCGCCAGAAAAAAGAAAGAGACTCAGAGGTGTTGAGGAAGATTCATGCGCATCTTTCTTCAATTCCTGCAAGAATATTAGCTTTGAGTTCAACTAAACAGGCCCAGGTTTCACACTGAGTAGGTAAATTGAGACTAGATTTACATTATATTTCAATAAATATACTTTTTGTGATGTTTTTGTTTGTTGGTGGGTGTTGTGATTTTTCTAACATAAAATATGTGCCATGGCTCAAAAAGGTTGGGAAACACTGGTCTACACGATTCCACTATTATATATCCATTTCCTTCAAGATTGTAGATTTGTAAAACAAACAAACAAACAAACAACAAAAACCCAAAAAGGCAATAAATTGAGGTTTTTTTTTATATCCCATTTGAAGTTACTTGCAAACTGACATGACAAAAAAACACAGATTATGCGTTTCACTTGCTGTTACTATCGATAAATTCATCAAATTGACAGATCAAATCATCACTAAATAGAATAGCATGTTTTGCAAACAATCAATATTAACCAAATTTGGTTGACATAGATGGCATAAAGCTTTTCCAATCAAAACCTAAAAATCCCTTTCACCCTCCCTCAGATTTTTATTGTTAGTCTGATGTTCTACATAATAGTTCCACATTTACTTAAACTTTGGTGTTCAGTGATTCAGATTCATTTATTTAGGTGCTTGTTTATTTATATAGGTAGGGATTTAGTCATCAAGCCTCTATTCAAATGAAAGTTAATGAACATAATGTGTTTTTAATGGTAACAATATTGGGATGAAGGCAAAAATGATACATGCCAATTAATCGCCTTGTTTCAGGTTGAAACTATTGTATATTCTTCACTGACTCTAATTTGTTACTATAATCTAGTGTTGTAGCATTTAAGACTTTACTCACTTTTTGAAAATCTTGTTCTTGTCTGTGATTTTACTTAATTTAGGATGAAGAGGATTTTCTCTCCAAACCAGTCAGGATATCACTGAATCGCCTGTGTATGGTGTGAGTTATGTGTTACCACCATTAGTGGTCAGTGGGTGGCTTTTGGGTACCTGAACCATCTCAGGGAAAATCAGTGGAAAATGTACACACATTTACTGTTTCCTGAAATATTTGTATCAACACTTGTTAAAAAAAAACCCCAAAAAACCCAATTACTTGTTTACATAAGCACAAGGTCCGAAATATATATTGATTGAAAGTAAACAGTAAGCTACTCAACCTCACATCATGCATCTCAGTATTAGTTCTCCTGGTCTCAAATTCATTAAACAGACAATATGTCATGCGTCGACGTTTGTGTTGATTTAGTTTAGGGTTTTTGGTTTTGTCTCTTCCTGTTTTATTTTGGTGATGGTGGTCGCCTTCCTGTTTTTGTCTGCATTCTGTCGGTCTTGTCTTTGTCCCTAATTCCCTCATTGCCTGCACCTGCTGTTCCTCCTGTAATTGTCCACACCTGATTGTGATCCCTGCCTTCCCTATTCAGGACTTGCAGCTGACGTCACAGGTCATGTGATTGTTGTTTACATCGCCATATTGGTAGGCACGCTATCTGGATCCAGAAAGTCAGAACTGCTGCTTTATATCGTGTTTTCTTTGGACTCGTGTTTGCGTGTTTTGTTAATTGCGAGTATGTCTGCTTGTGATAAAGGCACCATAGATGAGTTTCAATGTTTACTAACAATAGTGATGCACAGGCAACTCAGGTAAAAACAGGAGTACCAGCTCCAGCCGGCTCACATCAGCTGCATACACCTCCAGGCTCTTCCCCGGAACTCATGAACGAGCCGATATGTTAGCTCTAAAACGGTCCATTAACTGTCTCTGTCCAAAAGCCGATCCTATCTTCTCCTTCATGGCCGCATAATTTGACTCGACCGCATGGGGAAGGCTGTCCCATAGTAGAAAAGCAGACTGTCACAGATGGGTGGGGAGTATTGTCACCAGCTCCCCGCTGAACTCAGCGATGTCGCCCGCTGTAGCTCCGACTGCCACTTCCATCTGCCTCACCCAGCTGAGGAAACTCAAAGGGAGCAGGTAGATCCACAATCACTCTCTCTCTATAGGGTGATAGTCCAGGGAAAGCCCTCCTGGTAGGTTTAAAGGGGTCTGCATCACCGTACCACATGATGACAATTATTTTTTTCCATGCCGCTAAGCGCAACAGGCACACAGGCTAACTACACTGAGAAGCTACGCTAACCGCGGTAATAATTATAAACAGCGGTCAGCAGAACAGAACCACCGCTGCCACCAATGGAACCCAGCGGTCTGTGTGCCGAACTTATATTTGGTGAAAGCTAAGGAATAAACGGCACACAGGAGTTTAGCAGGTCCATCGTTTAACACGTTGTACGATCCAAGGAAAGCTTGCCTACCAATATGGCGTCGTAAACAGAAAACCACGTGATCATGTGACGTATGTGCAAAACCTGAATATATTCTCCTCACTCCCTTTGTCTGTTGTCAGTGCGTCATTTTAGTTTCCCATGTGACGACCATATTGTTCTTGAATCTTGTTCCTAGCTCCATGAGTTTTTTGTTCTTCTGGCTTTTTAGTTTAATATTGAGCAGGTTGTGCCCCCTCCTTTTGTTCTCCGGATTTTGTACTTTTTGATTCATTGTTAGTTAAAATCCTTTAAACTCTCTACCTCGTGTGTCTCGAGCATTTGGGTCCACGCCAGAGTGTCGTGTCTTAACACAATACACCTTTTCTCTGAGGTAAGTCTGTCATTTTCATCAAGGGCTCATCTATCATAGTGTTATTTTTTCATCCATGTAGGTTGGAATCAGTCCTGATGTTGTGAAGACACACTATGATATAAACCTCCCCCCCCCCCCCCACCCAAAAAAAAAAAAAAAAAAAAAAACCCAGGTCAGACACATTGAAAAACAAACCAATTAGCCTGCTTTGAAAATAGGAAGAAAGCAAAAATATTTGTGAACTCATGAGTACTTCTACTCCCTATAACTTGACACAAATATTTGTGTTTTTTACTTCCAAATTTTTCAAAACATGCTCATTATTATGTAAGTTTTAATTTGTGTTTCATTGTTTCATGCCATACATTTCCAAAATCAGGACCCCAATCCCTCTTTGAATCTATCAGCGAAGATCAGGTGAAACTATAACAAGATGACAATAATGTAAAAGAGGCAGGGATACAAGACACAGTAAAGAGTAACAGCATGATCAAGAAAAGGTTCAACAATGTTTTGAGTTCTGTGGTTGGAGGTTTAAGATACATCGCAATGATGCACTGGGATGCATCATCAGTGATGTTTTCTGGGCTCATGGGTTTCGGGTCTTTCATCATCATACCCCCTCCCCTAGGTGACCCAGCTGGGGTGATCACGTCCTAGCTTGCGTCCCAACAGCAACAAGCCAAGGGTCTCCCCTTATCCAAAGCTACTTTGTGGCTTTTTCTGCAGCTTCAGTGATTGACCATGTGGCTGCCCTTTTTGCTCCTCCATCACACCTAGTGATGGTAATGCTTTGACCAGGGAGCTCCCTAGGAAGCCTCTGGAGTCCATTTCAATGCACAAGTCTTTGATACTTGCTCATCTTCCTCTCATGGGCTTCCTCTATGTGCTCCTCCCAAGGCACAGGAAGTTCCCACTAGATGATGTTCTTTGTGGAGTCTGAGAAAATGACCAAGTCAGCTGTTTGCCGAGGCTCACTCTCAGCTGCCCGTCACGGCCGTGGACAGCATGGATGTTTTCATCTGTCATGGTACTCACCAGGTTTGAGGAAGCTGTTGGAACTCTTCCCAGGGTGGAATTTGCTGGTCTTGATGGCAGCGCTGACCACCTCAGCAACTGCCTTAAGTACCTGGTTGTGGCAACAACAAAAGCGACCATCAGCCAGGGCTTTTGGACAGCTGCTGAGCAGGTGCTGCAGGGTTCCCCTTCCAGCACACTGAGGCCAGGTGGGCACCTCAGCTTTGCCCCATGTGTGGAGGTTGGAGGGACTGGGTAAGGTGTCATATACAGCCTGGACCAAAAACCTGATGTGATGGAAGTCTGGCCAGGCAATCTTCCACCGCAACACTTGCCCCCACCTTGTCCAGGCCACTTGCTGGCCAACCCCCACTGCCCTGCTGACCTGCACTTCCTCCACTCCTCAGCACACCTCTTCTAGCAAGAGGTGTTTCCCCTCCTTCCCAGTGGCCTTGCTGGCAATTCAGCTTGGAAAGAAGCCAAAGCCAGCTCGTCCGGTGTCAGTAGTCCCAACTAGGGTCTTCTGCCTCAGAAAGGACTCTGCCACTAGCAATTCTTTTATGGTACTCCACCTTCTGCCGGTGCTGACCTCAATTCCCACTGCTGTTATCTTGGGGTCTCTGGAGTCCCTGTACTGGATGGCCTCTCTGGTTCTTAGGACCACAAAGTCTTCAGTGAGGCTTTTGAAGGGGAGTTGTAGGGTGTTTGATGTGCCATACAGTGCAGCACTGCTCAGACTTCTGGGCAAGTCAAGCCATCTTCGCAAGAATCTACTGATCTTCTCCAGGGCCTACATACAGAAACTGAGGCCACAGTATTCTGGGTAGGACTGCATGTTGGTATACCCATGCCTTCAATCGACCTGGTAGCCCAGTTATGTCAACCTTGGCTAGCCAGGTCTCAAGGTCTTTGTCGGTCTCCTGAATGGCAGTTTTGTCTCTCAGGCTGGGGTGTCATGACATGGCTCAAGAGGTCACAACAAAGAAAGGGGGAGACAACACCATGTTAACTTTACAAAATTATCTTTAATGAAAATATTGAACCAAATTGAGTAATCAAACAAATCTTAAATAAATCAATTAAGCCAAATTAAAGATCCAATTAGATGAAGTGTGGAAGTCAGTTCAATCAGTGGTGTAGGATATGCATGAGTGGAATAGTGTGTGTGAAAGTGTTGTAAGTTGCCGAGAAAGAAATTAATTAACTTAATCAAACATAACCCAACAAAACTGTGACTACCTGGGAGGAGATCAGGTCAGGGAGAGTCAGCCAGCAAATGAATGTGACTAGAGGAACTTAAATAGTATCTGCACACCGGGCCCAGGTGTGCAGCATTACCAATGAGCTCAAACTCAGTCACCAGCTGGACAGGCTGACCTCACCACCTGACAATCATCACATGTCTCTCAGGCTGGGGTCATACCACTTCTCCAGACTTTTGGCTGGCTGCTTCAACAGTGTGGGGATGGTTATGTCAGAGATGGTAAATCAGAGCTTGTCCACAATTTTGTCCTTCTTGATTACAAGAGATCTTGACTTTGAAGGTTTAAAATCCATCCTTGCCCATTGGATGAGCCACTCAAGCCCTTGCAATAGCCACCTGGTGCTGGGAACTGATGATGTTGTAACAGTCAGATCATCCACAAAGGCTTGGATTGGAGGATGCTGCACACCAGTTTTAGTTAAAGGCCATCAACACTTCACTTCTGCTGACTAGACCACCATGTTCATGGACAGAGCAAATAGGATGACTGAGACGGTGCAGCCTGTTATAATTACCTTCTCAAGCCTGTGCCAGTCTGACACAGATCTGAGATCTGTTACCGTACTGGGAACATGGTGTCCTTGAGTGTCACTTCTACCAGCCTACAGGGTGGGGAAGCAAAATTTACAATATTTTGAGGCCGGGATTGAAAGACAGTGTATGACCAATTAGTTTATTGAAAGTCATGAGAATTTATTTGCCACAAGAAAATGTACATAATAGAAAATGTTTTTATTCTATGTGTCCTCCTTCTTTCTCAATAACTGCTTTCACACGCTTCCTGAAACTTTCGCAAGTTTTCCTCAAATATTCGGGTGACAACTTCTCCCATTCTTCTTTAATAGTATCTTCCAGACTTCCTCGTAATAGTTTTGCTCATAGTCATTCTCTTCTTTCCATTATAAACAGTCTTTATGGACACTCCAACTATTTTTGAAATCTCCTTTGGTGTGACGAGTGCATTCAGCAAATCACACACTCTTTGACGTTTGCTTTCCTGATTACTCATATGGGCAAAAGTTTCTGAAAAGATATGGATAATAGTGTTAGGTATGATTATGACATCAATATATGTTTGGTTTCAAAACAATTGACGTAGTGCCTGCTGAGAAAAAGCAACTAAATGTTCATTTTAAATTTTGCTTCCCCACCCTGTATAAGGTATGGAGCCGTAGGCACCGGCTAGATCTAGACACAGCGCTGCCAGGCCTCCTCCCTCCTTTGCCTTGAACTGGTGTGTGTGTGTGTGTGTGTGTGTGTGTGTGTGTGTGTGTGTGTGTGTATATATATCGGCAAAAATTTACTTAGGGGGTCAAATGAGTGGCCATTTTTGTCAAAAAAAAAAAAAAAGTTGTAAGAAATGAATAGAACAGTGCAGAAATAATGCTAATCCATTTGTGCACAGACTACTGATATTATTTGACAGTGGAAGCTCTATTTTCAGAAATATTGGATTTTGAATAGCACATGTATGTGAAAACTTTTGCTGGTGGACGGACGTGACGTTACCCATGATGATCTGGTCAGTACCAGTACTTTATTAGTAGTAAACTTACATACTTACTATTGCTAATTCTCCTCTTATTCATAAATGTTAGTATTGCGGTTCTAAAACAATAACAGCTGACACAAAAACACAAAATGTGGCAGTGGACGGATGTGACATGGTTGTTCCAGATCCCATCATACTGATGCTCAGCAGCCATGTCACCGTTTCCACAAATGACCCCTGTGCAAAAACTAGGATCAGAATTATTTATTGTATAGTTTATCATCATACTAAAGAGGAAATAACACATATATAATATATCTATCTATCTATCTATCTCTATATATATATATATATATATATATATATATATATATATATATATATATATATATATATATATATATATATATAATAGGGCTGTCAATATTATCAATATTAACGCATTAACACAGATTGATCCATCATTATGATTAATCTGATTAAAAATTTTAATGCAATGAACCCATCTGCAGCAGAATGACTCTGAACATCTCTGGCAACACATTTCGGGCAGTTTGTCCAAGTAGAGTTAACATCGCGCATGCACAAATGGGCAGTTGATCTGGTAGTGACCGGCAGCAGAACCAACCCATAAAGATGGAAGATGCTAAACAGCACGTTGGCCCTCTGGATGGAAATATGAGGACAAAAAAACCAAGATGGAACAGCTGACCGACATAAAGTATTATGCACACTCTGCAGGAAGTGTTCTTTCACCGAAGCACTTCCGGCTTAAAATACCACATTAATGTGAAGCATACGTTAGTTGGGGATTCTGCTTGCACTTTGGTTAACGTGTCACTCAGCTTGCGACAAATACGCTAAGTGCAGATATATTCCCGTCTTTCTGGAGTCATGCAAAATGAAACGCGATTAATATAGCTTAAAATTTAATGATATTTAAAGGTGATTAATTGAAATGAATCTACAGCAACCCTGTGATTAATCAGATTAAAATTTTTAATAATTTCACAGCATTAATATATATATATAGTATTAGAGTGTGCGACTAAGGTGACAAAGGTAATGAAAGTTGATATGTGATAGTGGTATCTGCCTTTACCTCCAGCAGTTCACTGACTAATTGGCTGATTGACAGTCTGTCTGTCTGTCTGTCTGTCTGTCTGTGGAATTGGCTGACTGGCTCATGCACAGCTTGTAGAACGATGTGCTGACAAACAATTATCCTTGATGACAGTAGTGCATTTGTCTAATTAATTAGACGTGTTTGCCTCAACAGCAGGTAGTTAGCAGTCACAAGATGGAGAGTTGAGGGCGGTGTGTGACAGAGAAATCCATCTGCAATTTTCAGAAAAAAAAGAAAAAGGTAAAACTTGTTGTCAGCTCATTGAAGCAGTGAATAAGTGCAGTCAGACAGGCAAGCAGCAGTAGGTCCATCTGACACTTATCTGTCTGGACAACCACTTTCAACCCTCTCTGTTCATTCAGTCCTATCTATTCCCCTTTCAACTTTCTGTGTCTTCACCATCACTATCTGAGCTATCCAATCTATATCTCCTTTGTTTTTAATTCATCTTAACCCTTTCATGCATACTGGTCACTCCAGTGGACAGTTCTTCTCCAGATGTTCTCTTGTATATTCATGAGTTTTGTTGTTTTAGTTCCATATCAGCCAACACAGTGGACGCTTACGCACCATCCCATACACTGCAATTCAGACCAATACTGTAACTTTGCTGTTCTAGATAAACCTGATCTGCACTAACATGTTTGAGTGTAAATCAATTGCTAATTGTTATTAGACTGCAATTAACAGTTTTCTCAAGCAAAAAGGTTTTTTTTTGTTCAATATCTCCATGAAGTGAGTAACAACTGGTTTTAGAATATGATAAAATGTGAGAAAACAGATTAGCTGCATCAAAAATGTTTTTATTTCATAGTTTTCACACAGGATATCACTTTCTGATACAGTTGTCCCTCACTATAATGCAGTTTACCTTTTGTGGCCTCGCTGTTTCGCAGATTTTTTTTAGTGCAATTTTGCATGCTTTTTTTTTTTTTACAGCGTATGAAGACGCATTGTGTTCTGCGTCCTGATTGGCTAAGCGAGAACCTGCGCATTGTGTTCTGCATCCTGACTGGCTAAGGGACTGTAGACCATTGTTAATCAGTCTCCTCCGTGCCGTGTCTCCTGTGCAGTAATATAATAAATATAATCGAAGGTGGCATGTCTGTTTACAAGAATCTTCTAGCCCAGAAGAAAAAACAGCACCAACAACTAACCATAACCATGTTCTTCACTTGGAAAAAGACACCTGCACCAAGGCCTTCAGTGGAAAAAGACGCTACAGTGGAGCAACGCCAGGACAAAGAGGCACGGTCAGAGGAACTCTGAAATACGCTTGAGTCACTATTAATAATTTCTTTAAATAATATATATATTATTATTATTATTATATTATTATTATTATTATAATAATATAATCATTAAAATTAAATTTGTTATTTCTAATAGCTATCATATTTATGTATAGGAAAACGTTTATATTTTTATTTCTCAAACAAATGTTTGGGCCTGAAAACAGGTTTTGATCTTTGGTTTCATTCTATAATACTGTACTTATTTTTTAAAATCTATGAAGGTTTGAACTGTGAGAGTGTTTAAACAAGAGAGAAATGTGAGAAAATGTTAATGCCTGTCTGAGAGAAGAGTATAAAGTGTGTGGTGAGGGGTTTTACAGCCTTAAAACATATATAATAATTGTAAAAAATGAAGCTGACTACTTCGCGGATTTCGCTGATTGTGGGTTATTTTTAGAACGTAACCCCCGCAATAAACAAGGGACTACTGTGTTGCATTTTAAATTCATGTTTCTTTGCTTCAGAAATTAAACACATGGTGTCCAGATGAGTGGACATTTGTGTAACTACGTGAAAAATAGGTTCATTTAAAAAAAAAAAAAAAGTCAATTGCATTGTTTTTTTCATGCCTAAAGAGGAATAAAAACACTGAGGAAAAAAATCTTGACTCAGGTTCTTATAATTCATGCATGAAAGGGTTAAAGCTAGACAAATGTCAGGCACCCATCTCATCCCCCATTTCTAATCAAGGTTATAATAGTTTTGGATTTTTCATTATGGTTTAGTTTTATTTAGTTTTGACTTTTTTTTTCTTTAATTCAGTTCATTTTAATTTGTTTTTAGAGCTGGTTTGCTAGTTTTTATTAGTTTTCTTATTTTTTTTTTTTTAAATGCTTAGTTTTAGTTTCGTTTTAGTTTTTTTTGTATCTTTTCTCCTCTTCTCCGTCATATTCAAATAAATCCCAGACAGGACTCTGCTGCTTTCTCCCAACTTTAGTGTCCATGTTTCCAGGTAGAGTGGGGACCAGAAGACGACTGGAAACCACAAGTGACGGACCGCTGAATATCATATGGTGCCAGCAGAGAAAATTGCTAGAGCTAAATAAATCACTTTCGTATCAATCCGACGTTGACAAAGATGAAAACGAAGAGAATTTTATCCATAATTTTTATACGTTTTAGTTTTGTAAACACACAATACAGTTTCAGTTATCTTTTTTTTTTATCATACTTTTTATTTATTTCAGTTAATTAAAATGTTTTTCCAACTCTAGTTTTCGTCATTTCGTTAGTTTTCATTAACGATAATAACCTTGTTTCTAATCTGTTGAAACCATCTCCATTACCACTGCTTCTGCCAGTAGTGGCTGAAGAAAAACAGGGAGGAAGGAAAAACAGTGTGTGTGTGTGTGTGTCAAGTGGACCTTGTACAGCGTTCCCAGCAGCAACAAGCTGTCATTAGAGCGGCCAGGAGAGAACCCTTGTGGCTTGGTTCCATCAAATTGTAATCCCCAGCACATTATTACCATGGCAGGGTCACCTCTCCACTACTGCTGTAGGGCAGGAGCAGGTGGAGTGCACACACACACACACACACACACACACACACACACACACACACACACACACACACACACACACCCCTTTCATTTGCTACCATTTCTACTGTTTTGCTTGACGGTCCTTATATTACCTGGCCTGCCCCCATAATGAATCCACCTGAGAGGACTGAGGCTGCTGCCTTGCATAATTCAGTAACTACCCCTCCTGAAGCCTGACACCCCCTCCGATTCTTCTCCATTTTCATCGTTCCTGTCATTTCTGCTGACTTTGGTGGAGATTCTCTACTGTCTGACCTCACACATTCTGGAAGATGTTTGTGTGAGTCTTTATTTCAGTGTTTTTCAACCTTGGGGTCGGGACCTCATATGGGGTCGCCTGGAATTCAAATGGGGTCGCCTGAAATTTCTAGTAATTGATAAAAATAAAAAAATAAAAAAAATAAATAAAAAAAAAAACTCAATAAAAAATATATGGTGAGTTGAGAGAGACCATCACAATCCATAACAGACATGACAAACTGTGAAGCAGAAACTGAAGCACTGTGGTTCTGTTTATCTGTCAAATGTTCTTTGTGGTTGGTTTCAGATGCTGCAGCTCTTTCATAATTCATAGTTTCAGTTCTTGTTTGTGCAGTATTAATTGTCAGCCTTGTAAATCACAGCTGGACTGACTGTCCATGTCCTGACCAAGGAAAATAAAATTTTCACTTTGTGCAGTAATCTACACCTGGATTTACTGCCTCCATCCATAATAATATACATTATATAGATTAAATGTCGACTAAAAATTAATGTTTATTTGCAACATAGTATAGCAAACTATACATGATCAAAAACACATTAATTTTAGCAAAAAAAAAAAAAGTCTTCATTTTGAATGTCTGGGGTTGCCAGAAATTTGTGATATTAAAATGGGGTCATGAGCCAAAAAAAGGTTGGAAACCACTGCTTTATTTGAAAGAGTGTGAGCAATCCTGTGTGTAAAGCACAGTGTATACACTGTAGAGCTGGAACGATTTATCAATTAATCGACTCAAATCCATAATAATAAAAAAAAAAAAATGTTACAATTTTCCTGAATCAAAGCTTTCCTTAACCCTTTCATGCATAGTGGTCACTAGAGTGGACAGTTATTCTCCAGCTGTTCTCTTGTGTATTCATGGGTTTTGTTGTTTTAGTTCCATATCAGCCAACACAGTGGACACTGATGCAACACCTCATACACTGTAATTCATACCATTACTGTAACTTTGTTGTTCTTGATAAACCTGATCTGCACTAACATGTTTGAGTGTAAATCAATTGCCGGTTGTTATTAACAGTTTTCTTAAACAAATAGTTTTGGTTTTTTTTGTATATTATTTCCATGAAATAATAACTAAGTATTACAGTATGCAAAAATGTGAAAAACATCAAAAATGCATTAAAAATGTTTTCATTTCATAGTTTTCACACAGTATATCACGTTCTGTTATTGTATTTGAAACACGTTTCTTTGCTTGAAAAATTAAACATTAAACGCATGGTGTCCAGCTGAGTGGACATTTTTGTAACTCAATAAAAAAATAGGTTAACTGAAATAAAATTAATCTCATTGGTTTTTTCATGCCTAAAGAGGAATAAAAGCACTCAGGAAAAAAAATCTTGACTAAGGTTCTCATAATTCAAGCTTTAAAGGGTAAATTTTGCTGCTGCCAAACATTGGTTCCACTGTTGTGTTTCACACGGACGCTTATTGTGACGCACATGACGGCAGGATCAACACAAACAACATGGAGCGTAGCACATGGGGAGTCGGACTCTTTTCAGAGAGCCGGCTCTATCAGCTTCCAAATGGCTCTTAATGTATTTATTATTCTTCAGCCTTTATTTAACCAGATAAAACCTGCTGAGGTCAGGATCTCTGTCACATGGATGACCTGTCCAAGATGTCAGCGGCAAAAAGAACAATTACCAGGAAGTGACAGAACAGATTAAAACATACAATTTTAGAGGTGAAATAGTGTTTTCAGTAGTGTTATCATTTGTAACCTCATGTTTTAGCTCTAACTTTAAAATTATGAATGGTTTATGTGTTAATAAATACTTTTGCATTCAGTGGTCAGTGACAAGAACAAGAACAAAGTTCGTTGTGGCCAGGATATTTCATTCTTCAAAAGAAACTGAAATGCTGAATTTTTTTTGGGAGTCTTCTGCTTCTCCGCATTAATCACACCCACTTTGAATTTCTGACGAATCGTGCAACAGTTCTCGCATGAGATGAAAGTTCTGCCCAGACGGTGTATTGAGCACAAGCTGCTAGAACTCCTAAACCGGAAGAAACAAAATAATGGCATTTTGTTCTCGCAATTCCGGGAGCGAGAAGAAAGTCCTCTGCTCTCACGGAGTATTGAAGTTTTGCACATATGTCACATGATCACGTGGTTTTCTGTTTACGACGCCATATTGGTAGGCAAGCTTTCATTGGATCGTACAATTGCCCATTGTTGGTGATGTTTTTCTCCTGTGTAGACTACAATAACGTATAGCTGTAACCAGTGGGATCATGGTAACCACATGTGTTGCGGTTGGTTGCAATAATCTGCAAGAAAAAACACCGATAAATCCTTCTATAGATTTCCAAATGATCCAGAACGGAGGGGGCTGTGGATTGCAGCCATAAAACGCGAAGGCTGACAACCATCCAGCACCAGCCAAATATTTAGTGACCATTTTATTGAGGGTAAGTGAATGCATTAAAAGACAAATTAGTTTATGGCTTCATAGACGTTACGAGTATTTAGCTCAATAAACATGTACCATAGGCACCCCACCCCCCCCCCCTACCGTTCTAAGTTTGGGTTTATTTTTAGATGTTTGTTCAGATGTTTAGACTTCCTTTATTCTTGTTCCAGGAAAAGGTGACAATCCTACGTCCCCTGATTACGTGCCTTCGTTGTTTTCACACCTGATATACCAGATAGTTGTAAATATGTGGGTAGCTAACTGCCGGGTACTGCTAAGCACTGACAGTAGCACAGAGTTTATCCAAGGTCAAGCTGTAGGGGTCCACGGCAATAGATCTGATCTCTTCCACATAACGAACCTTGGAGGTGCTATCAAAGGCTCTGGTAATATCGGACAGGACAATGGTGCCTTTATCACAAGCAGACATACTCGCAAATAACAAAACACGCAAACATGAGTCCAAAGAAAAACACGATATAAAGCAACAGTTCTGACTTTCTGGACCCAGATAGCGTGCCTACCAATATGGCGGTGTAAACAACAATCACATGACCAGTAACGTCAGCCGCAAGTCCTCAATATAACAGACTTGGGCCAGCAGCAGGGTGGAGCGTCTGCCCCCCCCATCGAGTCACAGCTGGCTCCCCAATTTTTTTGGGCCTTCTGATTCACTACAAACCATCGGCTCTCAGATTCAGCTCTTATAAGCATGACACATCACGAATAGTTCAGAAGAGACGAAGACAAAAAGGCAGAAAATGTCTATATGTTCACTTTTCTACATTGGAACCATCACTTACTCCTTTAAACTTTGAAGCTTTTTCAAAAACATTACAATATTTGTCTTTATTTTTTTCTGTTGTATGTTAGTTCCATGTTCAGTTGTAAGTTAGTTGGACACAAATGTGCTGAAGACTGCAGTGCACATATTGTCTGTAGATGTCATTGGACTTGTTTGTTGTTCTTTATATCTATAGATATTTTTATATATACTATTATACTGTTGTCATTGTTATTTCTATATAGATATTTATTTATATATCCTTTTACTTTTATACTTTTTATGGTTGTTTCAGCTGTCACATATCCGTTTCACATTTTTACAATTTTTTTCACCGTTTCAAATAATTGTTTAAATTAATAAAAAAAAAAATGTAATCGAAAGATTAATTCATTACAAAAATAATGTCTTTTTTTCTGCCTCTTTGCTCTTGAATTGTATTTTTATTATAATCTGTGATCAAAATTATCATCCCAAGTTGGCATCTTTTTCCAGGTTACAACTGGGTTCACATTGTCTTCCTTCTCAACTCTGGATTTTTGGTTTACACCAACACCACCGCTGTAACAGCACTATCACCAGCTCAGTTTCCTTGTTTACATCAGTAGCAGTACAGATAAATTACATTTCAGTGTTAATTCAATTGATATTAGAAGCATCTGTACCAAAAATGGAGTCAATTGCTGCACAGTTATGGATGACACACTTTTCACAAATTTGGAAATTGTTAACGTTCCATTTTCGAGCACCAGGAGCTTACCATCAGGCACGGTGGATGGCTAAGGCTATTTACTGCATCAGAATAACTTTATTCGAGGCCCAGACAAGTCTGACATTGAAGCAGAAGCAATCGGTGAGGATAGTTACCAACTTCATCTGTTTGGTCTACATAATGTATTGGCATGAGGCTTCCCTGGCAACACATGCTCCAAAGAATGATTTGGACTTGATCCAGAGTTTGCATCTATATCCAGATAAAAGCATTACAGACGCTGCACTGAAGAGCATTGGACGACATTTGTGGTATCTGTCAGAAGAACTCGTCGCCCTGGCATTTTTTGATGCTCGCACTGAAGTAAAGGAGGCAATGCTGAAAAATCTTGAAAGACGCCCTGAGAAGATGCCCAAAAGACTTGATGCCAAGTCTTTCTTCTGCAAGAACAGTACAACTACCATCGCTAGCCTCGTCACTTGCCGCTCAATCCACTTCTTTGAAGTTCTTTCTGAAGGCCAAATTAACAGCACAAGTAACCCTGATGATGTGAGGTCCATTCTCACAGACGAGAATCTGCCACAAAAAGTCTGTTTCTTTAGGGTCATCAATAACAGTGCAGACAGAGGCATTGCTCTTATTAAACGCTGTCAACAATCTGTGCAAAATGAAGACCAAAAGCAATTTTTGCTCCACGTTGTGCAAGGACACAGAGATAAAGTATCAAAGAGAACAAAGTCATCATACATGGAATATAGTGTTTGAACTGTTCTAATGTTGTAACACATGTAGCATAAGCACTGGGAGACTGGGAGAGATTATTAATGAGCATATTTATCTTTGTATTGTTCAAGTTATGTTTCTGCCAAAGTTACGCATTCTTATGTAGAACAATAAAAATTGTGAAAAAGTGTGCCACCCTTTGCTGGCATCCCATTGGCTCAATTTTTGGTACAGATGTTCACAATGGCAATAGGAACAAGGCAAAATATGATCTGGCATAATTTAGAAAACTTGTATTTATACCATCCTATTGTGAACCACCCTATTATATAGTCTGCAGACATGTCATAGCCAAGATATACATATGTGACTGATGTTATATTACAGTTTGAGGGAGATTTTCCATATTTGTCTGTCTGTGGTTTTGACAGTGTTTTTACCAAATAGGACATGAAAAAATTCAGTAAAGTCTTTGACACAAAATGCTCCAGTTTACCTCCAAAGGTCTAGAAAATGTTCACAGGCCAATAAAATTCCCATCACAAAACTTTTGCTTCAGTCTGCCTTTACTGTTACTGATTGACTTGACCTGAAGTGTTCAGCAACATGGTGTGTAGCCCAACTGTTTACTTGACTTATAATTCATATTTCTACAACTAAGTAAAATAAATAAAACCAAATCAGGTGACATGCTAGGCATGAGTCCCTGTAGTCAAACATAGGTGGATTAGCTGTGAATGTTTTTAGCATTCATCAAATGGCTCTAAAAGTGATCCAACAATGTGACTCTTCCCTGTGGGTACAGTTACAGCCATACAGGTGAGTCACACCAACATATATATAAAAAAAAACAACTAAAAAACTGTTCGGTTGCAGTTGTGGACTTCTGAGAAAATTTTAATAATTTTTAATTATATATGTTATATTATTGTCTTAATACACTAAATCGTTGTCAACGGCATGTACTAAGAAACACTACTATATTCCAAAATGTACCTTTTCAGTTATAGAAGAAGAAGAATAGCTTTTATTCTCATTTGACAGCACAGTACAATGTACAGTACATCAAACGAAATTAAGATCGATTATTAGGGACACTGAGCCGCTGCAACCTAGTCACAGTATAGATTAGTATAGTATAGACTATGATTACTGAAATGTTACAGCAGCATTTTATTTAACTTTGGTGTTTATGCAGTTGTGTGTTTGTGATGAACCTAAATTCAAAGTTTGCTTCATTACAGTGAATTTTGCTGGTCTTTGCTCCAGTAAGTACACAAAGTAATTGTGCAGCAAAAGTTGGCATTGTGCAGGATTGTGTAAACGCTCATGCCTTTTAAAGAATTGCCTTTGTTTGTATGAAGCTTTGTGGTTTTGAAATTGGCATTGATTACAATAATCCCCAGTGGAACAGTGGGCAAAACAAAGCAGATAAGTAGTTTGAAGGGCTGTACTTCCATTCTGCTCAGAATACACAAACATACCGCTCATGCCCCACCCCATTAGAACACTGTCAACACCAAGGCAAGGACGTCCCCTCATCTATGATATCTGAAAGCTTATTAAGTGTCAGAACAACTTTAAAACTAGAGTACTGAACCCTGAACATGTGCACCAGTGTTTCTTTTAAAATACCTCTTTTATTGGATTGGGGGAAAAAAAAAAAAACCATTATGGGCACCAAAGGAAGTTTTGAAGCAACACTAAAGTAGTTCCTTACGGCCTGATCACAATGAAGGGTGTAATGGTGCTAGTACAAACACAGAATCCAAATGCAGAACTCAAACGCCAAAAATATAGTTCAAAAGGTTTATTTATCACACACAGGTGAAAAATAATGATCAGTGACAGAATCTTGAGGATAATGGTTGGTGATATCCTCCTCTGATTCGTCCTCCGGATCGAGGGCGACAGCCCGTCTCCCCGAGCGGTGTTAGGGGTGTTTTTCCCGACTAAGGAAAAGCAAAGGGAGGTCAGGGACGGAAACAGGTCATACACAGGTAGGCAAATACTCGGGCAACAGGACATAAGGACAAGGCAAAAAACTCACGTACCGGTAGTCAGGGCGAGAAGGTCAAAACCAGGTATCAGAAGAGGCAGACAAAAACCGAAAGGGAGCAGGCAGAAGACGAGAAAACCGAGGAATCCAAAACAGGTCAAAAACAGGCAGGCAAACGAACAAACGAGGTCAAAACGCTGGTAAGAACTACAGGAGTTACAAACTGGCATCTGACAGGGGGAAGAGACAGGGTTTAAATACACAAAAAGGAGGGAAGACAACTAGACACAGGTGGAGCAAATCAGGGCGGAGACAGGTAATCAGGTGAGAGGTGAGAATGATCAGGGAACAGGAAGTAAAGACGACAGACAAGACACATGAGGGGAAACTTAACAAAATAAAACAGGAAGTGACAAACAAAACATAAAAGACAGACAAAACCAGACTAACGTCTGGCTGCAGGTGTGACAAAGGGTACCAGAAAGGGTGCACATGTAGATAAAAAATAATAATGCTCTATCAAAAAATCAGACAGGCCATTTTTATTTGTCTGATATTTCTCTTTTAAAGTCCAAAATATTTTTGTATTATGGTGTCTACTAAAAATTTCGCAGGCTTGTACCCCTGTCAAATCAGATATTATTGGGTGTACGGACACTCCAGCCTAATAGCCTCCATATTTAATGCCTACAAAGATATACAAATGTTTCAGCACTCAGGATAATCATGCATTGTTTATTGCATAGATGTCGTGTACAAAGCATGCGTGCTGAAAAATTCCATATATTGACAGAAACAATAAAATTAGACCTACATATTTTGAATCTGGTGTACGGACACTACTTGGTGTACGGACTCTACAAGATTGGAATGGAAATCTGGCTTACCACATGGTGGCATCTGTGTTAGATCTGTAACTAAGTCTTCCTGGTACAGGAGGAAAGAAACATTTGTGAACAAGTTAGAACAATATATCTATAAAGCATATAGGCCATATTATTGATGGAAGTATATTGGTGTACGGACACTACATGAATTTTGGTGAACAACGCACCATTAAAAACATGTAGTTCGACGTAAACATCCATTTGACATGCAGTGAAAAATTTACTGCTGCAGGTGGGAGACATCTTTGGTCCCTTTGACGCTCTTCCTCACTGTACTCTGGCATGTTGAATTTAGGTCTCTGTACTCCCATCTACGTAGTGGAGCTTCGTCAAGTAAATGCACACAGAGTCAAGTCAAAGTCGGAGATCGAGCAGAATTGGAGCCGCATAAAGTGTTTATTCATGCATAAAATAATCACTGAGTTGATATCCGCAGAAGCAACTGACTTTTTTGCTCCGGGAGACCATTTTAATATTTTCAGAAGTAGGTTGGGTTTAGCTACAAACCATACCCATTTTTTATCATATTTTGAACATTAATCTAGTCACGTCGGAAACTCCCTTTTTTTAGCTTGTCTCTGATAGGGTATGGTTTTCTTGGTGTCTATCAGGATTGGTCTGAGAATATACATATGCAGTTGATTCCTATAATTAATTTATCATATATTAACATTTATTATTATTATTATTATTATTTTTTTTTTTTTTGCAGATGACGTTGTCCTGTTGGCCTCATCGAACCTGGACCTTCAGCGTGCCCTGGGGTGGTTTGCAGCCGAGTGTGAAGCGAGCGGGATGAGGATCAGCACCTCCAAATCCGAGGCCATGGTTCTCGACCGGAAAAAGGTGGTCTGCCCTCTCCAGGTCGGTGGGGAGTCTTTGCCCCAAGTGGAGGAGTTTAAGAATCTCGGGGTCTTGTTCACGAGTGAGGGAAGGATGGAGCGTGAGATTGACAGGTGGATCGGTGCAGCGTCTGCAGTGATGCGGTCGTTGTATTGGTCTGTCGTGGTGAAGAAGGAGCTGAGCCGAGAGGCGAAGCTCTCTATTTACTGGTCAATCTACGTTTCTACCCTCACCTATGGTCATGAGATTTGGGTCATGACCGAAAGGACAAGATCCCGGATACAAGCGGTCGAAATGAGTTTCCTCTGCAGGGTGGCTGGGCGCACCCTGAGGGATAGGGTGAGGAGCTCAGTCACCAGAGAGGAGCTCAGAGTAGAACCGCTGCTCCTCCGCGTCGAGAGGGGCCAGCTGAGGTGGCTCGGGCATCTGTTTCAGATACCTCCTGGACGCCTCCCTGGGGAGGTGTTCCAGGCATGTCCCACAGGGAGGAGACCTCGGTTAAGACCCAGGACACGTTGGAGAGACTATGTCTCTCGGCTGGCCTGGGAACGCCTCGGGGTCCCCCCGGAAGAGCTGGAGGAGGAGTCTGAGGAGAGGGAAGTCTGGGCATCCCTGCTTAGAATGTTACCCCCGTGACTCGGCCCCGGATAAGCGGTGGATAATGGATGGATGGATATTAATATTAAACTTTTTCCCAGAAAATGTAAATTATTTCCCAGAATGTCCAAAATTTTTCCTCACGTGTACTTCTCTTGTACACCACGTTCGCCGAAACTTTCCATGAGCTCACATGGTCTTTCTGACCGCCCCATTTTGTAACTTTCCACCATTTCACGGGTTCTTTCGAGGGTCTCCCAGGAAAAAAGTCAGCTATTCTGGTACAATCCACACATTTCACTAAGAATAAATTCTGGCATGCAAATGAACACAGGTTAAATACTTTTGATTACAAATTGAATACTTTTGATTAAGATGCTGATTTTTTGACACCACAGCCACATTGTTACCAAATTTTCTGCAGCCAGGGAGCATACCAAAATCTGTCTAGTTGTGCATATTTAGTCCTAATGATACTGAAATAACAGGTTCCCATTCTATTATTACAATTGAAAGGCTGTAAAAGAAAGGTTTTCACAACAAAATGGTTGATTGTCTTAATACTGAAAATAAGAATTGATAATCAAACAGCTGTTCAACAAAAATGATCAGTAAATGAAAAGCAATGTGATGTGTGTATTTTGTAATAAAAAAGACACAGGAGTTGAGTAGTAATTATTTATTGTGTTACAAAACATTATGTCCAATAATTTTGCTCTCTTATAACAATAAAATTGTGCACATGTTTTCACGCTCATTGGGTCGCCATTTTATCAGTTTTTATCTGATTTTCTTCAAATTTGGAGGATTGCAAGATCTAGAAATAAGATGGCCAAAGAAACATTTTGGGAATGGTTTTGGGGGGATCTGTTTGCAATACTGATTAATAACTGATGCAAATATACTTGTACACTTTGATTGTGATCAGGCCGTTAGCTACTGTAGCATGGAGCTGCTAGATCAGTAATTACCTGACACTGTTTACTTGACATGTGATTTCACTATTTACACCTGCTCAATGTGCGCAAAAAGCACACATACACACACAAGCTCAACCCAAACAGAGCATGTGTGTGTATTTGTCTGGGTAGGGGGCATTTCTTCAAGTCATTAGCAGTCTAGCAAGTAAAAATGACATTATGTGCAGTTGGAAGCATGTCTGTGTCAGATCAAAGCCTGTGGCAGCTTTTAAATCAATGAGTGATGTAACGAAGGGACTCATCTATGAAGCAGAGGGAGAGGTAATCTGAGAGACATGGGCAGATGGAAAAAAACTAGCATGAAGTCACAGAAACGCAAGAGGATACACAGTATATCACAATGAAAAAAGAAGGAACAGTTATCAGTTGGATGTTAGATGTGTGTATACAGCAGAGTACAAATACTTTACTTAAGGGGTTTCTGGTGTCTGTACCTACACTCTCTTTATTAGAATGTTTATTTTTTGGCCCCTTTTTACTTTTATTCCCTACATCTTTGACCAAGACCTTTATTTATGTCAGCAGCAGGAAGTACCAGGCTTTAACCCTTTCATGCATAGTGGTCACTCCAGTGGACAGTTATTCTACAGCTGTTCTCTTATATATTCATGGATTTTGTTGTTTTAGTTCGATATCAGCCAACATAGTGGACGCTTATGCATCATCCCATACACTGGCATTCATACCATTTCTGTAACTTTGCTGTTCTTGATTAACCACATCTAGAGTAACATGTTCAAGTGTAAATAAATTGCTTGCTATTGTTATTAATCTGTAATTAACAGCTTTTGTAAAAAGTTGTTTTGGTTTTTTTTGCATATTATCTCCACAAAGTGAGTAATGCCTGGTATTAGAGTGTTAAAATGTGAGAAAACATCAGATTAGCAGCATTAAAAATGTCTGGTAAAGGTTCATACTCTCTTCCACATATAATTTTTGCCGATAATTCATTTATCAGACAAACTAGTAAAGCAGGTAAACAAACAACTACTCCTGTCTGAGAAATGAATTACCTACAATGAGCATTAAAGTGTTTTTATGTCATAGTTTTCACAAAATATATATTTCTTTGCTCCAAAAATTAAATGTGTGGTGTCCAGCTGAGTGGACATTTTTGCGGCTCTATGAAAAATAGGTTCAGAAGAAAATTTTCTTTAGGCATGTTTTTTTCATGCCTAAAGAGGAATAAAAACGCTCAGGAAAAAAAGGGTCTCATAAATCATCCATGAAAGAGTTAATATATATATATATATACTATATATAATATAATACATTCTCCTGTTTTACCGTACGGTGTCCTTGAGTGCCAAGAAAGGCACCTATAAATAAAATGTATTATTATTATTATTATTATTATTATTATTATTATTAATAATAATCTGAATAACATATGTATCATTTTGCATTTCTACTACTGTATTTAACCCATACAGACCCAGAACTATATTTTGTGGTAACTTCTGAATTTTTCGCTACATTTACCCATTACCAAGTGATTTATCACCCTATATTATAATATTATCCTTTGCATTTTTCAGTGTAAATCATGTATTCTCCTATATTTAATTCACTGATCATGTAGTTGTTCATCAGAGCCCAGAGTAAATTCAAAGGTTATTATGTCAAAACAGAAAACTGAAGAAAACATGTCATTTTCAGCAAAACATATCATCAGCTCTACATAAAAACAAGTGTTCCGTCCACTGTCGTTGATCCAACTCCATGGGTTTTACCAGTGAATCAGTGTTGGAGAAAACGACGGTGTTTCTTCATTCACTACATCGGCCACCGCAGGAACATGTGGGTTTTGGAAAGGCCTCCTGATCCGCGGACGTCGTGTGTTTTTCTTACGTAGTTCATAAGGCATTCGTTAGTGCACCGTGTGAATGGGGGTTTCGTACTGCGTTCATAGGAAATCTTGGACAAGATCGTTGACCTGGCTACGAACTTAGGAACAGTCCACGAACACTCCATGAACACACTATTCTTATACAACCATCTTGAGAAGGTGGTACGAAATGACCCAGAAATCATTCGCATGGTGTTTGCAGTTCGTAACGGCGTTTGTGACTGAGGCTTTAGTAACACCACGGTCTGCGACACAGGTGTCACACATGTGGCCGGGGGGCCAAAACAGGCCCGCCAAAAGTTCCAATCCGGCCTGCAGGTTGGCTTTGCAAAGTGCAGAAGATATTAACAGTCAAGGGTGTCGAACTCAAAAATAACAGCATAATAACCTAGAAATACTGACTCCAAATGTTCTTCTTGGTTAATGTGAAAAAAATATGACATACCTATAAATAATGTCAACTCCAATTTCTTTTCTTTGATTTACAGCAAAGAACACTAAACTCCGATATCTTTAATAATAAAATGTCGATAACCTGAACAAATTTGACCAACCTGAAACGTCTAAAGAAAAATACATGTAATTTGAACAATATTCTGCCTGTTTTGTGTCTTGGTAGCTCTGATCTGTAATGCACATGTAGAAATCATAAGTTGAGGCATAATATTGATCAGATTCTTATTATTTCTTCTTATTTTTCTTCAAAAATTTCAGTTTTTTCAGGTTATTTACATCCTTTTTGTTTGAATATTTTGTAAAATGTAAATGATTTCATAATTTAATTTAATTTTTTGCATATAAAAAAGTTGGAGTTGTCATTATTTGTAGGATATTATGCTATCATTTACTGGTCCGTCCCACTGGAGATCAAATTTAGCTGAATCTGACCTCTGAAAGAAAATGAGTTTGACACCCCTGGTCTATGATGTTCGAATCCCAGCAGGAACACTTGCAATATCTCATTTTGTTGATTATAATTCAAGTTTGCAAATTCCTGATTCTAATCATCTCTTTTCAGAGGTCATTAGCCTAAGGGTTTGCTTACTGCTTCCCAGCAGAATTGGGAATTTTTAATAGATGTGTTCAATAAAGACATGACATATTGGAACTATCTGAGTGGTATTAGGTTACATTGTAAAAAAAAAAAAAAAAAAAAAAAAAAAAGATAATATTCCGGCAGCAGGGGTGCCGAAAAATACTGGAAATAACGGAAAATAACCATCTCATAAAATACCGTAATTTTCCACAATTAAAATATAGTTTTTTGCCCTAACTTTACATGAGATTTTGCGTATTTTTGACTTTTTAATGTTTAATAAAGAATATTGACATGTATTAAAACAATCAAATTACCTATAAATATATACATATATATATATATATACACACACACACACACACACACACACACACACACACACACACACACACACACACATATATATATATATATATATATATAAATAATTTTCAGTGAGACTCAGTTGTACAATCCACTGATAAAAACTGTATTTGGACAGTTTATCAGTGCTTATACATGTTATACATTCACAAAAATACATTTATTCAACATTTTTGTTGTGAAACCTCCCGTAATTAAACAAGATATTTGTCAATTAACAAACAAGTCTTGTTAAACTCACAGAACAAATACTTCTTTTACGGTTCATTGTCAGTAATTTTATCTGGTTTTATTATTTTTTGCAGTATTACGCTTTAAATTAACAGTTTAATCACATAAATAGAAAAGACATATTTGTGAAATTATGATACATTTGCAAATGTATTTTAACTGTTTTTTTTTTATGAAAAAAGAAAAAAAATTCTTTTAAAAAATTGAAATTTTATGGTTGTTCACAGTTACAGTTTTTTCATGTTATTTTACATTTGACATATAAAATCACAGTCTATTTTTGTAGTTTCATTGATATTTTCCTGTATCTTAAAAATACAGGAAAAGCCTGTAAAATAAACGGTAAAAATTCTGTTAGATTACAGATTTTTTTTTTTTTTTTTTTTTTTACATTGTAAGCACATTCTGTTTTTCTATACTGATGCAGATCGGGCCACATTTTATGACCATTTCATGCAGAAAACTGGGAAATTTCAAAGGGTTCACCTACTTTTTCTTGCCACTGTAAGTATCTGTGCTTCGACTTGAATAAATAATGGGAGTATGTTTGTCACCTTTGATACTGTGTGCAGTTACTCATCCAAAACCACTGACCTCTTTAAGTGCTTTATCCTTCAGTGCAATTCAAGTATGATTGTGCTGAAATAATTGCCCATTTGATGAGGCAGGTGAATCTGTGGAACAGCACAAACCTCCATTTTACACCCTCTCTCTCTGTCGACCATGTACTTGAGCAAAGTATGTGTCTGCAGGCGGGGTGGGGGGGGCAAAGTAATGGGCAGGAGGTAGAGCGTGAAAAGGGTTAGGGAGAAAAATCACATCAGCAGACAGAGAAGTGATGAGAATGTGCACGGCTCCCAAGGCCACATGTATTTACCTGGGTAATGATAGTCATGTGGACTGACAAAGCGTGTGTTTGTATGTGCCGTACGTATGTGGGGCACGCCTGGGCGTACAGGAGGACGCCACGGAGGCTGGAGTTGTGTTTGTGTGGCTGACTCACTGTCCAGTTTAAGGAGATTAGCCCATTGGTTTATTTACTCCTTTTCCCTTCAATGGCTAAAATTTACTCAGAGGTCTTATTTCTGTCTTGTGCATAAGAAATCAATATAAGTGAATCCCCAAAGGAACTTTGTGTTGGTAAATGCAAGTTATGCAAATGGACAGGACTTCAGTTCTGTTGCAACATGTGATGGTCATATGAACTATGTTTTCAGGTCGAAAATGTCCAATTTCATCTCAATTAATGCTATATTTTCATGTCACAAATGGCCAAGTTATATTTGAACTGAATTTACCTGAAAAACAAATATTCTATTCTTTTAGATTCCCCAGTTTTTCTTACCAGATTCTATCCTACATATCACATGTTTTATTTTTACAGGTTCAATGTGGAGTTTGGTGCTGATCCCTCCTGCTTATGTTACGCCAATACATACATTAAGAACATCATATATCACTTTTTAAATCAACAATTTTCTAATAATAAGCATTTTTATAAAGAAATAACAATTCTATATTGTTATTTCCTCTTTAGTATGATGATAAACTATACAATAAATAATTCTGATCCTAGTTTTTGCACAGGGATCATTTGTGGAAACGGTGACATGGCTGCAGAGCATCAGTATGATGGGATCTGGAACAACCATGTCACATCCGTCCACTGCCACATTTTGTGTTTTTTGTGTCAGCTGTTATTGTTTTAGATCCACAATACTAACATTTATGAATAAGAGGAGAATTAGCAATAGTAAGTCTATAAGTTTATTCCTAATAAGTACTGGTACTGACCAGAGCATCATGGGTAAGTCACGTCCATCCACCAGCTAAAGTTTTCACATACACGTGTTATTCAAAATCCAATATTTCTGAAAATATAGCTTCCACTGTCAAATAATATCAGTAATCTGTGCACAAATGTATTAGCATTATTTCAACACAGTTCTATGCATTTCTTACAACTTTTTTTTTTTTGACAAAAATGGCCACTCATTTGTCCCCCTGAGTAAATTTTTGCCGTTCATCTTCTTTTTTGTCTTATTTGCGCTGTTATACGTCTCCTGTCACCCTCTTCCATTTCCGGCTCTCAGCTCTGCTTCAAACGTTGCCTTTATTAATTCATAAAAACACATTGCACATATGATTGAGTTCCATCGGCACTGGAGCATGATTCAATCCCGGTGCACTCGCTCAGACACACTTTCCCATGTTTATCCACACTGCTGCCTGCCTGCTTTCCTCACACCTCCATGTCTTATTTCTACTTCCTCCAGCCTCAAAAACAGCGATCTATTTTACAGATGCAGACAGGAGGCCAGACTCATTGGTATTTCCTTATTGAATAGTTGGAAACAACAGTTCATCCCAAGTAGAGAAGGCATAAGGTTGCCTAAGGTAAATACTATCTTTTTATCCTCTCCCCCTTTTTTTTTCCTTAATGGCACATCATATTTTGTATTTTAGTTGTGTCTTTAATCTAAGATGGGAAACTATACAATACATGAACCCCTCACTTTCATCTGCAATTGTGAAGGCTTTCACTTCAAGCATACTAAACCTCCTCAGACCCAGCTATGGGTTTTCTGTCCACATTTGTGGACAAGAGTTTTTACTTTGTAGAGGGTATGCACGTGACACTCAGCGCTTGCAGAGGTCATGGCGGTTCTGCCCACTGAGTAGCAGAAAGAGGGAGATGAGTGACAGCGTTGGCTTCAATACTGTCTAAACTGAAGAAACAATATTTAAGAAAAAAATGGGGAAGAGCTGTTGTGAGACTGATTGTATGAACAGGTTTGAAAGCAGTGGGAGCTATCGTTTTACAGACACCGAAAGACAAAGAAAGAGAAGTAGATGGATCCACAAATCCAGGAAACCAAACCTAGTGACACAAGTACAATGGAGGACCCAAAAGCAGAACCACCGAGTAAAGTCTTTAATAGTTTTATTTACAGGCAAACTATCATCAGACAGGGGACAGGCAGCAGGAGAGTCAAAGACAGGCGGTGGGTCGGGAGCTGGGGAACCCGAACAGGACCAGGAGGGCGAAGGCTGGAGACGTGGTCGGGGACGGAAGGCTGGTCGTTTACTGGGGACGAAGACAGGCAGGCGAGGTCAAGCAGGCAGGCAGGGTAGGAATCCAGGCGGCAGGCGGGTCAGGTCAGAACAAGCAGGGTCAGGATCTAGATTCAGGCTGGAGAATAATGCTGGTGACTACACATGAAGGTAGAACAATCTGGTGAGTGACAAAGAGCAGAAGAGGTGAATATATACGCCCCAGCTAATGAGCTGCAGCTGGGGAACACAGGTGGACGGAGTTAGGCTGATTGGCAGGTGTGGCAGAGAGAGACGAGGAGGTGTGGCCAAGAGAGGGAGAAAGAAAAAGAGAGCAGAGCAGAGATGTGACACCCAGATCTGTGGATCCATTTTGGTGTCAGCTAACATTAATTTATGCTGTATTTTTGGGTCAAATCAGACCTGAAATGACCTATTGTTTTGGCTAACGTTACTTCTTAGTAAAGCTCTTGGTTTTATGATCAGATCTTTCATGGTTTTTGTCTTCATTTTGTGATTCTAAACCTTGTGCTCCTACATGATTAGTAAACTAACTGAAACTGAGGCTAACCTAGTTTTTCAAATACGGGGGAACTGGAGAATAAAGCTACGACAGAGTATTAGGACCACATAAGAAAATAAAACACTGGTCACTACATGTATAAAGTCATAAAATCTCGGTATAAAACCGGTAATTTTATGAGAATAAAGTGGAATACAAAAAGAATCACAATGTTATGAGAATAAATCATGTATTGCAAAATCATGATTTTACAAAATGTCATGAGATGCGACCATGTGGTAAGCCAGATTTCCATTCCAATCTTGTAGAGTCTGTACATCAAGTAGTATCCGTACACTATATTCAAAATATGTAGGTCTAGTTTATTGTTTCTGTCAATATATGGAATTTTCAGCACACATGCTTGGACATGACATCTATGTAATAAACAATGCATGATTATCCTGAGTGCTGAAACATTTGTATATCTTTGTAGGCATTAAATATGGAGGCTATTAGGCTGGAGTGTCGTGCACCCAATAATTTCTGATTTGACAGGGGTACAAGCCTGCCAAATTTTTAGTAGACACCATAATACAAAGATATTTTGGACTTTAAAAGAGAAATTTTAGACAAATAAAATGGCCTGTCTGATTTTTTGATAGAGCATTATTATTTTTTATCTAGATGTGCACCCTTTCTGGTACCCTGGATTGTGATCAGGCCATAAGTAAAGACATTGGAATAGCAAGAAAAGAAAGAAAAAAATCAGCAGTTCATTTTTAATCACAGATTACATTAAATGGTGTTCATAAAAATAAAAAGGAAAGGAAAATACATTTAAAAACAGTTTGTCTCCCTGGTGAATGGTAAATCCTTAAAGTCTTTGAGATCCCTTTGTTACCCCTCCCAGTCACATGCAAATCCAACATTTTGACTGAAGGCCTGTAGAGGCCTTTTTTTTGTTGTGAGCAGATGCTTCTTGTGAACCACAGACTTAAGACGTTTCAGTTGCTTTCTTTTTACAAGTCAAAGTACCTCCGTGCATGGTTCAAATCTCATTTTGTTGATCAGAATCCAGGTTTACAAATTCCTGACTCGAATTATCTCATTTTGGAGTAATTAGTCTAAGGGTTAACATACTTCTTCCAACAGAATTGTAGGTGTTTAATAGCTGTGCTCAATACAGACATGGAATGTTATAATTGTTTGTGTAGTATTAATGTGTTAATCTGTACTGGTGGTTATATGAAGATCACATGACATTTTATGACCAATTCATGCAGACAACTGGAAATTTACAAGGGTTCACATCAGAGCCTGCCTGCCTGATTAATCAGCCCTCCAATTAATCGGGCAGATTATAGGTCTCACCAATTAATCAACCTTGGTCAATATGTAACCGATGTATGAACTTTTTTTGCTGCGTGAAGATTCTGTCGCTTGCTGCCTTCAGTGTGTCTGTGTTGCCTGGAGAGTTCGAGGAATGGTAAAGCGTGTCAGTTTCACTTCACTTCCGCTCTGAGCACCAGGACTGCTACCCCCCCCCCCCCCACACCACACACACACACACACACAGCTATCCCCCTCCTCTGACAAGGATGGACTGTTATCCGCCCCCGTCTTATGAAACTAAGTACTCCCACTTCCTGTGTACCTCACAATTTCATTCTGCAGGCGTGTTGAGCCGCATTATGTAATAAATTCCCATTATGTAATAAAGTTCAAAATGTAATAAAATGTCACGTCATCTTGTAATAAAGCCGCATTATGTAATAAACTGACGCATTTTGTAATAAACTACCTCAGTGCATTATGTAGTAAATTTTTTCACATTATGTAGTAAGTTATTACAATTTGAGAAATTTATTACAAAATGCACTTGACACATTTTTATTTTCAGGAAAATGTAATAACATGGTTCATTATGTAATAACGACACTCAAGTAGATTTTTTCCCCCTCTTTAGTTGAAGTAGCCCTGCAGATTAGTAGTTGTAGTAGTGCTAATGATAACCTACCTGTTAGCATTACATTCACAACTAGTCCACACACTCCAACATGCACACACAAAGTAGAAAATGCTGATGTTGAACAATAAATGGCTTTATTTCTAAACAGAACCTTTTTAAGGCAAATTAAAATATTTTGATCAATATAAGGTGTCTATGCCAGTTGAAAAAAAAAAAAACCTCAGGAAAGTGCCTTTAACAATGTAAACAACATTTCTGGATATAAAAAAAAGAGCTAAACTGTCACACCTTTGGTGGCTAACTTGCAACTAAAATGTATTTTACTGAATATATTACGATCAATATAAAGTGTCCAGGGGTTTTCTTAACTGGGGAACAGGGGCGCTGTGTCATCATACTTTCGGCTAGTACCCCCTTACCAAAATTTCAATGTTTTTTTTTTTGCTTTTATCCCAAAGCTCACAGTTACGCCGTACACTTATTAGTGATGAAAGTTTTCCGTTTTTTTGCCGGAAATCAGTTTTTTTCTGAAAACTGAGCATATGTTACGGTAATTAACTCTTTCTACACCAATGACGAGATTTTCCATCAATCCGTGTTTTCACTGTTATAGTTGTAGCTTTCGACTCACCGTATCCATAGCGATGCATACAGCACCAGTCACTCTGAATGAGGAAATGCGACTCTGCAGGAACCGCATGCAGTTTCAAAAGCCTTAAGATAATTATGGAGACAGAGTCTGACAATTCAATATATGATGGAGCTACAGAGGAACCATTGGAGACAGGAACGGAGAAATAGAAGGTGAGGGAAACGGACACGGAACACGGGAAACACGGATCGGCTCTGGTCTGACAGGATGAGGATGACGCGGGGGGGCATGGAGCAGCACGGAGACAATGACAGACAGGGGGAAGAGAAAAGAGACGTTTATAGTGGACATTCAAGGAGAAGACAGATAACCAGATGTGGGACAAGACAAAGGACAGCTAGTCTGCATCTTTTACATTCTGTTAGACAGTGTGAGTTCAAATTCAGACTGTGGACACTGAACAGATTCAGCTCTATAATGTCAGCGGGGACACAGGTAAGACACTGTTGATTTGGCTTTAGTATGAAATAAATAAATACATATATTCATAAACAGATAAATAAGTAGATGTCCATATAATTTAGAGGCCCGACCGATATGGGGTTTTTGGGGCCGATGCCAATACCGAAACTGGGGGCTAAAAAAAGCCTATATCCAATATATCGGCCGATATGCGATATTGGCCGATAACCGATATATTGGCGATATATGAAATAAGAACACTGATCTACACAGGATATAGTAATCTTATATTAGATAATTGTGGACAGATGGATAAACAGTTGCATAAATCTGTGTTTATCTCATACAGATAATGGACCCCAACTTTCAAATGCAAACTATGCAATCACAAAAATAATTAGAGCAAAAATATGACTGAGCACACAATTATGTTTTCACTCACAAATTTTGATGTGTCTGCCTCACGGCACTACAACTTCTTATGTGACTAAGGACTAAACTGAGCATGTGCAGAGTGAATTAGATGAGTCCTAAGTTGTTCCTGATTGGAGCAAACTGCAAGAGTTACAACTGACCCGTGTTACAACTGTCCCCAGTCTCCCCTACACTATTAACACCCAGGCCTGTCTGCAGAATGAAACTGTGAGGGAGACAGGAAGTGCACGGACATGGGGGTGTGAATACTTCATAAGACAGGGGAGGTCCGTGATTTTCTGAGCAGGGGGGGCGGGGGTTCATCAGAGTGCATGGTAGCGGTCCGTGATTTTCGCCGGGGTGGGGGGGATAAGCAGTCCATCCTTGTCAGAGCGTGCGAGCAGGGTGGTGGTGTTGTTGTTGCTCCATGATTATCTGATTGTGTGTGTGGGGGGGTGATAGCATCATTGTCTGAGCAGGAGTGAAAGTGAAACTAACTCGCTTTAAAGTTCCTCTTATTCTCCGGGCAAGCACACATACACACACACACAGGAGCAGCGAGCGACAGAATCTCCGCGCAGCAAAAATAAGTTAATATATTGGCTACATAGGCTACATATTGGCCGATGTTGATTAATTGGTGATACGCTATAGTCGGCCCGATTAATCGATCGGGCTCTAATATAATTATTTACAGATCAAACACAGCAGGTGGTCAACAGGAGGACGTGGTGCTGCCAAGGAAAGGCCAGAAATCTACAGTATTTAGTGCATTTGTTTCTTGTTTTTGTTGAAAATAAGGATTATTGAAGTGCTGATATCAAAAAGTTAAACTAATATGTGGAAGACTCATAATTGATGTATGTCAATGTGTAAAGTTTATAAGGAACCTGGTGCTTTAGAAGATGTTTTGTCTAAAGTTTGGTGTGGATTCTCCTAATATTTTGTGGAATGATGGGATATCTTAGAGCTGTTTGTTATTATTACTGTTGTTATTAGTATTTTATTTTGTGATTTTGAAGACAGTGTTACTGTTTGTAAATAAGAAAGAGTCAAAAATTTAAATAGGAAATCAGTTTTATCTTTAAAATCAATGTCTTTGAAAAAAAACCCAACAATTTTCTCAGTTTTTTGCTCAAATTCAGTTTTTTCCTGAAAATCACAAATCTTCAAATGTTTACATCTCACGAACAAATGAATATAGAATAAATTGTTTTTTTCTGTTTAAAGTTGAAGTTCTGTTCTTTCTTCTGATGTATCCAGTGTTCACATACACCTAACGCAACATTTTCAGTGAGCCTTCAAAGATTAGTGAATATGACCAATCAAGAATAAGTACAAGTGGTCCTGGCTCGAGGAACGGATAGAATGTCGATTTTCTGTTTTTCTTCTGCTATGCGCCCAAGGACTAACAACTGACTGCTGTCAGATACGTGGATCTCAGGTATAATCCTTACACTGAAATGGAACACCTTTGTCAAACTTTGTAGATGGAAATGACGTGGATAGATATTTGGATAAATGGCACAAAATGGAACCTATGGTGACCACATAACACTGCAAAGAGCGGCTGAAATTTTTAGTTTTTTCAGTTTCTAATTGTTTCCTCACTGGGTATCAACGCTTCCACCATTATATCTCCATCCAACATGTATTGTGACAGCAGTCCGTTGTTAGTCCTTGGGCACATAGCGGAAGGGCATGGAGAGCACTATTTGAGTCTGGAGGGTCCTGTCTCATCCTTTATTGAAAACATTTTGACCGTTCAGGCAGAAAGGATTTTTCCAAACAACGAAACAAATAAGAAAATTAACATCAATAAGATTCAACTTCAAAGTGTCCAGCTAGATTCATCAGAAGACCTTGAACCAAACCAGTTAAGTAATCAAGATGTGGACCAACCATGTTAATTATCAAGAGAACTGTCACCCAGATCACCCACAGTCTGTGACTGTATTACAGAACATACCTCTCCCCACCTGTTTTACCTTCTCTCCTGACCTGCGCGCCCAATCTGTCCAGCCTCATTGAATCGATCAGCCTGTTGTGCCAACAGAAATTTTGACGACAATAATCCAAATGACCCTTGAAGATGACATGTCAATGCTTGGCACCTTCAACAGAGTGTCTGATCTTTTCAAACACCTTGCGGCTCAATTCCATCCATACATCTATCTAAGGGAAACGTTAAGCCAAAGCCTTGAATTGGACACATGGAGACCACACAATAAGTGTACAAAAACTGTACAAAGCAGCAGGACGCTCTAGTGGTGTGGCAGTAAGACTTAATGAGCTGTTTAGCAAAAATTCCAAGTGGATTATGGCATGGCTGTTAATCGAGCATACTAGTCATGGACAATTTAAAATTAAAGATGTCTTTTGGAAATTGTCATTAGACACGTGTTTGGCACTGATTAGTGTGTGTTTACCGGCAAATACATTTTAGTTGCAAGTTAGCCACCAAAGGTGTGACAGTTTAGCTCTTTTTTTTATATCCAGAAATGTTGTTTACATTGTTAAAGACACTTTCCTGAGGTTTTTTTTTTTTTAACTGGCATAGACATCTTATATTGATCAAAATATTTTAATTTGCCTTAAAAGGTTCTGTTTAGAAATAAAGCCATTTATTGTTCAACATCAGCATTTTCTACTTTGTGTGTGCATGTTGGAGTGTGTGTACTAATTGTGAATGAAATGGTAATATCTATATCTATCTATCTATATATAATATAATATATATATATATATATATATTATATATATATATATATATATATATATATATATAGAGGTAGGCTATCATTAGCACTAACTACAATACTAATCTGCAGGGCTACTTCAATTAAAGAGGGCAAAAAAATCTACTTGAGTGTCGTTATTACGTAATGAACCATGTTATTACATAATGAACCATGTTATTACATTTTCCTGAAAATAAAAATGTGTCAAGTGCATTTTGTAATAATTCTCAAATTGTAATAACTTACTACATAATGCGAAAAAATTTACTACATAATGCACTGAGTTATTTTATTACAAATGCGTCAGTTTATTACATAATGCGGCTTTATTACAAGATGACGTGACATTTTTATTACATTTTGAACTTTTATTACATAATGGGAATTTATTACATAATGCGGCTTAACAAGGCGTGCCTGGGTATTAATACTGTATAGTAATTTTCGCTTAAATTTTCCAGAATAATTTACCAAATCATTTTTATGTCAGTACTTATAAAATATAGACTCACATCTTTTTCAGAAGTCTGCTCTCCCCTGCATAAAAACTACCACATCTACAACCTGTGGTTCCCCACAGGTCACAGACTAGTCTAATATCAGACTATTATACAGCATTTTAAAGTTGTGTAAATTATCTTTGTGAGATAAGAAGGATTTATGCAATTGTTAATTCACATGTTATTCACATTATCCAACATTCTATCCTGTGTATATCAATGGGTACGATTACATAATGTTTTTTAAATCTGATTTATTTTTCCAGAAGAAAATCAGAACTAAAGTATTTTCTCTTCTGTTTACATGGGAATGTTAAACCCGAATAAAGGTTTACATGAGGTATTAATGAGGTAGATCAGTGAGCAAAAGGGTTTGTGCTGCAGTGCTCACGTTGCCTTGTTCTGGCAGCCCTTCTGTTAGCTTAGCTTAGCATAGTCACTGCATTTCCATGGTCACATGTAGCCAGTTTTTTAAAGGTGAATTGTTGTCTTTTGTAAGTGATTATGAAATCCGATTCTCCCTAATTATTTCTTTAGATCTGCGAATTACTGCACTCATACAATCTTGGGACTGTTGTGTTGACAGAAGTTGGAAAATCTTTTTGTTGGAAGGGATGCATGCGCTAAATTAGCTTTGCTTTACTGTTTTAGCTTTGCATTAGTTTTTATTTCCCCAGATTTTATTAGTGCAGTAAGTCACATGGCCATGATTGAGCCTCAATTTGTGATCATATTGACCCCACCGGACTAAAGGAATGATTAGGGAGAATTGAATTTCACAAAATCACTCATAAAATACTACAAATCACCCATGAAAGCCTGGCTACGTCTGACTACAGGAATGAAGCGATTATGCTAAACTAGGCTAAGCTAACGGAAGGGCTGTGAGAACAAGGTAATCAGTGCACTGCAGTGCAAACTGATTTGAACACTTATCGAACTCATTAGTGCATGACAAATGAATGAATCAAAAACAAGTGGTGAACTCTTCCTTCAGGGTTTTCCAGGGTGGTAGATCCCATCGAATAGCCCAATGGAACGGTTTTGGTGTTGACTAGACTGCAGTGCATATTCTTCCGCCAGCGCAGAATGTGTGCGTCATCACGACAGGACAAGGCAACGAGCATGTGCAGAATGGAAGGAATAAAGTCCAAACAGAATAAAGGGTTTACATGTCCAAGGAATAATTTTAGACGGATTCAAAAGTGGATTAAACCAGTGACTTTATTTGGGTTTAAATTTAATCCAAACTTTTCTTTTTCAACTGGAATAAGGTGTTTACATGGGCATCTGAAATAGGATCTACCTTTAATCAGATTAAACCAGGAATAAAAGTTGTCATGGTAACGCATGGAATTTTCTTATTTCATATATTGGCTGATATATGGTTATCGGCCAATATATCGGAGATCAGTACTTTTTTTTGGGTGAAGTTTCAAGTAAGTTAACCAAAAGATTAAGAGGCACATGAAACAAGTGTCCAGAGAACACAAACCTCGCCAAGCACCCTGAATGCTGTGCATGTGAGGATCGACTATTTCTTTTTGAATTCAACAGTTTCCAGGTTGTTCCATACAGCAGAAAAAGTTGAAGCTTGGTACCAGTCATGTGTATGTCAAATTATATTAATTCCAATCAATATTTGTTGAGTTATAATGAAAATGTGTGGTAAATGGGATTTCAGTGTTAAATGTAAATGTCCACAGAGTCCACATTCCACAGTGGATGTGGACAATTTTGTGCCAGATACAAGATATTGTTCTAAGCTACAGGTGGATCAAATTGGAGGCTAATCAGAGTTGTTTTGAATTTTTCATGAATTTTGGAAAATTGCTGAATGATGACAGATAGGAGAATTGTAGATTTTGTGACCTTGCTGTGACCTTGAACTTTGGCCTACTTGGCCCAAAATTGAATGGGTTGGTCCAGGGCCTAGGCCTATCTGTGGGGAAGATTGGTTAAGATGGTTGGAATAGTTTTTCCCTAAAGCTGCTAACAAACAAACATGCAAACAAACACACAAAGCAAAGTGATCACAATACCTCCTAGTGGAGGTAAATATAGGCTGATACCTTTGTGTGAGGAGACGGAATGTGACAAATCAAAAAATAACAGCCACCACAATTGGTGAAATGTGAAGCCCTGTATAAAGTGGAGAAAAGTTCATGCTCACTATACTGAGTTGATTTTTTTTTTTAGAAACCATCTACAATATATACAGTGCAATTGGTATATTATTTCGGGCCTAAGTGTGTGTCAAGGTGAACTAAGTATGTGAATGTGCTCTTATCAAAAGTTCCAGATGGCAAGTCCAGGGGTGACGGGGGTCCCCCATATAGAACACATCTATGTATCTTCTGAAACTAACTCTCTCATTTGGAAAAAAAAAAAAAAAACAGCTTGGAAGTAAAAATAACTAAATAAATGGATGCTTAGATATGGATTTGTGGATTGAATTAAAAACATGGCTTGAGGCAGTGCGTCTGAATCCTGATGATGAGGCCACCAGGGGAAAATAAAGAAAATAGGCTGTGAGGGCCTTGAAAATCCCCTCTTCATAGAATGAGAGAAAGGCAAGAAAGATAGTGAGGATGAGGAAGGGAAGAGGGGATGAGTGTGGGTGAATAGTTACAGAGACAAAGCTTTGTGTTTGTTCATGTGGGAGCAAATAGGCTGAAACCAACTAGAGCAAAACTAGGAGGCCTCAGATGAAACATCATTACAAGTAGCTACGGCAATATGATGTCTACAACGCAACCTATAAATGGATACGGTCATTATTGTACACATTTCATATGGTTCAGTGCTTTCAGTTTTGGACACAACCATGCTGGTGAGGTTATCCAAGGCTATTTTTTTTGTGAGCAGATTAAACATAATTTTATAAAATGTATTAACTTTTTAGTAGTTAAAGGTTTACATCCTCATATTCTCTTCAGTAAAACGCTTACATTATGAGGCAAATATTCATATATTTCCTGTTTATTTGTGACATGTGCTTAATTACTACCTTATCTATTAATTTCTTCTTCTTTTTTTATGATGACAAGAAATATTTTACCCCTCACCCCCTTCAGCCATCATTACAATGATTATTATCTCTGATCATTGAGAATGACAGTCAGGTTGGATATCATAGTACACCACACACACACACACCTACACACACACCACACACACACCTACACACCCACACACACACACACACCTACACACCCACACACACACACACACACCGGAACCCAAATGCAGACTGACACAGAGGTAATAGTTCAATAGTCTTCATTCAAACTATAAAAGGGCAACAGGTGTTCAATTGTCCAACAAACAGTCTCAAACAGAGTCTCTGTAGATCTGACAGCAGAAAGGCAAAAGGGGCGTCAGGGACAGGCAGGAGGTCCAGTACCAGGAGGGTCAGTAGAAACCAGAGGAGCAGAGGCAGAAGACATGGTCAGGGACGGAAGCAGGTCGTTACCAGGCGGCGGACGGAGAGACGTGGTCAAGGATGAAGGCAGGTAGGTTACCAGGAATCAGATGAACGGACAGAATCAGGCAGACAGGTCAGGTTCTGGAACGGATTAATCAGGCGGGGAACAACACTGGAAGTTTCGCACGGGGCTGAAGCCAATCTGGCAAAGAGCAGAGCAGTGAATATATACACCCCACCTAATGAGCTGCAGCTTACGCTCACAGGTGAGTGGAATGAGGCTGATGATGAGGTGTGATAGATTTAAAGGGCCAGAGAGAGAAAAAGAGCAGGAGAAACAGACTGAGATATGACACATTACATACATACATATATATACACACACATACATATATACACACACACACACACACATATACACACACACACAAGTAATAGTATACAACCAGTTTGGGTAATTTAAAGCTATACCTACGATGTGGCATTTCTCACAGCATTAGTAAAGTTGAACATGAACAACCCGCCTCCCTCCAAAGCCCCCGCCCCCTTTCCCGCTGCCTGAGCTCTGAGGCTCCTCCTCCTCTCCTCCTCTCTCCTGATGCGCGATGGAAACAGAGGAGGAAGCAGGGTGGAGGTCCGGTCGTTTTGGCGTGTCCGCGGACCCCTCCCTCAGTATCAGATGTATCACCACCTGCGCGGTGCCCCGCGGCTCCTGTTCATCAGTAGACCTGGTCTGTGCAGTACTGGGTCAGTGTCTTCACTGCAGTGCCCAGGGGAGGGCGCGCGCACTGTGAACGCGCGGCCTCCGCGAATTTTCCATGGACATTTGAGGTTTCATAGTCCATATAATTATCATCCTACATCACTCACATTGTGTGACACCATGTACATGTACCTGTATGAGTCCCACCGTCATAAAAGCTGAGCTTTATGCAGAACCTGTTCAGTCCAGTACAGCTGACTTCTGGAACTTTTATCTCCATCCTTCATTCATCAGACTCCCGTTTCTTCCCCTCAGTTGTCGTTTCTGTTCATAAATCCGTTTTTCCCTTCCACATGCGCATGTCAGTTCTATCCAACACTCTAGACAGTAGAATGTGGTCAGTGACAGGAGAAGCAGCGCCAGTGAAGGTCAGATTCAGAGGGACACATATCGGATGCGGGGACGGCGATACTGGATCGGATGCTGGACGGCCGTAATGGATGATGACAGGAGGCTCAGCCAGGTTCGGCCAATTATTTCATTCGGACCAACTAAATGATTGGTCAGACTGTTATTAGAAATATATGAGAATTAAACATTTTTGAGTTTCAATACCTGGTGGATTTCTTTTACATTTTAGTTTGACACATGCTTATTAGGAGCATTTTTAAGATGACAAAAGAAAAGTGTAAAAATGCCACATCATACGGTATAGCTTTAACACATTGTTATATTGGTTCATGCCTGTTGTTTTGTTTTTGTATTTGTTGTCTTTTCCTCCTCTCTCACCACCCCATTCAATATGTAATCTGTTATTGGTATTTAACAATATTTGCAATTTCCAGTAAGAGATGCAAAAAACATTTTAAAACATTTACATACATTGTTGGAATGCTGTCTTGTAGCATATTTTCAGACTAAGTGCGTCAGCAAAGTTTGAGTGCAACACCATCAAGCATAGGAAGGTAATCAGTGTCTTCCCATGTTTGCAGAGGCTTTTTTTCTATATTATTTTGTTAACTTTGATTGTAATTTGCATTATCTTCTGGCAATGTCTACTGCCACAGTACTGTGGCACAAATATCAGTTTGATTATTGCCACAGAGCCAATCAAATGTTTGCATTTGTACTGTGACAATAAGCAGTAATGACATTTAGCTGTCACAGAGCCAGTCATGGATACTGTTCCATGAACTCATTAGCGTCTTGTTGCCACAGTACTGTGGTGATATATAGCATGTATAGCCCGTACACTCGACAACAAAATTATGTAAATCCGCAAAAGTTTAATATCATTCAGACATAACCTCATGCGCATACTGACTGCATTCTGTAATTTTAGTGTATCCTGCGGCTCTGTATGCGTTTGTGTACAGCGCCACCTATAGATGGAGCATATGTATTACACCGTTTTAACCAAGTTTTCCCACTTCCACCTGGACCCAGATATTTCTTGAAACGATACATGTATGGACACGAAACTTTTAGAATCCACAAAAGAAAAGTACCACGAACGTTGTCATTTGGACATAGCCAAAAATACCATTTCAGGGCACCGGCAATGCCGGTGTCATGTGGATGAAAGGCCAAATGATATTAACTTGTGCGGCTTTACATAATTTCATTGTCTGTATACGCCATATGTCACCACAGTACTGTGGCAACTGTTCATGTAACAGTATCCATGACTGGCTGTGTGGCAACAAAATGTCATTACTGCTTATCAGGGCTGGTTCCAGGCATTCTGGCGCCCCTAGGTGAGATATGCCCCCCCCGCCCCGATCACCAACAAAACTTAATAATTTCTTCCTTGTGCAGTATCAACATTTCCTGAAAATTTCATGCAACTCGTCCATAACTTTTGAGTTATCTTGCTGAGAAAACAAACAAACATGCAAACACGCACGCACACAAACAAACAAAGCAAAGTGATCACAGTACCTCCTGGCGGTGGGTAAAGAGAAAAGATCTCTTTTTAAAAATGTCTTTCCTCTGGGTGGAGGGCTGTGAAGTGCTGTGATTACTTCTTTGATGCAGTTATTTGACTGAAAATGCATTTTTCCAAAGTTTTGGACCCTATATTAGTTACAGTACCCAGTAATTTAGAGAGTGCGTTATGCTTTGGTTGCTCCTGTGAAGTTGGTATTGGAGTCCATTACTCTGCAAACCAGACATCTGTTGAAACTGAATTTATGGACGGAGTTGCATGAAATTTTCAGGAAATGTTGATACTGGCACAAGGAAGAATTATTAAGTTTTGGTGGTGATCGGGTGGGTTGGTGGGGCAACAAACAAACAAACACGCATGCACGGAAGGCAGATCTGTCTTGGCGGAGGTCTGCGCTCTCTGATGCTTTTCTTGTTCACAATTGTGTCTCCTAGACAATAATCAGATCACAGTGATATAAAAATAAGATTATCGCTTTTGTCTCCCACTTCTCAGGTTTGTCTGTGGAGCAAAAAAGTTAAGTTATCTCAGTGTAGACTCCCTTTAATCTACAAATGAGATCTCTACAATGTTTTAAACAATACTCTGTGTTGTACAATTTATACATGGGCCTGGCCAAGTGAGTAACAGAGTGAGAAAGCACTGTGCAGCAACACTAATCATTGTAGGTCTAAGCAAGTACTTTAACATCCCATTAAGGAATAATAATCAAATATTTAATAAAAACATGAATTTATCATCGACAAAGTAACAGAGCGAAGAAAAACATACAGCAGTTATTCAAAGTTTGGAAAGAATGCCAAAAAGTGCCGTTCCTCAAGGAAAGTGCAAATATTTAGCATACCACACTTTTCTTAATATATGAGAGTACATTATATCCCAAAAAATAAACTGAGATAATTTTTATTTTAGTTTTAAAAGATAGTAATTCATGGTAACAGAGTGAGAATCCAAAAATTCATTTTGAGAGCCTCCTAATGTGCTCCTTTAAATCTGTTGTCCTGTGTGAAAAATTGGATGCTATACTTGGCAGGCGGGATACGTTTTGTTTGGTTCATTTTAGTGCACACAGTGTAACTGTGTGTTGAAGCACTGTCTGGCATCATCAGAAAGGCTTTACACACGAGAGAGGTAAACACTAGTACCACCTCATACAGGACACAAGAACTGAGTGGAATATTGTCTGGCTTCAATGGCTTCTTTTAATCAGTGTCTTTATCCCTTTTATTAAACTATTCTGGCCTGCAGAGCCAAGAACAAGGCCAGATGGTTAATTAGAAATAAAAAAAGCTCCGACTGCATACTTAAGAAAATGTGCTTTTTCCTCATTTTGCTTTTCTCCAGAACCATCATGGTTAATTTTTCTCTGGCGAATTTTCTAAGCAGTGGCGCAATTCAGCCCCCTCATTTCTCTGTGAAATGAATAGAAGCATCTGACATGGGCTGACATGGGCTTCAAATGTACAATCTGCCTGTCTTATGATGGGAACAAATTAATAAGTGAATGTTATCTGTGGGTAGCAGAGCAGGGTGTCTTGCCAGGCCTTTTTGTTCCTGTACCACTTCTTTTCATGTAAATGACAGAAGACACAAAAACAGACAGAGCACTTGGTTTGAATTGGATTTTGACATGGATACTGGCACACTTGAAGCATGTATCACTGTGTATAGTGTGCCTTTCAATGCGCTTATACATGATGTGGATATGCATGTGTGTGGCTTTATTTGCACTACTTGATGTTACTGTGTATACAGTGTGAAAACAAGAGGAAACTAGATTAACCCTTTCATGCATGAATTTTTGATTTGATTTTATTTATTTATTTCAAACATGCAAGAACAAAACAAAATAAAACAAAATAAAACATTTAAATGCAACGGAATCTATCTCCAAGCACATACAAGTCTGAATCTTTCCATGGTCGAAAAGGAGTAGGAAGAAGTATAACACTTATTTAATCCGACCCCTCAGTGCTTTTACACCTTTATCACTAACTTGATAGAAGGAGTCAAACAATACTATTTTCCTAATTTAGCATCAAACCACAACAAATACATAATGCAATAAATGAATTACACACAACAATTATATTCATGGCAGTACCAGTCACTACAAAACAGACTCAACAATTCAACCATATTCTTCACTAATTACAGCAGATTATCAGTACAACATCATCCATAAACAGGCCTCACTGTCGTTATTAATACTGGACTCTAAAGAATTATGAGAACCTTAATGGGTCAAAACACAGTAATGTCCAGTCAGAGATGCGAACTTTTTCCCTTTCATGCATAGTGGTCACTGCAGTGGACAGTTATCTCCAGCTGTTCTCTTGTATATTCACGGGTTTTGTTGTTTTAGTTCCATATCAGCCAACACAGTGGACACTAATGCACCATCCCATACACTGACATTCAGACCATTAATGTAACTTTGCTGTTCTTCATAAACTGATCTGCATTACATGTTTTAGGGTAAATCAATTGCTAATTGTTCTTAGACTGTAATTAATAGTTTTCTTAAACAAAAGTTTTTTTTTTTTTTGTGCATATTTTCTCTTGAAGTGAGTAACAACTAGTATTACACTGCAAAATCTTAAACCTTACCAAGCGTATTGTTCTCATTTCTAGTCCAAATATCTCATCACACTTAAAATAAGACAGAATCACCAAAAGAGTAACTTTTCAGTGAGATATAAGAACTGATTTTAGACAATAGATCTGGAAAATGTTATTTGAAGAAATCTTACCATGATAATTATCACTGTTTCCATTGGCAGATTTTTTTTTTTGCTTGAATTGAGCAAAAAAAATCTTGAATTAAGAAAAAACAAAAAAAAAACCTGCCAGTGAAACAAATGAAAATTATCTTGGTAATTTTTTATGAAATAACATTTTCAGATCTATTGTCTATAAATCAGTTCTTATTTCTCACTGGAAAGTACTCTTTAGGTGATTTTGTCTTATTTTAAGTGTGATGAGATATTTGGACTAGAAATGAGGAAAAATACACTTGGTAAAATTTAGATTTTTGCCAGTGCTCAGAGTATGTCAAAATATGAGAAAACATCAGATTATCAGCATTAAACATGTCTTTATTTCATAGTTTTCTCCACAGTGCATCACTTTCTGATAATGGGTTTTAAATACATGCCTTTGCTTCAAATATTAAACGCATGGTGTCAACTGAGTGGACATTTTTAGAACTCCATGAAAAATAGGGTTAGTTTAAAACGTTTCAAACACATTGTTTCTTATATACCTAAAAGGAATAAAAACACTCAGGCAAAAGAATCTTAAAGGTGGTCATAATTCATGCGTGAAAGGGTTAATGATTACCATTCCAACATTTATTTCAATAATAAAGTAGCTCCTTGTGTTGGATAGTCCCTTATGGTCCAACTAAAGCAAAAATGAATTTAAAAGTAAAAATGTGGGTCAGATTGTCTCTAAAATGTCCCGTCAGAGAGATTTTGAATACCGCTGTTTGATCCTAATCAAGATATCTGACTGTTTTTATTCCTCTTTAGGCATGAAAAAAACAGTGCGATTGAAAAATTTTGTAGAACCTATTTTTCATGGAGTTGCAAAAATGTCCACTCAGCTTGACATCATGCATTTAATTTTTGAAGCAAAGGAAACACTGTATTACTGACATACTGAGTGAAACTATGAATTTTTTTTTTTAAATGCTGCTAATCTGGTATTTTGTCACATTTTAACATACTTTAATAGTAGTATTACTCACTTATTTATTTATTTATTTATTTATTTATTTATTTATTTGGGACAGTGCATATTAATGAACATCTACAACAATTGCAGCTGTAAATATGCCAGACTGTAGCAGCAGTGCTCATTTCCATCTGTAGTCCCTAGGCAGGTGACAGGACAGAGAGTCCGACAAAAGACAAAACATCATAAAAACACACAGAACAACACAGTGAGGACGATCTACTGATGGTCACAGGTTTGGTTTTCCTTCATCCAATGTTGAAGTTGTGATTTGAAGGATGTATGACTAGGGATAGGAATCGTTAAGAATTTAACGATTCCGATTCCATTATCGATACTGCTTATCGATCCGATTCCTTATCGATTCTCTTATCAATTCTCATTGGGTGAGGGAATAAAAGAGTACAAACAGGTGTGTTTGCATTAACTGTCTTTTATATTTGCATCTCTGCACAGAAAATATAACATATACAGCATGTACAAATAATAACAGATGACTCCGGGCCGGTTCGGGGGGGGGGGGGGGGGGGGGGGGGGGGGCAGTGAAAATGCCCCCCCCGCCCCCCCATTACTAATTCCTTTATTGCCGAATTTCTACTACATGGAACCGGTTCGACTCCACTCAGCTTGGCTTGTCTCCCCTCGTTGTGCACCTCATTTCCTTTCCCTTCTTACCTTTGGAAACTTGTACTTGAGGAGTTACGACGTTTGTTGTCCACACCGGAACCGGCGCGGCGTTCACTCTGCCGCTACATTCACAAGCACCTCTAAGTAGAGTATCAATACGTGACATTCCTGTAAATGATTCCACATGCTGTGGACAAATGTTGAGGATATTGGAGGGATTCCACCCTTTTGAAGACATGGAAGCTTGTGACAGTGTTCCAAGTAAGTGGACCTGGTGGTCGTCGGTTTGAGACCGTTTCTGCCTCAACACCATGTTGGCTACGTTTCGACCAAAACAATGCAGCATACATGTGACGTCATCGTGCATACAAAACGAAGGCGGAATCAATAAGCAGAATCAGTAAGCAGGCAGGCAAATGATTCCAAGGAATCAGCTACTGGGAACCGGTTCTCAAAAAGAACGGTTCTCGATTCCCATCCCTAAGTATGACTGTGAATCTGTTTGTTTGAGCGGTAAACCTGTTTCCAATATTCAGTTCCAGTGACGGAAAGTGTAGGTTGTCCAACAGTAGTGCACCTGCGTGTCCCTCAACAATCTCCTGGAGCTGTGGCCCTGGTGGCCCCTCCCACTGACAGAACGGGATTTGATCAAATCTGTCAAAGGAGGAGGGGCAAGTCCATGCAAGACTTTAAATATCAGGCAAGCAATTTTTAAAATTCACAAAATTATTAAAATTAAGAAATTTATATTTATCTAAAACAATGCAGTGGTGGAAATTCAATGTTTTTTTGTCAAATATTTTATGGCTTTTTTAAAAAGTGATTCTATGGGTGTGAGTGTTGTGCCAGCAGCAAGTGACCAGGAGGTTCTACAGTGTTCAATATGAGAGAAAATCATGGAGTATAAAAACATCATAGCAGCATGTTAGGGTCAAAAAGGGTCTGACTTGTTTAAAATTTTGCACATTAAAATGTACTGTCTTCTTCAGTCGCTTTATGTGTTGTTTAAATGTTAATGTTGGGTCTAAGGTTAACCCGAGGTACTTGAACTCTTTGACTAAATCCAGTTCCACACCCTTCAAGAAAGATGTTCGACTGTTTCAGTTCAGTTGGCTTTTTGGTGAACACCCATGCAGAATGTTTTCTTGTATTCAACTGGAAACAGGATTCCTCTTGACCCAGTTCTGCACATGGGTCATGGTTGCCTGTCAAGGTTTGGGAGGCTTCCTGTTGATTTTTGGCATGTGTAAAATTACTGCATCAATTATGGAGATAATGTGCAAAAAAAAACCTTTTTTTGTTTAAAGAGAAATGGTTAATTACAGTTTATTAACAATAACTAGCAACTGATTTACCACTCAAACACTCAAAAGTTACAGTAATGGTATGAACTGCAATGTATGGGATGATGCATAGGTGTCCACTGTGTTGGCTGATTATGGAACTAAAATCAATAAAATCCATGAATATACATGAGAACATGCTGGAGAATAACTGTTTCCTGTAGTGACCATACTAGCATGACAGGGTTAAGGTTCGGCCACAAACAAAAAAGCAAATGCAGAGACTGAATGCTGAAATCATGAGCATGTTTTTGTGTGAAGTAGGCAGTCACAACAGAAAAGAAAAAGAAGGGTGCATTGTAATCTAGCCCTCCACTCGTGGCCAGTGGTGCCTCGCTCCACTCTACCTCAATATTGGTATTGTGAGAGTCACTGAGAGAAGGCAATCAGCAGGAGATGTGTCCTGAAGATGAAAGCAGGGAAAGAGAAACAGAAGGAGAGCGAGAGGAAGGAGAGCCTCTTAAGGCACCTCTATCAGCCTGTCGTTAGGAGGGTAATGAACCAAGCACCGCTGCTGCCCAAGCAACCAATGACTTACTCAGACACACACACAAAACCCAGCACTACACAAGATAGAAACAAAATAGAAATCTGTCAAGTACCTACACCCAGTCACAGTGTCTCATACATTAGCAGACGTCAGACAGGGTTAGATCAGGGTGTGTCAAACATGCGTCCCGGGGGCCAAATGCATCCTGCCAAAGGTTCCAATGTTGGATGAATTTACAACGTGTAAAAATTCCACAGTCAAGGCTGTGGAACTCATTTTAGTTTCGGTTCTACATACAGACAAAAATGATCTCAAGTAAAGTGATAGCATAATAACCTACAAAAAATAATGACTATATTTTCTTCACGGTTTATTTGAAAAAAAATAATATTACTATTATGCATATCAATAATGACAACTTCAAATTTTTGTCTTTGTTTTAGTGCAAAAATAAACATTAAATTATGAAAATATTTATATTGACAAGTATCCTGTAACAATAAAATGTGAAAAACCTGAACAAATACAAACAACCTGAATGTCTTAAGAAGTCAGCCCAATTTTAGCTATTTTCTGCTGTTCCTCAGTGTTTAGTGTCTTTGTAGATCTGACCATAATGCACATGGACAATGAGAAGTGGAGGCAGAATATTGTAAAAAATGCACTGATTTTTCTTAAGAATTTCATTTTTTTTTCAGGTTAGTCATGTTTTTTTTGTTTGGATAGTTTCTAAAAGTAACTGGTTTCATCATAATTTTAATGGGGGGTGGGGGGGGGGTTGCACTAAACAAAGACATAAATTTGGAGTTGTCATTATATATAGGTTATTCTGTTTTTATTTTACTGGTCCGGCCCACTGCAGATCAAATCAGACTTAATGTGGAACCTGAAAGAACATGAGTTTGAGAGCCCTCGTTAGATGCAAATAGGCGCTAAATTCAAAATTCATCGATCATTAGCATATGCATTATGTGGCTAATGAATTGTTCCTGAGGCTCCCTGTATTTCTCTGTTTACTCCAGTACCACTGTGACAGCACTCCACTGCTTCTGCTGAGATAAAGAACCTCAAATTAATATGGCTGTTATAGCTAACCTGATTACACTTACTAAAATTTACTGTTTTCCTGGAGCATTTTTTGCTATATTGCTTAAAATCCCCTTCACACCTGATTACAACCAATTAATTAAATGCTATAACACACAAAAATTAAAAAATTTTGTCACCTGTAGAATGGACAGGACTGAAAAAACACCATCCAATCATTTGAGTGCCCAATCGAAATGATTGAACGGTGATATTGTCTATCAAACTACAACTGCCATTGGCCCCTCCCCCCTCTGCGCATACCCCTCTTCGTGCGTTCTCAGAGGTTTGGACTAGGGCATTAGTGACTCCAGATTTTTCAGATCGACTTATTCGTCAATAAAGTCGAAGTCGAGTCGACTTGTTGTATGATGACGTCATCACATTGACAGTGGAGGAACAACACAGACACACAGAAGTTCAACAAAGAGCAGCTTATACTGACGTTCACTGGATCATGAACAATGTGCAGTAAAGAGCAGAATAAAAAACTAAGACACAAGCATCAACATTTAACCAAAACTAAACACAGACTAACACCTGGAATTTTCTTTTAAATTTAACTGAACAACATGAAGTGGGAAAAAGGTTCAGACAACGGCAGAAAGACACACAGCAATGTTAGAGAAAAGAGTGCATTAATGAAATCAATGAACAGAATAATCCAAACACACAGTATTCTTCATTATTGGTGTGCTTCCATGGTTCAGAACATTAGACCAGACTTTTTCCAGATCACACTCAGTTTAATTCCTACTCTGAGTCGTCTTCTTCCTTCAGTCTTGGTCTTGTGCTAGTGATGTGCGGGTCTTTTTTTTTAAACCCGCTTTGTGGAATTTTTTGACCCTCCCCACAAATAAGTGACATTTTTTGGACCAAACCCGACCCGGGTCCACTGATCCGCACATCACTACCGTCCTCACTACGCCCATTTTTCATGTAGAAGATGAGCGTATCAAAAACAGCTCACGCGCTGTCCGGTGATGGAAGGGAGAGAGAGAATAACACACGACTAGTCGACTCCACTAGGAACGTCGACTTGTGCCACACCGTCGACGCATCGACAAACAAACCAACTTTTCATTAGTGCCCTAGTTTGGAGCACTTGTTCGGAAATGAAGCCAGAGCCTGGCTATATTAGGTGGAAAAGTTCACCGGCAAACTGTTTAGTCACTAAGATAAGTCAGTAGGAAATGTAACGTCAGTCAGATTAGGTCTGAACTGGGCTGATCTGGAAGGCAGGGGGGTTTGGAGGAGACTGAAGGAGGTATGCATGGATCAGAGCCGGGGTCGGAGCCAGGTGAACTGTTGCTGTGCAGCATTCGTGAACCCTTGAGAACAAGCATTGTGTGTGCCGGTAGTTGTGGAGGCGTGGCTTCGGGGGAATGCCAGAAGAAAGGGGTTTGGACTTTTGAACTGAGTATTTTCAAAATGTAGCTGTTCGAACTGTTTTTCTAAGATCTCCTACCCCCACCTTTAAAGGTTAGGGCATTGTTCCAAACCTTTTTCTACTCCTGACCCCATTTTAAACGTCACAAATTTCAGGCAACCCCAGACAGTCAAACAGAGACTTTTTTTTTTTTTTGCTAAAATTAATTTGTTTTTGATCCTGTAATAGTTTGCTGTACTATGTTGCAATAAATGTTAATTTTAGATGACATTTAGTCCACATAATATATATTATTATGGATGGAGGCAGTAAATCCAGGTGTAGATTACTGCACAAAGGGAGAATTTTATTTTCCTTGGTCAGGATATGTACAGTCAGTCCAGCTGTGATTAACAAGGCTGACAATTAATACTGAACAAACAAGAACTGAAACTATGAATTATGAAAGAGCTGCAGCATCTGAACTGACCACAATGAACATTGACAGATAAACAGAACCACAGTGCTTCATATTTCAGCTTCACACTTTGTCATGTCTTTTATGTATGGGATTGTCCTCTCTCAACTCACCATATATTTTTAAATATGTTTTTAATTATTATTTTATCAATTATTAGAAATTTCAGGTGACCCCATTTGAATTTCAGGCGACCCATGTGGGGTCCTGACCCCAAGGTTGAACAACACTGGGTTAGGGGTTTGTGAAAACAGTCATCTTAAAATCCTCATTCTAAAATGAGTCAGTCTGGTCCTTTCAGCTCTTTTTTTTTTTTTTTTTTTTTTTTTTTAATTTCCAGGTAGTGTTACCTACAGGCTCAGTCTAACATGCCAGTACTGGACAGACAACAGTCACAGGTGGGACCTGATGTCTGACTAGCCTCATATCAGATAAGTGGTTGAGACTGGTTCTGCTCTATCGAAGCTCAGTGGAAATCAGTCTGAATGGGGGCAGTGCCAGACTGATCTTCCAGATGGGTCTGGATCCCAGACTAACTTTTCCCGGTAATGACTGATGGAAATTTCTCCAATAATTAATAAATCTGACTTGAATTTGAATATGGATTGCACTTTTAAATAATACATATTTGTTAAATTCTAAGAAACTGATTAGTTTATGCAGCTATTGTACTGTCGTAAAGAATATATTTCTCCATATTTTTCTAATGTCTGTTGGTCCATCAGTGATTAAAGGACAAATCCCTGTGACTCTGTGTCATCTGTGTAGCCAAGAGAAGGTCTGGCATCCTGACAATCAGTTTGGTTCATGGTTTCAACATTTAGATTTGTACACTTTATGCAAAAAACACAAAAACAAAAACAAAAAAAACCCAAAACAAAAAAAAAAACCAAATAAACAAAATCTTTAGCATGCAGGACCTTTTGAATTAAACTTAGTATAGGAATGGTACTCAGTAGTGGTTGATCCAAAGCCTAGATGATAGTATCAGAAGTGAACAGTGAGTTTGGCACATCCCCAGTTCTGTACACATATTTTTATTGATTTAGAAGAGCTTGTAGTAACACACAAATGTATACATAGCATAAACATCATTTTTTAACAGCCTGAAGCTCAGCCCAGTGTTAAACAGACTTCATGTTAATGACAGTTATTTGATTCATCACCTCATTGTAGAGTCAATATGAAACCTTCTCTTTTTTTTTTTTTTTTTTTTTTTTTTTAATTTCTGATGGGTTTTTATCATTAAAAAAACAGCAATTTCTTTGCTTACGTGAATATTGGATGTGATGTGCAGCTCCCAACTTTGCCAGCCAGCACTCTTTCTGATGTAATTTCATATATTTCTTGCTCCTCCAACTGCTTTTTCCAGTTGGGTGGCAGCAGAATTACATTAAGCCTCTAGTCATGAAAATTAAAATAAATAAATAAATAAATAAATAAATAATAAATAAATAAATAAATTATTGAGTCACACCCAACGTGCATTTGCAACCAAGATTATGCTTGTGATTCTGCCTACAGTAGTGTCAGCAACATTGACTTTATTCTCACAAAAACTGAAATCCTCCTGCAACTATGACTACAACTTATCCTGAAACCAAGTGAGACTGAAAGTAATAAGATCTGATCAAGTAGAACCCTGAAGTTTTTCTCCTGAACTAAAGCTCAGAGGAAAGAGCTTACATGCAGCTGGGACATATGCTGTACTTAGAACTAGGATAATGTAATGGAATGTAATGCAATAATCAAACTTATGCTTTTTCCGCTGGCATAGCCCTTCATGTGTTCCCCTGCAGTTTCCCTCCTTTGGTGCCGTCTCACACTCACCTGTTCTCCAGTCTGTCAACACACAGTCTATTCAGGTTTTGCACATACATCACATGATCACATGGTTTTCTGTTTACGCCATATGGTAGGCAAGCTTTCCTTAGACGTACAATTGCCCATTGTTGGTGATATTTATCTTTCTCCTGTGTGATCTACAATAACATAAAGCTTTCAGCGAGTGATCATGGTAACCACAGGTTGGTTGCAATAGAGGAGTTTCATGTGACGTATGCATACATTAAGTCTTGGAGGCAAAGTCACAACAAGTTCCTAGCATGTTAAACGATGGACCTAACTAAACTCCTGTGTGCGTTTATTCCTTAGCTTTCACCAAGTATGAGTTAGGCAGAGAGGCCGCTCGGATTCCATTGGTGGCAGCGGTGGTTCTGTTCTGGACGACCGCTGTTTATAGTTATTACCGCGGTTCGCGTCGCTTCTCAGTATAGTTAGGCTGTGTGCTGGATGCACTTAGCGATGTGGAAAAACAGAATTGTCACTCATGTGGTACGATGATGCAAACCCCTTTAAACCTACCCGGGGCGCTTCCCCTGGCCTATCACCCTATAGAGACAGAGTGATGTGGATCTGCCTGCTCCCTTTGAACTTTCCTCAGCTGGGTGAGGCAGATGGAAGTTGCAGTTGGAGCTACGGCGGTTCACGGAGTTCAGCTGGAGCTGGTGACAGTGACAGTCTGCTTTCTACTATGGGACAGCCTTCCCGATGCGGTCGAGTCAAATTATGCGGCCGGTGAAAGAGAAGATGGGATCGGCTTTTGGACAGAATAGTTAATGGACCGTTTAGGAGCTATATCGGCTCGTTCACGAGTTCCGGGCAGAGCCTAGAGGTGTACGGCTGATGTGAGCCGGCTAGTAGCTGGCACTCCCTGTTTTGCCTCCGAGATGTGTGCGCATCACTGTGTTCGTAAACATTGAAACTCATCTATGGTGCCTTTATCACATGCAGACATACTCGCAAATAACAAAATACGCAAAACACGAGTCCAAAGAAAAACACGATATAAAGCAACAGTTCTGACTTCTGGATCCAGACAGCGTGCCTACCAATATGGCGGTGTAATCAACATCACATGACCAGTGACGTCAGCTGCAAGTTCTGAATACATACCAGTCACCTTCCCTTTGTTGTAGTCAGTTTGGAACTTCACACTCATCCCCCTTGTTTCTGCCTGTGTCTCCTGTGATCCTGGTGTTCCATTGTGCTGGGGTTTTTTTGGGGTTTTTTGGGGCGGGGGGTGTTTGGGGCGGCCATGGCTCAGATGGTAGAGCAGGTCGTCCAATAACCGAAGGGTTGGCGGTTTGAATCCTGCTCTGTGCATGTACCGGTTGTGTCCTCGGGCAAGACTCTTCACCCTCCTTGCCTCCAGTGCTGCTACTCACACTGGTGTATGAATGTTCGGTGGTGGGAGGGGCCGTAGGTGCGGACTGGCAGCCACACGTCTGTCAGTCTGCCCCAGGACAGCTGTGGGTACAGATGTAGTTTACCACCACCAGAGGGAGAATGTGAGAGTGAATGAAAAATGGATCCACTGTACACGCTGTTACGACTCCTTTGTTGGTGTGAAAAGGAGATGTTAACCTGACATCAAAATGAAGATGAGTCAGTGTAGGTTGTGAAACAAGTGACAAAGGTTTATTGAACAAAAAAACTAACAAAGGATCACTAATGTGGAGGAGGAAGGGACAAGGGGGTTGTGCCAACCAAAATCAGATAAATACAATGAAACTGTGCCTAATCTGGTCCTACACTTAAAACAGAAACCAAACAAAAACCTGGCCTTTCTAAAAAAAAAAAAAAAAAGAACTTAACCAAAGATAAATACAGAAGTGGCACCAACCCTCTAACCTGATGTGTCTAGACAGAAGTGATCTACATGTAGGAAAGAATGTACAGGGTACCCCAACTTCTTCACTTCCCTATGCCCACAACCTCACTCCACAAATGACTGACAATAACTCAGTGCATAACACGCTGAACACCACGACCAGCAGCTCCAACAGGCAGAGAAAAAGAGTGATCACTGCAGGCATGGTCCTTTTATAGGAGGGCCCTGGATGGGATTGGCCACCACCACTTCCACAGGTTCAGGCCAGTCAGTCTGATGACACCTGGAGAGCCGACAGACTAGAGGAGAGAAAGACCAGGAGGGAAAAACACCCACAAACACCCTGCACTGCATCACTGCCTGGCACATAACAGTGCTTTGAGTATGCGTCCATAGAAAAGTGCTTTATAAATCTAATTCATTATTATTATTATTATTATTATTATTATTATTATTATTATTACCCACCTTGTGGACTTTCAGTTATGGCTGACCGTTAAGGTTATGAATATAGTTATGTAAATAAACTTACTTTTTGCCCCAGCATCTGTATCTGGGTCCTCCCTTCATTATCCATACAGTGCAACTGATTAAACTATTTTACTATTTTCTTTTTTTCTTTTTTTTTTTTTCTTTTTTTTTTTCATCAACTCAACAATTTCTGTAAAGCCTTGTGAGGCAAATTTGTTGTGATATTGGACTGTACAAATAAAATTGAATTGAATTAAACATTGGTGTACCAGACTCTTGTCCACACCTGAGCTCGCCTCTGATGATTTTCTTTCCCTGGAGCTGCAAGATCATTTTGAGCAACCTGTTGCAAAGTTCTACAGTGCAATTTACCCTCAGAGGTCTCAGTTGCTCAGTGGTGTGCTCATATCATCTCAGCCAATGATACAGGTAAAGTATTATTATTCAGAGTATGTGGCAGAGATGACGGTAAATTTCCTCAACCCGATGGCCACTGATCGTCTGCCTTCACCGTGCCTGCCGATCCTCTTCCTCCAGTCTGCCTGCACCTCTCCCCAGGGTTCACCAGTGCCACAGATTTCCCCCAGTCCTATTCTACATTCCCTGAGCATCTTCTCCCATCCCTGCTGCTGCCAAGGTGTTCATCCACAGCATCTGGCTCCAGTGGTTTGGAATTACAGCAGTCGACTCCAGGCTCAGAGCTGTGGCTTCCCTCTGGCCGACTTGACCCCAATTGCCAGACTCACATCAGGCCAAAAGAGGGGTCCCACCTTCACCTAAAGCGAATCATCTGTCCAATCATCTGTGTTCTGCCTTCATCTGCAGACCCCCAGCTGTTCAGCAAAGGGGTCCTCTGTCTGCCCTATGGCTGGGTTTGATCAGCTCACTGATCCATCCATTGTTGGCAGCACAGCCTAATTTCGAGCCCCCTCAGTGTTTCTACATTCGCTGCAGCTGCCCTTGGTCCGGTGTTGCCCCATCAGGCCTCAGAGGAGATTCACCTTTGACAACAAACCCAGCCATCAGCCAGAAGGGTCTGGTCTCCTTCTAAATCCCCCTCTCTGACTGTCAAAAGGGTCCTGTCTCCACCTTGGCCTGAGGCCCCCTGGTTGTCCTGGCAAGGTGGACTTCTGACTTGTTCCATCTCCACCATGTGACCGCCCAGCCAACCTCCTGACTTCTCCAGTCTTTGCTGTGCCCCTTAGGTTCTTCAGTCTTCACCGCTGGCTCTCCAGTCTGGTCATTTGAGTTATCCTATCTTTATAGTTGATTTCCCAGCCAACCTTCTGACTTGTCAAGTCATCCCTGGCCTCATGAATTCTTCAGTCTTCACCACTGGCCTGCCAGCTGACCCTCTGAGTTCTCCAGTCTTTGCCAACTGACTTCTTGAGTTCTCAAGTATTCACCGCCAGCCTCCAAAGCTGTCCCATCTCCTGACTTCTCTGGTCTTTGTTGTGGCCCCAGAGGTTCAACCACTCTTAGCCCTGGCTACCCAGCTAACCTCCTGAATCCTCCCATCTTCACCCTGGTCTCAAAGCCAGTCTTCCAGTCTCATGTCTTCACTGATAGCCTCCCAGCTGACTTCCTGAGTTCTCCTGTATTGTCCACCTCATCCAGAAGGCTTCCATCTCTGCGTGATCCCCCTGGGCAATTCACCAGAGGATCCCATCCACTTGAAACCCTCAGGCCATCTGGCCGAGAGGCCCCATCTCCATCCCTAGAAAAGTCCTGTCACCACCCTTGGCCGATATCTCATGGGCCTCACTGCTGGCCTCTGAGCTAGTCTCCTGAGTCCTCACCACTGGCCTCCTGGGTCCTCCAGTCTTCACTATTGTTCCCCCAGCCAGTCGCCTAAATTCCCCAGTCTTCACTGCTGGCTCCCGAGTTGGCTTGTCTTTGCTGCTAACCTCCCAGGTCCTGGAAACTTTGCCACCCCTAGCTTTTAGTCAGTGGGGTCCATCTGCAGTCTTGGCCGACCACCCATGGCCCTCAGTTCTGGCCTCTGGGCTGGTCTGCTGAATCCTCCAGCCTCCACTGCTGATCTATAGCCCTGTCCCCAGTTCTTGCTGCTGGTTTTGCAGGCAGCCTCCTAAGCTCTCCGGTCTTTGCCACTGTGTTCCTGGGTACATCAGTCCTCACAACTGGCCACCAAAACTGAAAAGAACTGATGGCATTTATTTTCCTATTTTGACATCAGCTATCATTAAAAACACCTCAACTGCTTATTTTGTGCATCTCCACCAATATCTTTTATTTGGTTTTGTAATTTTTCTGCTATCAGTCTATGCATGCAACTGCAAGTAATGCAACTGTGATGTACACTCTGAAATGGTCTCTCTCTCTCTCTCTCTCTCTCTCTCTCTCTCTCTCTCTATCTATCTATCTATCTATCTATCTATCTATCTATCTATCTATCTATCTATCTATCTATCTATCTATCTATCTATCTATCTATCTATCTATCTATACCACTCAACTTCCCTTTGTTCCCTGTCAGTTTGTAACATAACAGTGGTCATCCTTACTGGATGGAGGCATCATTTCATACAGTGTTTACCCTACCATTATATAAACTGTTAACCCAAGGGGAAACACTATCATATGTGTTTTTGATGTCTTTAGTGCTTAATCCCAGTAACAGGTGGCTGTAGCTTAGGAGATAGAGTTGTCCAATGACCAAAGGGTTAGAGGTTCAAATGCCGCTCCATCTCATTCTCTGCCATTGTGCAAAACACTTCACCCACCTTTACTCCAGTGTTGCTCACACTGGTGAGTGAATGTTTAGTGGTGGTCAGAGAGGACGTCGGCACACATTGGCAGCGACATTCCCACCACACTGTAAAAAAAAACAAAAAACAAAAAAAAAAACGTAAAAAAAAAAAACCCAGTAATATTTCAGCAGCAGGGGTGCCAAAAAGTACTGTAAAATAACAGAAAATAACCATCTCATAAAAATATGGTAATTTTCCATAATTTAAATACAGTTTTTTGCCCTAACGTTACATTAATTTTGCATATATTTTTTTTTACTTTTTAATGTTTAATAAAGAATATTTACATGTATTAAAACAATCAAATTACATATATATATATGTGTGTGTGTGTGTGTGTGCACACATATACATATATATACATACATATAATTTTCAATGACACCCAGTTGTACAATCCACTGATAAAAACTGTATTTGGACAGTTTATCAGTGCTTATACATGTTATACATTCACAAAAATATATTTATTCCATATTTTTGTTGTGAAACCTCCTGCAATTACACAAGATATGTCAATTAACAAATAAGTCTTGTTAAACTTACAGAACAAATACTTCTTTTACAGTTAATTGTCAGTAATTTTATCTTGTTTTATTTATTTTTTTCACAGTATTAAACTTTAAATTAACAGTTTAATCTCATTAATAGAAAATAAATATTTGTGAAATTAAACCAACTGATTAGTCAATCATTACTCAAATCATTTAAGTGCAATCACTTGCCTCAAATTTTTTGAGTAAACTCTACTTGTCCAGGCTTACAGTGTAGTTTGCTATACTATATCACAAATAAACGTTAATTTTAGACAACATTGAGTCTGTATAATGTATATTATTATGGACAGAGGCAGTAAAGCCAGGTGTAGATTACTGCACAAAGTGAATTTTTTTTTTTCCTTGGTCAGGATATGTACAGTCAGTCCAGCTGTGATTTATAAGGCTGACAATTAATACTGAACAAACCAGAACTCAAACTATGAATTATGAAAGAGCTGCAGCATCTGAAACTGACCACAATGAACATTTGACAGAGTAACAGAACCACAGTGCTTCAGTTTCAGACTCACAGTTTGTCATGTCTTTTATGTATTGTGATTGTCTCTGTGAACTCACCATATATTTTTATTAGTACATTTTTCTTCATTTTTTTTTTTATCAATTACCAGACATTTCAGGCGACCCCATTGGAATTCCAGGCGACCCCACGTGGGGTCCCGACCCCAAGGTTGAAAAACACTGGCCAAGAATATGTGCATGAGCCTAGTTTCCTCTTTACCTCATTACCTAATGACGCTTGAAAATATCATGAACTGAACCCTTTAAAAGCCCTTACATGTAATGTTATTTTTCATGTATTTGTTGATCATATGACACTTCCTGAAGTTGAAGACTGGCTGTTTCCTGTTGTGATCAAACGGTTAGCTTTTGTGTCTGAACAGTATAATTAAGATACGTCTGGATGTGACAGTGAACGTAGGAGGCCTGAGATAAATCCTCCCCTCCATCTCCCCACATCGCTGATCCAGCCCCCCCCCCCCCCCTTCCCTCCCACTCCAAGCTGTAGCTGTCACAAGGCGGGGCCGTGGGGAGCCTGCCCATGGTATTTATAGCGCACCAGTTCTCTAAGTGATAGATGTCACCTTCACGCCACCGCCTCTGGGGCAACGCAACAACCATCCTGTCCCACTAACAAGCTGCAAAGTACTGTGAATGCGCGGGGAGGGATGAGAGGAAGTGCTGGAAGGCGGAGCTGTTGTAATCCTTTCTTGTGTGCAGAGAAAGGAACGGATCTGATCCAAACAAACAACAGGTTTATTGTATGTGTGTCAGTGTTCCCCTCTTGGTTGCCTTGATCCAGCTAATTAAAACATTTCCTCAGTTTCCTGGCAAGAAGTTGTTTTTTTTAAGTGTTTGTGGCAATGACAGTTTTGTCTGTATGTGCTTCTCTGTGGAAGGTGTGGTCTGATGATGGGAGATGAAGACTGACAACCATTTGGGACTTAAGACCTGGGCCCGTATTCCTAAAGATTCTGAGAATCCTCTCACAGAGCTCCTAACTTCACCTAAAAATTCCTAGCAAGGAGTCTTAGCGTAGGAGTGATTCCAGAACACTCTCAGAGAACTCTGAGCAAGGAATGGACAGAAAGTCCTCTTAGTGAGGAGGTGTGGTTGACCCCGTTGCTAGGTATGAGTCATCATTTCAAAAGCTGTGATTGGTTGATCCTAAAAGCTAGAAAAAAACATATACTTTTGGTGATAATGGGGAAGGGATGGAAACCTCAAATCAATAAAATTAAACATAGAATCTAATCTTATGAAGACTGTGTGACTGTAAATAATATTTCACATAAAAGAAAATATCTGTTCAGTGAATAGTAAGCTATATTTTAAAATTACAGGACTTACAAGACTTGTTTGTTAATTGACAAATACCTTGTGTAATTTCAGGAGGATTCACAACAAAAATGTTGAATAAATGTATTTTTGTAAATGTATAATATGTATAGCACTGATAAACTGTCCAAATACAGTTTTTATCAGTGGATTGTACATTACAACACTACTACTACATGAGTCTCATTGAAAATTATATATATATATATATATATATATATATATATATATATATATATATATATATATATATATAGGCAATTTGATTGTTTTAATACATGTACATATTCTTTATTAAACATTAAAAAGTCAAAAATATGCAAAATCTCATGTAAGTTAGGGCAAAAAAACTGTATTTTAATTATGGAAAATTACTGTATTTTTATTAGACGTTTTTTTTCCGTTATTTTAACAGTATTTTTTGGTACCCCTGCTGTCAGAATAATAAAAAAAAATTTACGTTTTTTTTTTTTTTTTTTTTACAGTGCAATCTGTAGCATTTAATTAATTCACTGTCATCCAGTGTTTGGAGAATATCCCTCCTGCCTCTTCCGTCGGCCATTTTGTCCTCTGCTTAGGGAACTCCTAAGCCACTTCAAAGTCCTCTTCCTTGCTCTGAACAAATCTCACCTTAGGAGCTCTCTTAAGGGTAAGGATTCTTTAGGAACAGCTTTTATCTTTACTAGGATCTACTCTTCATTGTTAGGGAAATTTTAAGAAAACATCATGATTCTAAGAATTTTCTTAGAATTTGGCCACTAGGAGCAACTCTTTGCACTAAGAATCTTTAGGAATACGAGCCCTGATCTTTCAGCTGGGATCCTGTAGGTCACAGGTGTCAAACATGTGGCCTGAGGGCCAAAACCGGCCCGCCATAGGATCCAATCCGGCCCACAGGATGAATTTGCAAAGTGCAAGTTAAGGCATCAATTAAAAAATAATATCATAATAACCTATAAATCATGACAACACCATTTTTTCTCTTTGATTTAGTGCAAAAAACATTAAAATATGAAAATGTTTACATTAACAAACGATCCTGTAACAATAAAATATGAATAACCTGAACAAATATGAAAACCCTGAAATGTTTAAAGAAAATTAAGCACAATTTTAACTATTTTCTGCCTGTTACTAAGTGTTTAGTGTCTTTGTAGATTGGATCCGTAATGGACATATAGAAATGATAAGTTACTTTTCAAAAATCACCCACATTCCCCAATAAATTACCCTAAAACCACCTAAAAATTACTAAAAAAACACCTAAAATCACCCAAAAATGACTGCAAAACCACCTAAAAATCACTAAAAAAACCCCCAAAAAAACCACACCTAACATTATGCCTATAAATAATGACAACTTCAAATTTTTGTGCAAAAAATAACATTAAATTATGAAAATATTTACATTAACAAGCTATCCTGTAACAATAAAATATGAATACCTGAACAAATATGAACAACCTGAAATGTCTAAAGAAATTCAGTACAATTTTAACAGAATTTGCCTGTGACTAAATGTTTTGTGTCTTTGTAGATCTGATCTGTAATACATATGTATAAATGATAAGTCGAGGCAAAATATTGATAAGATTGTACTTATATTTCTTTACAAATGTCATTTTTTCAGGTTATTCTCATCGTTTTTGTTTGGATAGTTTGTAAACATAAATATTGGCATAACTGAATGTCATTTTTTTTTTTGCACTAAAAAAATTTGGAGTTGTCATTATTTATTGGCTATCATGCTATTATTTTACTGGTTCAGCCCACTTCAGATTAAATTGGCTGAATGTGGCCCCTGAAAGAAAATGACTTTGACACCCCTGCTGTAGGTGTAAGTTCATGGGTGTCACTTCTGAACCACCCAGCAGCACATACAAACATAATGTATGACTAATGTTAAAATTAACAGGAATACAAAGATATGTGACTTCTGAACAGCCACCACCCACAGACAGATGCACAAGCGTACTTAGACAAACACTCTGGGTTTGTTCCACCAGTGAAAAATAAAAACCCCACAGCGACTGTCACAACACGTCATCCTCTGACATTTTCAATCATCTGCTTTGACAGAGATATTTTTGGCCCAAATAGTAGAATTGTCCTTTGAAGGCATCTGTAATACAAAATATAATTCAGGTCTGTCTGACAAGTGGAATAAGCTTGTCAGGAGGCTGAGGCTTGAGGAAAGGAGCTTTCACTGTTTAGATATCCAAACTCCAAACCCAGTTAAAGTTGGTCAGATGTCAAACTTTATATCATCACTGACCTCACATGTTCTTGTTGGGAATACATTCATGAATGGTGAGAATTCTACACTGAAAAAAAAAAAAAAAAAAAAAAACATAAAAAAAAAGGGAAATATTCCGGCAGCTGGGGTGTCAAAAAAATATTGTAAAATAACGGAAAATAACCATCTCATAAAAATACAATAATTTCCATAATTAAAATACATTTTTTTGCCCTAACTTACATGAGATTTTGCTTTTTTTTTTTTTTACATTTTAATGTTTAATAAAGAATATTTTCATGTATTAAAACAATCAAATTACCTATTAATATATATATATAAATAATTTTCAATGAGGGCGACACAGTGGTGCAGTGGTTAGCACTCATGCCTCACAGCAAGAAGGTCCTGGGTTCGATTCCAACACCAGTCGAAGGGGGGTGAGACCTTTCTGTGTGGAGTTTGAATGTTCTCCCCGTGTCTGCGTGGGTTCTCTCCGGGTACTCCGGCTTCCTCCCACCATCCAAAGACATGCACTGATAGGTTAATTGGTTAATCTAAATTGCCCATAGGTGTGAATGTGAGAGTGACTGTTTGTCTCTATATGTTCAGCCCTGAGATGAACTGGCGAAATGTCCAGGGTTGTACCCCGCCTTTGCCTGTAAGTAGCTGGATAGGCTCCAAGTGACCCCCGTAACCCTAGTGAGGATAAAGCGGGTTCAGAAAATGAATGAATGAATGAATAATTTTCAATGAGACTCAGTTGTACAATCCACTGATAAAAACTGTATTTGGACAGTTTATCAGTGCTTATTCATGTTATACATTCACAAAATACATTTTGTTGTGAAACCTCACATAATTACACAAAATATTTGTCAATTAACAAACAAGTCTGGTTAAACTTACAGAACAAATACTTTCTTTTACGGTTAATTGTCAGTAATTTATCTGGTTTTATTTATTTATTTATTTTTACAGTGTTAACTTTAAATTAACAGTTTAATCTCATAAAAAGAAAAGAAATACTTGTGGAATTAGGATACATTTGCAAATGTATTTTAACTATATTTTTCTGTGAAAAAAAAATTCTTTTAAAAAATTGAAATTTTATGGTTATTCACAGTTACAGTTTTCTCATGTTATTTTACAATTGACGTGGAAATCACAGTCTATTTTTGTCATTTCATTTTATTTTCCTGTATCTTAAAAATACAGGGAAAAATCTGTAAAATAAACAGTGAAAATTCTGTTAAATTACAGATTTTTTTTTTTTACAGTGTAGTTAAGTGTCTTTTTAAAGGTACAATGTCCAGTGAAAACTATTCAGGCTTCATTTCCTTTTAGGTCTAGTTTTACCAGTGGCAGGGTGTGCATTTGATACCTGGGCCTACACTGGGGACTTACTTGACTTAATCTACCTCTTAATACCCCCACCATGACGTCACAATTATAGAAACCATCAATACTATACAAAAATTCCAAAACAACAACAACAAAGAGACATTTTGTGTATTGAGGGTGAATACCATTATAACTAAAGCAAGAAACCCAGTTAAGACAACTCCAAACCTCTACGCTCCAACCACAACTGGGCCATGTACATAATCTGGAGCAGTTCACAATCAATATTTATCAAATAACATGACAAAAACATACAAAATTTAAATCAAAAACATCTTAGCCTACTCACCAGAGATGCTCATTATTTATACTAGTGGCATTGTACCCGTGGTGCCATTGTACCATAGCATAAGTAGAAGTTGTCTGCCACCACTGTCCATTTGTAAACTACCATTTAATCATGCATTGTGCAGGTAATAATTTGAGCCAACATGTGAGGCATGAAGGGAAGAGCATGTATTTGTTTGTCCTGTCAAGCATGATTCAGTTCATCCAGCGGTAGTGAACTGCAGCCTTCACATTGTAGCATCGTCTGCTAGCAGTAGAAACGTCATGAACGGCAGTATAACCACTTCTGAAAATGGAGTATGGCGGCAGGGATGAAGAATTCAAAGTAGAGAGAGGCTAAAATCTCCCAGCATGCCTCACAACATTTGAATACGGACATAAATTGTGCCTAGTAGATAGTCAGGTAATGTTTCTATTCATTTGGTGAGTTTGGCGGAGATCGGGCCTGTGAAGGGTGAGGAAAACCCGTACAAATGCCCTCCTGCGCTGCAACATCGATGGGACACAGAACGTGTTTTATAAAGTAGGATACAAAATCCAGCCTCCTTTGTGCTGGAAAGCTTCAATGACTCTGTCATCGAGGTGGTCTGTGCGTTTCAGTTTCATCAGTTTGTCCTTTTTTATGTCCACGGAGGCCCAGGCTGTGAGGCTCCTCTGCCCAGTCATTTCCTGATATTACGTTCACATTCAGAGGCTTTTTTCCAAAGCGACTTAAGGAGGAAAAAACCAAAAATTCATTCATTCATTCATTTTCTGAACCCGCTTTATCCTCACTAGGTCATGGGGGTCGCTTGGAGCCTATCCCAGCTTCTTATGGATGAAGGCGGGGTTCACCCTGGACATGTGACCAGTTCATCTCAGGGCTGAACATACAGAGACAAACAATCACTGTCACTTTCACACCTATGGGCAATTTAGATTAAGCAGTTAACCTATCAGTGCATGTGTTTGGATGGTGGGAGGAGCCAGAGTACCAGAGAGAACCCACGCAGACATGGGGAGAACATGTAAACTCCACACAGAAAGGTCCCACCCCCATGGACTGGTGTTGGAATGGAACCCAGGACCCTCTGTCTATGAGGCACCAGTGCTATCCACTGCACCACTGTGTCGCCTTCCTTAAACAGTCACATACATATCCAACAGCACATCCCAGAGTACCTTGTGCAGGTGTCTCTTAAAGTGACAGAACCTTTTTCTGTTTTACCTACATTACAAATACATAACATTACAAATTGATTGAGCACAGGAGCAAGAAGTTGAGTGTAATGCCGCATTTACACTTCGCGGAACCAGCTCGACTCAGCTTGGCTCAGCATTCCTGGAGACCGTTTCCATTACAAGATACTACCGACTTTACAGTACCTGGACGTCATAAGCGATGCGGCGTGTTATTTCCGGTGTCGTCTGTTCAGAGAGTTGCTGATAAACTCGCTCGTTGCGTGTTGTCTTGTCTGAATTTTTACATCGGCCACCAAAGACTGAATCTCCTCGAACGACCATGGTGCAGTTTTCGACTGTTATCATGTGGATTAATGTACCGCTATATTTACTGTCCACTTCCGCATCTGTTTTTTGTAAAACGGCGGGTCATAGAGAAAACTGTCTGACCAATCAGTGGTCTGCAGTGCTTAGACATCATGGTTTAGTATCTGGTCCCCGGTCCTGGAACCTCAGCGGAGGTGATACCAAAAAAGTAGTACCAGGTACCAGATTCCAGGTCCTTTTTCATAATGGAAATGCAAAAAGGCCGAGCCGAGCCGAACCGAGTCAATACCATGCAGTGGAAACGAGGCATTAGAAACAGAGAAATGACTTTGGAAACAAAGTCCAAACTTTTTCACCTGACTGAATGTGAGGCACGTGTTCTGAAACTGAACTAAAGACACTTTGTAGAAAGTCATGGTCTTATTGATAAATAAGGTAATCAAGCTCACTGAATTGCACTGCACATTTTATTTTTTTACCAGAATGAATGTGTTCAATCAGAATGTGTTTAATCTCTCTGTATCGTGATTTGGGTGTGAATCGTATCGCATCGCATCATGAGATGCCATACACGTATCTTTAATATATCAGATCGGAGATGCTGTATCGAGATGCGTATCGTATTGGCCTTACAACTAAGATTCCCAATCCTTGTATAACCCAACAATAATTTATTTATACAGGTACAGTGCAAACACTGAAGAGCCATTTACTGTTACTGAACATTGGAACATATGAAAAAAAAAAAAAAATTGTGTGTTGCTTTTATTCTTTTCAAATAAAAATTGCACAAGAGAGATTAGGGAAAAATAGCTTAAATACATAAAACTGACAACAGAAATACATTGTGTATACATAGTGACATTTCTTCCAGATGGAGACTGTTACCACAGTTATCCTAAATGGTTGCAGTTAACTCAGTAGAATATCTGTCATAATTTTGACTGGCCTATCATGCAACGCAGCAGCAGTTTTGTTAATATTTTGGTTGAGGGACCCAAGTGGCAGAAATTACATAATGAATGTTTAACCACGATGTGTGTAATTGTGATTATTAAAGTCACAGTTTTTTTCTTCAAAAATCTGAATTACGCTACGGTTTAGTTCACAGGTGTCAAACCTGCGGCCCAGGGGCCAAATCTTGGCCCGCCAAAGGGCCCAGTCCGGCCCTTGGGATGAATTTGTGAAATGCAAAAATTACACTAAAGATATTATCAATGCTTTTAGTTCAGGTTCCACATTCAGACCAATTCAATCTCCAGTGGGCAGGACTTGTAAAATACTATCATAATAACATATAAATAATGACAAGTCCAAATGTTTCTCTTTGTAAATGTAAATATTTTCATGTATTTACACTAAACAAAGTATAATTTCGCAAAAAATGTGAATAACCTGAACAAATATGAACCTGAAATGTCTTAAGAGAAATGCAATTTTAACAATATTCTGTCTGTTATTAAATGTTTTGTGTGTTTTGTAGATCCACTGTGATCTGTAAGTTATAATGTACATGTGTAAATGATAAACTGAGGCTAAATATTGTTAAGATTCACTTATTTTTCAGTTTGTTCTTGTTATTCACATATTTGAAAAGACAGTTTGTAGATGTAAACCTTTTCATAATGTAAATTTAGTTTTTTTTGGTCTAAAACATAGAGAAAAGTTTGGAGTTGACTTTATTTATATATATTATGTTCTTATTTTACTGGTTCGGCCCACTGCCAGATCAAATTTAGCTGAATGTGGAGCTGAACTAAAATGAGTTTGACAGCCCCAGTTTAGATGAATGTTCGTGCAATGACTGTGACTACATTAGATACAGAGCACTTTTACTGAGGCAGTTCCGTTATGTGTCTCTGAATGGTAAGACGTTCAGGGCGCCACGTGTGCTCACCCTTGTGTCACTTTGACAAAGTGGTCGGCGAGTTGCTGAAATTCATCCCTGCCCGGGTGGATGTGTTGACATCACTTTTTATTCCGTTTGCCATATGACACTGCCTGGTTTCCTACTCTGAGCAAGCAGGTTGGACATGGATATGGGCTGTCAAACCTGGATCTCCTCATGAAATACTGTATACATACCAAGTGAAAGGAAGGTGAGACCTGAAAAAGCAATGCACTTCATACATCGTAGTGGAGAACAACTACATGTTATCCACCAAAAAAATAAAATAAAATTACACTATGAGCTAACTTTTGAACAGCATTTCCCAAGCATTTCTGAACTGAATGCTTCCATGCTTGAAAATCCACAAAAAAACACTTGTAAACAGGATATGATGGAATACCTTCACACACATTAACTACTGGTCTATTCACACAGGTTAGTGTTACCTGGGGTCATTTTCCCAGACCCTTTCACAGAAGGTAAAAGTCGTGGTAATCTTTACTGACATTGTGCGGTAATGATTACTGACGAAGCACATTCGGACAGGACCAGTGGCTGCACCAGGATTTTAAAAGTGGGGGGGAAACTTGAGGGCAAAGAAAGATGTTGGGGGGGCGGAACAAAAAAATTTTTGCGCACAGCGTGAAATTAACGCTTTGTGCTTTAGCAGCTGAGATATATATATATATATTATACACAAGGTGGGAAGCAAAATTTACAATGAACATTTTGTTGTTTTTTTCTCAGCAGGCACTACGTCAGTTGTTTTGAAACTAAACATATATTGATGTCATAATCATACCTAACACTATTATCCATACCTTTTCAGAAACTTTTGCCCATATGAGTAAACAGGAAAGCAAACGTCAAAGAGTGTGTGATTTGCTGAATGCACTCGTCACACCAAAGGAGATTTCAAAAATAGTTTGGAGTGTCCATAAAGACTGTTTATAATGGAAAGAAGAGAATGACTATGAGCAAAAACTATTAACGAGAAAGTCTGGAAGATACTATTAAAGAAGAATGGGAGAAGTTGTCACCCGAATATTTGAGGAACACTTGCGCAAGTTTCAGGAAGCGTGTGAAGGCAGTTATTGAGAAAGAAGGAGGACACATAGAATAAAACATTTTCTATTATGTCAATTTCTTGTGGCAAATAAATTCTCATGACTTTCAATAAACTAATTGGTCATACACTGTTTTTCAATCCCTGCCTCAAAATATTGTACATTTTGCTTCCCCACCCTGTATGTATTATATATATATATATATATATATATATATATATATATATATATATATATATATATATATATATATATGTACATATAAAAGACTTTCTGTTCTGATTATTTAATAGGTACAATCTACTTTCACATATTTCTCTAAACACATCAGAAAAACATGCAGCAAACAAATAGCAATGCCAATGTATGCAAGTTAATAAATGTTGAAAACAAAATAAAACTAATAGCCTAACCAGCTAATCAAACAAAACGTATGTATACAATGGCTTCCACTACATGCACATGTATATAATCACTGACAACATCTGTAGACTTAGGTACACTAACTTGTATTATAAGTGTATCAAAATGTGTTATGTACGCTTTCACTGACGGATTTTTCATATTTCTTCGTTGCCTGAATTTTCCCAAAGATTTGCCCACATCTGGGTGGGGGGGCAAAGGTTGTGACTAGGGGGGCATTTGTCCCCCCCATGCCCCCCCTTGGTGCCACCACTGGACGGGACTAAAATCTCTGTCAATTATTACTTTACCCCACATACCTAAATAAAACTAATCCAGTCTGAATAGTAATACATTTCAGTAATTTTTCAAGAAAAAAAGTCTAAATTCTGTTATTTCAACTTTTTAAACGTGAACATTGCCTCAGTTTTTTTGCCTTTTTTGTGACAGTAAACTAAGTAACCTTGGTTGTGGCTCAAACAAGACTTTTCAAGATGTCTTGTGAGCTTTGGGAAATACTTTTTCACCATTTTCTGGACCCAACTATGGAATAATCATTAGTTGGAGTGATCACTGTGTCAGATTATCGGATTTATAGTCTTAACAATGACACAGACAACACACTGAAAATGAATGTAAACACACAGTAGTGTCAGAAGGGGTTATATGGTACCAGAAGCCAACACTGATTCAACTCACTGCTTCCTTTTCTACCGTTTGACACTTTGTTGTGTTCAGAAAAAATAAACAAAAAAAAGGAAGAATATAGACTGTGAACCAGTTCTCGTATGAAGAGGATAGTATTACTTGTCAGTCTGTCAAAGAAAACATAAGGGTGATGGGTAACACTTCATAATAAGTACACACTATGAAGCATTAGTTAAGCATTAACAAATACTGAACTCATCATTTATAAAGCAGATTTCTGACATGAATACTCATTAATATATGGTTTATAAACACAGTTTATAATGGCTTTACTCATCATTAATAGCTCATCTACAATGTGCTTAATGATTGTATTTTCATACTTTATAAATTATGGTTTCAGCATTTAAACATTTAGCATTGCATCACTTACAAACCAGTTATGATGTGCATTTATGCTGCACATACACTATTCAGACACGTACTAATGGTTAGTGAATATGTTAGTGGGTATTTTATACTAACTCACACATTTCTTTTCCAATAGATGTCCTATAAACAGTTATTAATACAGGAATTCATTATTTCAGGTAGTTCTAAAGCACTTACTACTCATCAATTAGGTCTATGGTGTGAGCTCATCTAAAGTGTGCACTATCTATGACATATAAAACATTTACAAATGAGATTTTCTGAATCTGATTCTAAATCCATAATTTATAAAGTATGAAAATACACTCATTAAGCACACTGTAGATGAGCTTATTAATGATGAGTAAAACATTTACAACTGTGGTTATAAACCATATACTAATGAGTATTCATGTCAGAAATATGCTTTATAAATAATGAATTCAGTATTTATTAATACTTTACTATTGTGCTTATTAATGAGTTAAACATTTGTAACTGTGCTTATAAACTATGTACTAATGAGTATTCATGTCAGAAATATGCTTAATAAATAATAAATTCAGTATTTATTAATGCTTAACTAATGGGCTTATTAATGAATAGTAAAACATTTATAACCGTGTTTATAAACCATATACTAATGAGTATTCATGTCAGAAATATGCTTTATAATGAATTCAGTATTTGTTAATGCTTACCTAATGCTTCATAGTGTGTACTTACTGTAAAGTGTTACCAGGGTGATGTGCTTGATGTGCTTATAGTTATGAAAGTCTTTGTGCCAGTCTCTGTTAGTTGTTGTGATCGTTCCCAGGTGCAGCCTTGGTTGTTTTCTGCAGTGGTGCAGTATGCTAAATAAAACACTGGATTGTGCTTCCTATTAAAACCAGTGCCCTGTGTCTCCTGGACCGGACCATAACCAGTGCCACCGTATCTGACTCTAAAACTCTCCATTTTGACCATGTCTGGAGCCATTAATACTGTGTGTCTTTGTATGGAACAAATGGTAAGACTGAAGAATATAAGCGGATAATAACCAGGAAAATACACCAAATATAGATTTATTACAGAAATCATAGTGTCACGGGGTAGATTTTCTGTGACTTGAAAATACTATGAAGTAATAGATGCAGATGTCTCACTTTGACCCCATGAATTACAATATGCTGAAAGGCAGTTTGACTTTAAAGCTAGAAACTATCGAGCACTGCAGCCTAAAGGGGATTTTATGCAATGTATGGTATCCTACAGCTAAAGAATTACAAAAAATTACTGAAAAAATGGGTCACACAGTGAGCTAATTGAGCTTTGCTAAGTCTTGATAACTCCACACTGTAAGCCCGGAATTTGTATTTACTAAAATGCTTTAATTACAATGCACGTAAATGATTTAAGTTTTATGATGTTACTATAAAATGTTCAGTATATTCTACTAATTTGTAGACATAGTTGAAAGTACGAAAAAGTTTCAGCTGAATGGAATTAAATCACTAAGTTTTAGTCATGACCACACCTTTTTATCTTCGCATTGCATTGTGGGTATTGGGCATATTGTTGAAAATGTGTTATTTTTCTGTGCAGGGGTTCAGCGGGGTTGTGGTGTTTGTGTTAATTGGGATTTAATGTGTGTATGTCAGTGTTTATTGGCCTTTTTGTGTTTGTTTTTGTATTTTTGTACAGCTGCACCATGAGTCAGAACCAGAGGAAGAACTAAGGATTTACTGTTCATCTGAGATCATTATTGCACAATGGAAATCTTAATGATTTGTCAAATTCTAAACACTTCCCCTATTAGCAAATGATATTGAGCTACCTTCTATTTATGCTATAATATACTAAATAGAATAATTTCACAACTATAATTATCAGGGATAGGATTGCGAGTTTGATTATCTTAAAAAAAGTAGTTTAATCAATGACAAATTAATCTGGCTGCAATTGAGAACATTAGTCAGTGTAACCTAAAATGCTGAGTTGAATGATTGGATAGTGGGGTTGATTTTACAACAGATTTAAAGTACAAATAAGTTGTCTTTTAGTGTTTTCTACTTAATAGTTAAAGTTCAATACTTTTAGCAATAAAGTTGAACCTACTTAAACCAATTGATTAGTCGATCATTACTCAAATCTTTTAAGTGCAATCACTTGCCTCAAATTTTTTGAGTAAACTCTACTTATCCGGGCTTATAGTGCAAGGGGTCAAGGGATTATACACATTATTTTATTTTAATTTATTATGGTAGAATTCATGGCGGCACACACTGTAAACCCCAATAAGTTAATTAAAACAAACAGTTGAAACCGATCACATCGTAAGTAATGTAACTCTAACCTGTTGCCTTAAAAAATTTCAGTAATGAGTAATGAAAACTTGAGTGTATTAATAAATTTAAATGCTAGACTTAGACTCGTTACCATCAAGTCATTTTACTCAATTCCAAGTTGATTTAAATTAAAATCTTCTGCAATATAAATTGTTTTGCATAATTATTAGACTTAATATATTGTAGCATGGATGGACATTAGGCAGGAAGTCAGCTCAATGTAATTTACCAGTACAGGAAGAGCTTTTAATTTGGCAAAGCATAAAGATTTACATTAAACAAGAACAATTCTATCTGAACAGTAAATCCATAGTTCTTCCTCTGGCTCTGACTCGTGGTGCAGCTGTACAAAAATACAAAAACAAACATAAAAAGGCCAATAAACACTGACATACACACATTCAGTCCAAATGAACACTAACAGCACAACCCCACTGAACCCCTGCACAGAAAAAGAACACATTTACAACTACATGAACAATACCCACAATGCAATGCACAGATAAAAAGGTGTGGTCAGGACTGAAACTGAGTGATTTAAATCCATTCAACTGAAACTGTTTTGTACTTTGGACTATGTCTACAATTATTAGAGTATACTGAACATTTTATAGTAATGCAATAAAACTTAAATCATTTAAGTTATTGTAATTACAGTTTTTCCGAATTGCTAAAACACAAAAGCTAATTCTCTAAACCAAATGACCAGTCCTCTAAACACATTTAATAAAAGTAGCCCCCGTTTGCCAAAACCATAAACACATTTCACATGAAGACACAATTCACAAAACACAATCCTCCTTTTTTCATAAATCTAAACACATTTGTCTTGCTAAAACACAAGTTGCAAAAAACTCTGCTCAGATTTTCAAATTAAAGCTCATGGGATGCAAAACACTTGCCACAGTCAGCAAAATTTGAACACAATGAACACACCTGGCTTCATTCATTAACCTTTTCATGCATGAATTATGAGAACCTTAATCAAGATTTTTTTTTCCTGAGCGTTTTTATTCCTCTTTAGGCATGAAAAAACAAAAACAATGTGATTGAATTTTTTTTTTTATTTATTTATTTTTTAAATCAACTTGTTTTTCATGGAGTTACAAAAATGTCCACTCAGCTACACCATGAATTTTATTGTTGAAGCAAAGAAACATGTATTTACAACCCAATATCATAAAATGATATGAAAACAGTGAAATGAAACCATGTTTAATGCTGCTAATCTGATGTTTTCGCACATTTTAACATGTTCTAATACTAGTTATTACTCACTTCATGGAGATAATATGCAAAAAATAAATATTAACAATTGATTTCCACTCAAGAACCAATCAAGAACAGCAAAGTTACAATAATGGTATGAATTGCAGTTTATGAGATGATGCATAAGTGTCCACTGTGTTGGTTGATATGGAACTAAAACAACAAAACCTATGAATATACAAGAGTAAAGCTGTAGAGTAACCACTATGCATGAAAGGGTTAAACACAACGACTCAAATTGAAGACACTTGTTGCAGATGATGTGATTCCACCTATAAAAGGCAGTTCAGAGTGCACAGTTTGCTAAAGGTTCAAACAAACACAATGGACAGTGGCAGAGGAAGAGGAAGAGGAGTTCCAGTGAGAGGAGGGAGAGGAGCAGGCCCAGGAGGGAGAGCAAGACAAACTCACACCACCATTACAGACAAGATACGAGCAACAGTCACTGATCCTGTCATTGTCTATGGCATGGCAATGACTGAAGCAGGACTAAGAGTTGGTCCAACCCTGCGTAGGTTCTCAGTGTCCACCATTAACCGGGCATTCAGAGAACACAACAGGTATTGTACTGTATTGCTGTGTTGGTCACTACAACACATTTTTACAGTATAGTGGAGTATACAGTCTACTCTCGTTATACCGCCAACTTCCATTCACGGCCAAATTGGCGGTATAGCGAAAATGGCGTTACAACGGGTTGCGTCCATAATGTGCATGTCTTTACTATATGATGTCTATGCTGCCTCCGTTAACCCGTTCTAATTGCGTTTCTAAATAAATCTTGATTCTGTTATGTTGTAAGGGATCATTTAAAGTGGGGAAACATTTTAAGTGTTATTATACCGTGTCGGGAAATGACACCCCATCATCTTGAGGCTTTGGCTTAATCCCACGTCCTCTTCCCGACATCCTGACCTACTGAGTGTTCTGCGATAAATGAACGGTGGCCGTTCCGTAGACCTACTCGTAGCTTGTCGTGATCAGCGTCTGGCGCATTTGTTTCAGTGCATTGTTAAAATTTATGTGTACTCGATGGCAGTCACGCTGGCGGTATAACGGTCGGGAAATCAATGGTATAAGTGTTGTTTGTGCATGGAACTGGGCTGGCGGATGGCGATAGGCGGAAATGGCGGTAGCTAATGGAATAATGCATTGGGGATTTTTGTGCAATGGTTTTGGTCGGCGGTGAGTGAAAATGGCGGTATAACGGCGGGCGGTTTAACGAGAGTAGACTGTAGTTGGTTTCATCTCAGTTGCTATATTGCAGAGCATGTCCATTGATGCTTCTACTGATGTAGATGCATGGTTTTTACAGTAGAGTACATACAAGTCAGTGCTATAATGCATGTTTGTTTGTCTAGAGTTGAAAGAATGCCACATGGAGGTGGAAGGTATCTGACCGCCAACCTTACACAAGAGAGAACCTTCTCAGAGCTATGGACCTGGCCTGTGTTGACGTGCCTGTGGAGGCCTTCCAAGGCTGGATCCGCCATGCCAAGGCATTTTTCCCACGTTGCCCTAGCAAGGGACAATATTGCCTGTGATGTAGATGAGGTCCTGTGGCCTGACCCAGTGCAATGACGTGTGTGGGATAAATACTGTAAATAAAAAATATCACACCCTGAACATTGTTTTCAGTGAGTGTTGTTGTGTGTACTGGATCCTCTGTAGTGTTTGCATAGAGTTGTGATCCAGTACAGTAGTGTACAGACTGTATTTTCTGCAGATTTACATGCTGTTCATATGAAACACACATCTATGAAGGCCCAGTACTTTACAGTGATATGTTCTGAGAACAGATGCTGTAAGGTGTCTAAAAATATGCTTTGGCAGTTGTGACAAAAAAGAACATTCTCATACACTGAACACTGTGTTTTCAGTTGTTTTTTTTTTTGTAGTGTGTTATAATGTGCATAGTGTTTACATTTTTGCAGGCATTGAGCAGCTGTTTTGGAGTGAAAGTTTGAATTTTGAAGAGAGAAGGTGTAGTTTTGTTTATGTAGCTTTAGAAAAGTGTGCTATGTTTAGAGTTTTGGAAAAATGGAGGAAAATTTTGTGAAATGTGTTTTAGCAGTTGAGAAAAACTGTGAAGCATTTCAGTAAATACAAAGTCTGGGCTTACAGCGCAGTGGAACAGTCACATAATCTCGTTACTGTATGTCCACGACAAGATTGTCTCTGAAAAGCTCCGAACATTTGTACTATGTCATGTTATATGTCTATGACTACCTAATAATTCCTATATCTGTGTGTGGTGGTGTGTCACAGTCCCCTGTACCAGAGAGGCCTTCCTGAAACATGAGGCAGACATATACTTTCAGGAAGTGTTAGGAAACGTGTGTGTACGAGTGAACACACATAAGCGTGTAAACGTACATGCATCAGTCACAGACAGATACTGGTGCACAGTCAGACACTCTATCTCTGTGCTGACAAGTGTCATCAGCTCCAGCTGCTTGGGGGTCTTTGCTGTCATGTGGGTAAGGGGGTGGGGGGGTCAGATCGGAGGGCGAGTGCTCCTGGAGGAAGTCTGCGCTCGGGTGGTGGTTGGCAGATCAGTGGTTGGGAGAGGTGACAACAAGGCCATGCTGAAAGCAACCAGCAGGCTGCCATCAGCAATCCAAGTTTCAGCACCCGAGTGCCCACCTGTCGTTTCCTCTTAAACCCCCCCCCCCAAAAGCCCCTCTTGTACTTCAGGGAGCGTCAGAGGGAAGACAGTGGATGTTGAGTGCAGCCGTTCCAGTTAAAGGCCACCAGTACAAACCTAAAATGAGTCACGACATTACTGTGGTATGTTTGCTTAGATTAGATTTGCATTGTCAGATGTTTGGAGGTTGACCAATGCCTGGAATTTACACCTTTATATATAGGCAGCTTACAGGCTCCAGTACGAGTCCAAGACATGCAATTATTTCTGCTTTTATTACCATTAGGCCTGAGAGACCTGAGGAAAAGCTCCACCATGTGATGCAAACCAAGGCTCTAATAGTTTTAGATTTTTCATTATAGTTTAGTTTTATTTAGTTTTGACTTTTTTTTTTCTTTAATTCAGTTAGTTTTAATTTGTTTTTAAAGCAGGTTTGCTAGTTTTTATTAGTTTTCGTTTTTTTCTAAATGCTTAGTTTTAGTTTAGTTTTAGGTTTTTTTTATATCTTTTCTCTTCTTCTCCGTCGTATTCAAATAAATCGCAGACAGGACTCTGCTGCTTTCTCCCAACTTTAGTCTCCATGTTTCCAGGTAGAGTGGGGACCAGAAGACGACTGGAAACCACAAGTGACGGACCGTCAAGTGTCGTACGGTGATAGCAGAGAAAATTGCTTGAGGGAAATAAATCGAGTTCTTATCAATCCGACACTGACAAAGACGAAAACGAAGGGAATTTTATCTATAATTTTTATCCGTTTTAGTTAGTTTTGTAAACACACAATACAGTTTCAGTTAGTTATCGTTTTTTTCTTTTAATTATAGTTTTTATTTATTTCAGTTAACGAAAATGTTTTTACAATTCTAGTTTTCATCATTTCGTTAGTTTTCATTAACGAAAATAACCTTGATGCAAACTCACCTCAGAGCGCCACCAATTAACACCCATTAAATTATAACATGAAACATGCAATATATGTTCTAAATATTACTGTGTAACTTTTTTTTTTGTGTGTATCAGATACTTTCGATATTCTAACTCAGAGGAAATATAATTTTATTGAACGTAATGACATTTGGTCTTCTGTCTGAGGAGTCACGTACAGTACCTTATACAGCACTAACATTAACATTGGATGTTACCATGGTTCTTTCATTTGGATGAAAACACACTGAATCTTTTGTAAATGTACTCTCAAACAAGTACAGTACGGCACACTGTAAAAAAAAAATCTGTAATTTAACAGAATTTTCACTGTTTATTTTACAGATTTTTCCTGTATTTTTAAGATACAGGAAAATATCAATGGAATTACACAAATAGACTGTGATTTCACATGTCAAATGTAAAATAACATGAAAAAACTGTAACTGTGAATAACCAAAAAAATTCAATTTTTTAAAAGAATTTTTTTCACAGAAAAATACAGTTAAAATACATTTGCAAATGTATCATAATTTCACAAATATTTATTTTCTATTAATGAGATTAAACTGTTAATTTAAAGTTTAATACTGCAAAAAAAAACAAACAAAAAAAAAAAAAAAACAGATAAAATCACTTACAATTAACCGTAAAAGAAGTATTTGTTCTGTAAGTGTAACAAGACTTTTTGGTAATTGACAAATATTTTGTGTAATTACGGGAGGTTTCACAACAAAAATGTTGAATAAATGTATTTTTGTGAACGTATAACATGTATAAGCACTGATAAACTGTCCAAATACAGTTTTTATCAGTGGATGGTACAACTGAGTCTCACTGAAAATTTTATACATATATATATATATATATATATATAGGTAATTTGATTATTTTAATACATGTAAATATTCTTTAGTAAACATTAAAAACTCAAAAAAAAAAAAAAAAGAAAAATGTCATGTAAAGTTAGAGCAAAAAAAAAAATTATTTTAATTATGGAAAATTACCGTATTTTTATGATATGGCTATTTTCCATTATTTGACAATATTTTTTTGGCACCCCTGCTGCCGGAATAATACTTTTTTTTTTTTTTTAATTTTAAATTTTTTTTCCCAGTGCATTTGTAAACATAACTTCAGCTTAACTTCAGTCACATCTGATGTCATCTACTTGAACATTTTCCATTAATGATATATGACAGACCACCATCGTTGGTCATGCTCCACTGTGGTCTTACAATGAGCCGAGCCGGTCAACCAGTTTACTGACCATTTTTGCTGACCAGCTAACAGGTGATCTGTTACTGCACTGCACTTTCAATGACAGAAACTGGTCCGTGCTCAACTTGATTCCAGTAAGATTCAATGCAGTGAACCAGTGTTAACAGTATAACACTATAACTAACACTAAGAACTGAGAACTCAAGGGAGCAAAAAGTCAAGACTGACAGAACATAATCCATCCATGGGCTGAAGCAGAACTTCAAACTAGTGTATGTAGGTGGAAATGACATTTAATTACCACTAGTGACATTGTACCCGTGGTGCCATTGTATGATAGCATGATAAGTAGAACTTGTCTGCCACCACTATCCATTTGTAAACTGCCATATACTCATGCATTGTGCAGGTAATAATTGGAGCCAACATGTGAGGCATGAAGGGAAGAGCATGTATTTGTTTTGCCTGTCAAACATGATTAACCCTTTCATGCATGAATTATCAGAACCTCAGTCAATACCTTTTTCTTGAGTATTTTTATTCCTCTTTAGGCATTTAAAAAACAATGCAATTTATTTATTTATTTTTATTTTTATTTTTTTTATGAACCTATTTTTCATGGAGTTACAAAAATGTCCACTCAACTGGACACCATGCATTTAATTTTTGAAGCAAAGAAACATGTATTCAAAACTCATCATCAGAAAGGGATAAACTGCGTGGAAACTATGAAATAAAAACATTTTTAATGCCGCTAATCTGATGTTTTCTCACATTTTATCCTACTCAAACACTAGTTATTACTCATTTCATGGAGATAATATCCTCTGAGACCCAGGAAATTCACAATTTTAGCTTTTTTACACTACAAAATTTGTCTTGATTGGAAACTGCATAATGCAACAGTTTTTTTCAGATACATTTTAAAAATTGTTTTTAGTTATTTATTGATTTTTTTTAATGGAATGTCCTTTGCAATGGACAGCATTTTAGTTAAACTGTCAACCTTTTTTCCCCTTTAGAGGACACAATGCATTGCTGGGTCTCAGGAAGATATGCCAAAAAAGGAATGAAGAATTCAAAGTAGAGAGAGGCTAAAATCTCCCAGCATACCTCACAACATTTGAATACGGACATAAAATTGTGCCTAGTAGATAGTCAGGTAATGTTTCTATTCATTTGGTGAGTTTGGCGGAGATCGGGCCTGTGAAGGCTGAGGAAAACCCGTACAAACACCCTCCTGTGCTGCAACATCGATCGATTGGACACAGAATGTACATTATATAGTAGGATGGGAATGGGGGATTTGTTGTTTGTGTAACTGACATAAAGGGGCTGTGACACTGATAGTAGAAAGAAAGAATGCAGTTGGTTCCATCCACGGTAAGGCCTGTAACTGAAGTCTATGTGGAAGACTGGAGTTGGTTTTCAGTGAAAATCCATGTGCTCACTCTTGAGTTCTTTGTATCTCTACTGCTCCTCTACAGTGGCAACAGCAGCCGTTGGTTAAAAACCAATCTACATATTGAACCTTTTATGATAAGTGATGAATTTCAGGGCTGTAAAGTCTCCTTAGGTGTATTCTAATACTGTTTTTAAGTTGGCAGTTAGGGTAGCTTTGGATAGCTGCAGTGCTAGGGGTGGGAATCGAGAACTGTTTTTTTTTCAAGAAGCGAATCCCAGTAGCTCGATTCCTTGGAATCGTTTGCCTGCCTGCTTCACAATTCTGCTTATTGATTCCACCTTCGTGGCGCATGCGTGATGACATCACACGTACGCTGAATTGTTTTGGTCAGAACGTAGCCAACATGGTGTTGAGGCAGAAATGGTCCAAACGGACGACACCAGGTCTAACAGATGACACCAGGTTCAAACAGACCACACCAGGTCTAACAGATGACACCAGGTCCAGACAGACCACACCAGGTCCAGACAGACCACACCAGGTCCAAGCAGACCACACCAGGTCCAAGCAGACCACACCAGGTCCAGACAGACCACACCAGGTCCAGACAGACCACACCAGGTCCAAGCAGACCACACCAGGTCCAGACAGACCACACCAGGTCCAGACAGACCACACCAGGTCCAAGCAGACCACACCAGGTCCAAGCAGACCACACCAGGTCCACTGGAACACTGTCAAAGCTTCCATTTCTTCTAAAGGGTGGAATCCCTCCAGTCTGTTCAAACCTTTGTCCACAGCATGTGATTCATTTGATTCACTACTTAGTGACGCTTGTGAATGTCGCGGCAGAGTGAACGCTGGGTCCAGTTCCGGTGTGGCCAACAAACGTCGTGCCCCCTCAAAATAAAATCCGAAGGCAGGGGAAAGGAAATGAGGTGCACAACAATGGGAGATGAGCCGAGTCAAACCGGTTCCACAAAGTAGAAATGCGGCAATAGAAGAATTAGTAAAGCGTCTTTAGTTTCACCTTCAATGCCTGCCCCCCCCGCCCCCAAACCGGGCCGGGCATCACCTGTTATTATTATTTGTACATACTGTTATATTTTCTGTGCAGAGATGGAAATATAAAAGACAGTTAATGCAAACACACCCGTTTGTACTCTTTTATTCCCTCACCCAATGAGAATCGATAAGAGAATCGATAATGAAATCGGAATCGTTAAATTCTTATTGATTCCCATCCCTATGCAGTGCTATTTTTTCCAACAATGTAACTGTGGGTTTCCTCTGTGAAGAATCCATATGACTTCTGTTGCCCTCAAAGAAACATTATGCACAGTGAACAGGTGAAAAACAAAGCCTAAAGCCAGTTCAACTTTCCATCCACCCACCCTAAGAGCCATCTGGTCCCCCATAAATCTGTGTGTCCATCAGGAGTGAAATGCAGCTGGCACACACATATCACATCCAGCCGCACCAGGCGTCAGGTTTGCTCAGAGTGTGAAAATAAGATCCGGCAGCTCCAATAAATGCCTCTTAGCAGTGTGATCAGTCAGAGGCTTTCCAGCTATGTGTGGCCTCCTCGGGTTAAACCGTCTCATTAGCAACAGGGGACCTTATATTTGCAGCGCAGTTTAACACCATTTAGATTTATACTTAGTAGGCTGCCTGTCTGACCAGATCAGGGCCTTGGGTCACTTATTAGTTCTTATTTTGAAGTTCTGTCGTGTACATGGTTTTAAACATTAATAAACTACTAACTGTTTAGGGTAGCTCAGGGCCATTTTACTTTGAAGCACAATAGAGATACAGTGTGTCTGAAGCAATGCATAACCTGGAGTTTTACTCTTCATGTCTTTTGAGGAGGCTATCTTGGAAAACCTCCAGGACACGTAGACCTTGTGCTGAATCTCTAAGAGTTACAGAGAGGTCCATCATAAATCCATCTTTTCTGCCTTTGTTGTCTCAGACTGGATCTGCACAGAAGGAAGCAATTCTCTGAGAAGGTCAGACAAGTAGCAGTGTGAAATGATAAAGCAATCAAATACTGGAGATCTTTTTATGGTGGCTCCAAAGACTATTACTATACTAACCTACAGATTTTTCACACTACTTTCTGTAGGAATTTGACAAAAACTGTCCCTGTGGACTAAAACATTGACCGTAGGGTAATAATGGGCAATACAACAAAACTGGTACTTGTTGGTTGTTTTTTTGGGGGGGTTATTTTGTTCAGGTTGTCAGATAAATTGCTTATGTTTTCATTGCTCTCGATATGTGAAATGTTCCGCTGTTTGGCTGGTGTTTATGTTCTGATCAGGAAGAAGAGTATACAACCACAAACAAGTAGCTTATCTGATTCCCTCAACTTTTACTCATGACTCGTAGTCAGCCTTTAAGTTGGAAACAAAGGAAGTTGACAGTTATGATGATGATCATTATAAACTAATCTGTGCATTGTTTATCATGATAACATTGCCTACATCACGCAGCCCTAATTGAAGTCTGTCAAACCATGGATGTTTCATTTGTCTATTGTAGGTTTTTAATTGTGCTGACTGAAATGGATGTTATTTGGATACTAACTGACACTAATGCTGTGTTTCCATTATGTGGTATCGGCTCGACTCGACCTTTTTGCGTTTCCACTACGAAAAAGGACCTGGAATCTGGTACCCGGTACTAGTTTTTTGGTATCACCTCCGCTGAGGTTCCAGGACTGGGGACCAGATACTAAAAGGTGACGTGTAAACACTGCAGACCACTGATTGGTCAGAGTCATCTCTGTGACCCGCCCTTTTACAAAAAACAGATGTGGAAGTTGACAGTAAATATGTCGGTAGGTTAATCCACATGATGACATTTCTGTAAAACTACACCATGGTTTGTTGAGGAGGTGCAGACGTAAAAATTCAGCATGAGTTTGACGAGACAACAGGCAACGAGTGAGTTTATCAGCAACTCTGAGCAGACGACACAGAAGTAACGCACTGCATCACTATGACGACCAGGTGTTAAGTCACGACGCTTGGTGTGGACCCAAATGCAACGAGACTCAAAGATCATTGGTCAAAAAGGATTTATTTTACAAAAATTCAAAAGCACAAAAAGGATAACAAAAAGAGAAAGCACAACATGCTCTACATAAACCTAAAAAAAACCCTAATGAACTAAAAGAGAAGTACAACATACTCTATAAGAACTAAAAACCTGAGTAGATAACACAAAGTACAAGATTCAAGATACTTAACACTAGATGGTCTTCACAAGATCACAGATACGACGCACTGACGAGACAAAAGGAGCGAGGAGAATATATAAGGGAGGCAGGGATCACAAACAGGTGTGGACAATTACGAGGGGAACACCAGGTGCAAGCAATGATGGGACAGGGAAGACAGAGACAAGACTGATAGAGTGCAGATAAAACAGGAAAGAGACCACTATCACCAAAATAAAACAGGAACAGACAAAAACCCAAAACTAAATCAACATAAACGTCGACGCATGACACCAGGTACTGTAAAGTCTGTAGTATCCTGTAACGGAAACGGTCTGGAATAGGACCTGGTACCAGAGTCGAGCCGAGCCGAGCCGAGCCGAGCCGGTTCCACGTAGTGGAAATGCAGCATAAAACCTGTTCTCATAATAAAACCAAATCCAAATGGTACCAAGAAGCCATCAAAAGTTAATTTTATGTCTGATTTTTACTACTTGAAGTATGGTCACAACAGTGAACGATGGACCACAGGAGGTCACCAAAAGTGTGGCATCTCATTAAAATTAATGGTCGTAGTGATGGTGAAAATGATGGGGTGGGTATTCGAAGTGCCGGAGCTGTAGTCTAAAAATAATTTGGTCCTGAACACATTAACACTGCTGTGTATGTATTTTACATTACAATCATTTGTGTGTGTAGTTACGGTAAGATGCTGGTAGTGAGCTGATGGATATGAGTAAGCTGGTAAATAGATGAAACTGTGACTGTAGTGCACAATTACATGACAACAAGGTATGTTTCAACATAATAATAGAATAGCCATTTCCAATTTGTAGATGTGTTTTTTGTGTTTTTACTTTAAAGGTGCGGGAGACTTTCGTGACCAATTTTTCATCAAATCTGTCAAACGATTCCATTATTGATTTTGCTTATCAATCTGATTCCTTATCGATTCTCTTATCGATTCTCATTGGGTGAGGGAATAAAAGAGTACAAACAGGTGAGTTTGCATTAACTGTCTTTTATATTTCCATCTCTGCACAGAAAATACAACATATACAGTATGTACAAATATAAATAACAGATGACGCTTGGCCCGGTTTGGGGAGGGGGGGTGTGTGCAGTGAAAGTGAAACTAAACATGCTTTTCTAATTCCTCTATTGCCGCATTTCCACTACGTCAAACCGGTTCGACTCAGCTCGGCTCGTTTCCCGTTATTGTGCACCTCATTTCCTTTCCCCTACCTTCGGAAACTTGTATTTGAGGGGGTACGACGTTTGTTGCCCGCACCAGAACCAGAACTGGGCCTGGCGTTCACTCTGCCGCTACATTCACAAGCATTGATGAGTAGCGAATCAAATACGTGACATTCCTGTAAATGAATCACATGCTGTGGATGAATGTTTGAACAGATTGCAGGGATTTCACCCTTTAGAAGAAATGGAAGCTTCGACAGTGTTACAAGTGGACCTGGTGTCATCCAAACGATTCCAAGGAATTGAGCTACTGGGAACCGGTTCTCAAAAAGAACCAGTTCTCAATTCCCATCCCTAATGTTCTCTGAGAGCGTTCTTACCAAGACCGCAGTTGCCCAGTTCACCAGAGCGTACTCTGCATTCTTGGTATTGACAGACGGTTCCTCTGTCCCCCTCAGTTGGAGCTGAGCTGCCTGTGTGCTGGTCAGTCATGGTTCATCTAGACTGCCCCTATAAGATAAGCTAGCGGTTTTTACAGTTAAGTGAGCTCCAAATAAGAGTTCAAAATACAAAGATAAACTTATAACAAGTAAAAAATATTGTAACATAATCATATGAAGGGTTGTTTTTGTTTGTTTCCCCCCATTTTGCTCGTATAGGGAGCCGTATCAAAGTTGTGTCTCTAATACATGCCTCCACTTATCTGTTTAAAGGTTTGTCTGCACATGCTCTTTTTCATTTATGAAATTACATATAAAACTGTACTGCACTTTTAATGCTGATTTTATTTTTAGTATTTTGTTTTGTTTGTGTTAAAATGAAGTGTATTTAGATTGTTTTGTACATGTTTAATTTTTGGATAAATGTTCAATCATAGTTCATCAAGTTATAATATAGTAATAGCTGTTATATATTAATTATACACTTGTTCCATGATTATTATATAGACCTGTTATTAATAGCACACTAATACATATGTCATTGTACTATAATAAGCTTTTATAACCATGTACCTCCTGAGTTGGAGTTGAGCAGCCTGTGTGCTGGGAGTCCTATCACAGTTGCATCACTAATGCGTGCCTGCACTTATCTGTTTAAAGGCATTAAAGCTGTGGGTACTACAGTCTGGTCAGGTGTCTTCATATTCATACAGTGGTGACTGAATGAACCACTGTGTTGCCTGATATGGAACTAAAACAACAAAGTCCATGAATATGAGGAAATATATTTAATATATCCACTAATATGGATATGAATCCATGAAAAGAACAGCTTAGTAACTGTCCACTGCAATAACCACTATGCATGAAAGTGTTAAACTTAAAAATAAATGTGTAAATGGTAGCACAATTCAAACACATTTCTTCCTTGTGCCAGTATCAACATTTCCTGAAAATTTCATGAAAATCTGTTCATAACTTTTTGAGTTATCCTGCTAACAAACAAACACGCAAACATGCAAACACACAAAGCAAAGCGATCACAATACCTCCTGGTGGAGGTAACAAGTGTTCAGAGAACGCAAACCTCCGCCAAGCACCCTGAACGGTGTGCATATGTGGATTGACTATTTCTTTTTAAATTCAACAGTTTCAAGGTTGTTCCATACAGCAGAAGAAGTTGAAGCTTGGTACCAATCATGTGTATGTCAAATTATATTCAATTCCAATCAATATTTTTTGAGTTCTAATGAAAAATGTGTGGTAAAAGGGATTTTCAGTCTTAAATGTAAATGTCCACAGAGTCCACATTCCACAGTGGATGTGAACAATTTTGTGCCAGATACAAGATATTGTTCTAAGCTACGGGTGGATCAAATTGGAGGCTAATTGGAGTCGTTTTGAATTTTTTATGTATTTTGGAAAAGTGCTCAATGATGACAGATGGGAAAACTGTAGATTTTGGGACCTTGCTGTGACCTTGTGTAACAGGGTCAATTATTTTGCAGCAATGTGGGTATGTATATTATATTGTGTATTGTTATAATTACACAAAATCTGTCCATTTTATTTTCATTTCTTTTGGTTGGTACCTGACACTGTGGGCCTCCGGGTCAGTGTGTGGAACTTTTGGGTTTGGTCTGTTCCCCAGCGAGTAATTTACAGTGTGACACTGAATGTATAGCCTGAGTTTTCGCGCCTTTGCCTCCTCCCTTTCGTTCTGGATTTCTGTGGGAGAGGTAAGCAGCCGTACAGTTCGTGAAAATGTTTGGTTTAGTCTCTGTTAATTTAATTTTTTTTTACATGAACCGGCTAGTTCAGTCTGTATCAGGTGCTGATGATGTGCTTAAACACATTTCTGTGACATTTTGGTTTGTGTAGGTGGCTGTTTAACGGGGGATACTGACCGGAGGTTTTTATGTTTTCTCTCACTTGTCAGAACAATAAACGGAGACTGCCTCCAAGGACACGCGTGTGGGTCTTGTCATTAAAAAAAAAAAGAACACAACGCAGAGTCCGACACCACCGGTTACACTTGAACTTTAGCCTACTTGGCCCAAAATTTAATGGGTTGGTCCCAGGGCCTAGGCCTATCTATGGGTACAATTTGGGAAAGATGGTTGGAATAGTTTTCCCCTAAAGTTGCGAACAAACAAACAAAGCAAAGTGATCACAATACCTCCTGGAGGAGGTAATGAGTCTCCACTGCAATACCTGAAGGTCCCATGGGGCAGAAGGGGCTGGGCTTTGGATCTCTGTGATAACTCTCTCTCATTTGATGATCTAAAATGTTCTTAAATATTTGTATGTTTCCAAACAGTATTGAATCTAAAGTCATTTAAAAAATAATACTCCAACAGAGAGTAAATTATCAATGTATACACATTATGCGTAGCCTATACAGACATATGGCTTTGGACTGAAGCAATAGAAACTTCCAGGCTAACCCCAGCAGTTATCTCCAATGAGGACACAGACGAGCACAGGCACGCAGCACTGGCCAGGTGGCTCTTTGGAATCTAGTGCCAAAAGATGAAACCACCTCAGTGTCAGCATTTTAATTTGATCTGCCATGTGCACATATGTCTTTAAAGTCTACAGGGAGTCTCTTAGCCATTGATGTGCTTCGCCAGCGGTCTGCAGTCGTACAGGTTAGCGCTGCAGGCTAATCTGTAGTGAGTCTGTCCCAAAAGCCTATGCCAAGTTGATGGCAGGATGAGTGATCTCCTCTTCTCTGATCCCCAGCCCCCGGATGCCCACTGCGAGCCAAATATTCATGTCCTTTGTAGTAGGTGCCAACATGCCCAGACGGATAGAGGAGGAGCAAAGAGACCCAAACAGAATGTGAGAAGCAATAGTCCTCCACTGCTAGACATTAGGAAGTGGGCACAGCCATTCAAACACTGGCAAACTGGTACTGGGACTGCAGCCATATTGATCTTAGGGTAAGAAAAAAATAAAATTAATAAATAAATAATTGATTAATACATTTTTGAATGAAGCAAATAATACCCTAATACAGGGGTGTCAAACTCATTTTAGTTCAGGGGCCACATTCAGCTACATTTGATCTGCAATGGGCCGAACCAGTAAAATAATATATATAACAATATAACATAGTAATATATAAATAATGTCAATTCCAAACTTTTCTCTGTGTTTTAGAGCAAAAAAAGTAAATTTACATTATGAAAAGGTTTACATCTACAAACCCTCCTTTCAAACAATTTGAATAACATGAACAAACTGAAAAATAAGTGTAATTTTAACAATATTGTGCCTCAGTTTATCATTTCCACATGTACGTTATAACTTACAGATCACAGTGGATCTACAAACACACAAAACATTTAATAACAGACAGAATCTTGTTAAAATTGTACTTACTTCCCTTAAGACATTTCAGGTTGTTCATGTTATTCATATTTTTTGTGAAATTATACTTTGTTTTAGTGTAAACACATGCAAATATTTACATTTACAAAGACAAAAATTTGGAGTTGTCATTATTTCTATGTTATTATGATAGTATTTTACTGGTCCTGCTCATTTGAGATTGATTTGGTCTAAATGTGGAACCTGAACTAAAAGGGTTAGTAAAATCTTTGTGTAATTTTTGCATTTCACAAATTCATCCCAGGGCCGGATTGGAACCTTTGGCGGGCCGGTTTTGGCCCCCGGGGTGCATGTTTGACACCTGTGCCTTAATACCTTATTTTGGCATTTTTAATAGCATCAAACTCTTAAAATGATTAGTCATAGCTCTGTATTCTGATTGGATGAGCTGTGGAAAAATATCTAAGGCTGCACTGCATGAGTAATACTGCACTAAACACAATGATTTAAAATGCTTTGTTGTGAACTTTGGTTTACCGGGTGAGCAAAGTGTGGACAAATGGTGAAAAGAGATTGACAGAATAGAAGAGGATGAAAACATGCTCCGATTCATGAGACAGAAACTCAAGAAATGGACAAGTCAATATATATAAAGCTCTGGCTCTTAAATGCACTGTGTTCCATTCACTGTTTTTGTATGAACTGAACTTTGATCTCACGTAGAGTCACAGAAATTATATCAGTGATGAATAAGAAATAGAAATCCGAACAAACTTACTGTCATCCAAGCTATAACAAATGAGGATGCTGGAGCTGGATCCTTGCTTCTGGCACCTTTCCAGAGTCAAACAACACTGTAGCATGAAACAGGAGTGCTGACATAACTGAATAGTACTTCATCATCTTTAAGTATGTCTTCTACTGCATCTATGTTACTGGAACAATTTGTTGCTTGGCAGCCACTCCGCTAAATGTTGCCAAAGAATTGCATTTCTTCAGTGGAAGAGAGATTATTTGTTATAAATACATTATTGCATTTTTTTTCAGAGTAAATTTGATTAAATCTTGCCTGATATCTGTAGTGACCATTTTGTAAAAGCAGTAAGCCCCCAGAGACTGTGGAATACCAGGATTTTCGAACAGCTGAGGCAGTCAAGACCCAACAACAGAAAAGAAATGCTCCCCTGGGTTTAAATCTACAGTTTTTTTTAAAGGGTTAATCCATATAATGTTGTAGACGACAGCAATTTTTGAATGGATATGTGGGCTTAAGGCACTAAGGGCCTGATTTACTAAAGGTTTGAGCGTGTAAAAACATGCGCAAACTCGACTGCAGCCGCAAAAACACATTGAAGTTTATCTACTAACAGGACGCACCGAGGTTTGTGCCTCTCAAATGGGCAAAATAGCTCGCGCAACTCATTTAGCGTGTTTGCCCTGATGAATATTCAATATGGGCGTTTCTGCCAGAATGGGAAAAATTATTAGGAGGAGTAAATGCAAATATTTGTTTAGCGCGTGCAATGTGATTTACCAAACCTGAAACTGATTGCGATGGCTGATTTTGCGTCTATATTTAGCTCGTCTGAAAGGCAGGTTTGAACTTTGCACAAAACTGGCTGCAGTAGTTGTGGCGAGGACGAGGCATAGACACAACACAGAGAACCAATCTGTTCTGGTCACATCAACATTTTTGGAATGATGGAAGAAAAAAAAATAATAATTTGAGACATATGACCCCCACTTAATGGGCCTGCTCCCCACGCCCGGTTCAACCAGTGGCACATCACATTAGGCCAGGACCGACTACTGAAAAAGGACTGACTCTCTGTCTCTCTCTCTCTCGTGCGCGCATGCAAGGGAGATCGAATGGGATGGATTCTAGCGCTGCACAACACACACAGAAATAAATATGCATTTAAGATGATATTTAGTCATTTTGTGTTTTTATCCTATGAGTTAACATTCAGTTAACAGTCAGTGAACCTCTCCATAGGACGGCAGCGCACACACATCTACACCAGTGGCGGCTGCTCGTCTTTCAGACTGGGGAAGCTCATTGTCGGCTTACATAAAAAAAAATTGTCAAGTTATTTAAACATAAATTTGGCCCTCCGTTCCTTTTTAACAAAATGGTCAGTGACCATTATTATTATTATTATTATTATTATTATTATTATTATTATTATTATTATCGTACCAAGTCGGCGTCTTTTCCAGGGACTGGACCAGTGTCCTCTGAATGTCCAGCAGAGCTGGGCTGCTCAGACGGCCTTGGTCCATTGTGTTGTGGGTGTAAGACTTCAGCCTTTTTAAACTACAGATGCTCCTTTCACTCCGACCTAGCCGACAGTATGATTGATTTAACTATCAACAAAACGATATTAAACTCGAACAAGAAATGATTAAATTATGTAACTGAAACAAGAAAACGTTGAAACTATGTTAAATTGAAACAAGGAAGTCCAATGAGTGTGTTTTATTTACAGTGCAAGAAATGAACGAGTAATTTCGTAGTGGTTTCTCTCTGATTTCACAGCAGAATGTGCAACGGTATTAAACTGAACTGTGTCAGTGAAGGAGGAGATCTGAAAACAGCTGTCAATCAAACGGGATTCAGCCTTTTGACTGATCCTCCAATCAGCATGTGGGATTCTGGCGTCCAGCCCGGCCGAGCTCCACCCACAGCTCCATTCACCCCCAGAGACGCCTGGCGTCCGGGGGCGGGACAACATTGTGGCATTTATCCAATTACCATCCAGTTTTGATGCAATGAAAAAAACTGTTCCACTCAGTCCCATTGAAGCCCAGAGACGCCCACAGTCTACGGACAAATGCACTGAGCAGAGATGGAGGAGAAAACAGGGCAACAGGAATGGAGGAGAAGTGAACAACATCTCATCCGTTGATTTGTGATAAAGCTGATTCTGAACGAACTCATCTTTGAGATGAACGTGTTCTAACACATTTGTAATCAATAAAATGTCAACACAACCGAACATATTTAACCATTTAATTTTCGTAATTTTAGGGGAAGCCGGGCTTCCCTTGCAGTCTATGAGAAATCGCCACTGATCTACACGTCTCCTCTCGTCGGTAAATGATGCTGAGGGGTTTACATGCAGTTCTATCAGGCCGCCTGCGTCAAATAGTGCCGCTACGGGCTCTGACCATGCTTCGATTTCTGACGACTTGGGATGAGACTGTGCACACACACACACACACGCACACACACACAAACAGCAATGTCCACGGTGTTGTGACTGGGCTCCTGAACCACCTGTATAGGCACTGATGTGGAGGGTTTTCTCTCATGCCCACAGACTTAAAACTTTTCAGTCACCATGCAGAGCGACATAAACAGAGAAGGTATTTATTTCACTAATAACACACTTCACCACTGATTAACAACAACAGAGAAACACCTGTTCACCCCTCTGTGTGGAAAAAGAACAACTTCATATTTATGAGTGCTGGCATATCCCAGAGCTGTTTTATAGCGTACTGTCTCCATGACGACAACCAGTAGCGCACGCAAAAGTCTCATTTAATAAGGGTGGTCTCCAAGACTTTGCACCTGTTGTCATTGGCACAGGAAATCTTAGCTGATCACCCCTGACATGCAAATCAATAGCACACACATATTTAAGCACGAGCAAGCACATTTGCGATCGTAGTAAATCAGGCCCATAGACTTTACACCTCAGCTGTTCTAAAATCACTGTACAAAGAGTTGCATGTTGTGCAATTTGTTAAAATTTAAAGCTAGTTTTCTAATTAGTTCTGTACTTACAATCTAATTGCCATGTAATTAACATCCACTTCAACAACATGCATGATCACTGTGTATGTGCTCAACTACCGCTGATGAAATATTACATTCATACATTAGTGCTTCTTCAGTGTCCTTAATGTTCAAAGAAGAAAATGTATTTTCCTTTTTCTGACAGATCTATAATAATAATAAAAAAAAAATCTCTCAGCACTGCTATGCAGCATTTTCAGAGTGAGTCATGCCCGTGAAACCCAGCATCTGAATGCATCCATTCAGTGTCAGAACAATTCCACCATTAGAGCCGTGTGAAGAGCCCTTGAGAGTGCTTCATTGACGATGGAGTTCTCACTCCTCCTTTCTCCTCCACTCCTCAGCCTCCCCACATTAACTCTCCAGCACATTCAGCTGTGATTAGAAAAGCCTCTCGGCTTCCAGAGTTTGCAATCATTTGACCATAATGAATTCCAATCACTCCCTCCTCCTACCCTCTGCTCCCACTTGTACTCAAGAAGTTATAAGGAGGAGAGAGCAGAATGGAGAGACAAAAGAGCATGAGGCAGCCAGAGGAGAGACAAGTGTTCAGGGAGAAAATCAGACACACAGAAAATTAAGACTGAAAAAAGACTGGCTCTGAATGTAAATGGAGGAATGAAAAAATAGAAATACATGGAGATAAAACATGTACCAAGCAAAATGTAAAGGAAGCCGAGGTAGAAAGGAACATGCTGCTCAAGAGGAGGTATTGTATGAGATTTCTTTTTCATACAGGAATTAAGGCCATAACCTCCTGCTAATGCTGAACAATTCATTGACTTATCACTCATAAACTATTTCTAACACTGAAATGTCAAGGTGAATGAATTCCTTACTTGAAGGAGCTAATGTAGCCATGTAATAGAAATATCACATCTCCTACGCAGCAGATGTTTAAGAATATATTGGTACAGTATTGCAGTATTGGTACTGTAATGATTTTCCAAAAACACCATTAATTTAATAGTTTGTATGCAGAGAATCCTGGAAGACACAGCGTTATAAAAACAGCTTTTTTCCTGTCGCCGTCACTGAGCTCAATAAGAAATAGTGACATTGCACTTTATTTACTAATTATAGTTATTCTATTTCTTTGCTCTATTTATTATTATTGTGACTTCAAATTTTTTAATTTTCTGTTCTTATCCTGGTTTTTATCGCAGACTGTTTTTTATCTCCTCTGGATTTTTATTGTGTTTGATTGCATCTTGTTTTTATTTATTTGATCTTATTTATTTATTCTATTCTTTTACTTATCCATGCTGCTATACTGATGAATGGTGGAACACTGAGCTCTTTTTGTCCTGTCTTTTTGTCCTTTCTGTAAGCTCGATCAAGTACCTGTCTAACAGGTTCAATGTATGTCTTGCTGTAATGCCAAAGCAATCACCTCGACTGCAAAACAAATCTACCCATGGGTACAAATAAAGTAACCTTGAACCTTGAAGACGGTACATTCTGTGTCATTTATTTCATTAATGACATTTAATTTATCTTCAGACATTTGACAGTATTTTTTATACACATGGAGGCATGGTCTTTAGTTTTCCCACAGTTAGATTGTAAAACATTGGTAAGTCCAAAGCACCCAAAGAATTGTTGGCACCATGTAAGCCAGATTCACTCAAAATCAATGTGCCATGCGTCTGCAAAAAGGACTTTTCTGAGACCTAATTTTTTGCAGTGGTTCCCAGTAGAGATTACTTTTCTTGGGACTTTGTTTATCATCTGCTGTAGCTCTTGCTCTTATGGTTTACACATACAGACCTGATCAAAATCTTAAGACCAGTTGAAAAATAGCTAGAATTTACCTTTTGCACATTTGGATCTTAATGAGGTTTTAAGTAGAGCTACAATATACAAAAGCAAGAAGGGGGAGTGAGACAAAAAGCACTTTGAAAAAGTAATTTATTGAAAACAACAAGTAAACTGAAATAGGCTGTTTATCAGCTGATCAAAAGTTTAAGACCACAGGCTATAAAAGCCAAAATCTGCTCAAAATTCTCATTTTCCGTCGGGCATTCACACGGTCATGCCCTCCTGATGGCTAAAGCTAAGAAGCTTTCTCTTCTTGAATGTGGTCGGATCATCGAGCTGCATAAGCAAGGCCTCTGGCAGCGGGCCATTGCTGCTGAGGTTGGACGCAGTAAGACAGTCATTCTAAATTTTTTGACAGATCCTGAGCATTATGGAACAAAAAAGTCAAGTGGTAGACCCAAAAAAATTCCACCTGTGCTGAGCCGGAGGATCCGATTGACTGTGCGTCAAGACACAGGTCGGTCATAGACCCAAATTAAGGCCCTTACTGGTGCCGACTGCAGCGCAATAACCATCAGACGGCATCTGCGGGAAAAGGGTTTCAAAAACAAAAAACGAATTCAAAGACCTCGTCTCCTACAACGCCACAAAACTGCCCGTTTAGACTTTGCCAGGAGCATCAAACATGGGACACTGAAAGGTGGAAAAAAGTTTTATTCTCTGATGAGAAAAAATTGAACCTTGACGGTCCAGATGGCTTCCAACGTTACTGGCATGACAAGGAGATCCCACCTGAGATGTTTTCTACCCGGCACAGTGGAGGGGGGTCCATCATGATCTGGGGTGCTTTTTCATTCAGTGGAACACTGGAGCTTCAGGTGGTGCAGGGTCGTCAAACGGCGGCTGGTTACGTGCAGATGTTACAGCGGGCATCCCTCATGACTGAGGGCCCTCGTCTGTGTGGTAACAGCTGGGTTTAAAAACAGGACAACGCTGCAGTTCACAATGCTCGCTTGACGAAGGACTTCTTCAGGGAGAATAACATCACTCTTTTGGACCATCCTGCATGTTCCCCTGATTTAAATCCCATAGAGAACATTTGGGGATGGATGGCAAGGGAAGTTTATAAAAATGGCCATCAGTTCCAGACAGTTGATGCCCTTCGTGAAGCCATCTTCACCACTTGGAGCAATGTTCCCACCAGCCTCCTGGAAACACTCGCATCAAGCATGCCCAAACGAATTTTTGAAGTGATTAACAAGAACGGTGGAGCTACTCATTACTGAGTCCTACTGAGAAAATTTTTTGTTCTGGTTTGGAGAGTTTTTTGTAATTTTTTGAGCGATGGTCTTAAACTTTTGATCAGCTGATAAACAGCCTGTTTCAGTTTACTTGTTTTCAATAAATGACTTTTTCAAAGTGCTTTTTGTCTCACTCCCCCTTCTTGCTTTTGTATATTGTAGCTCTACTTAAAACCTCATTAAGATCCAAATGTGCAAAAGGTAAATTCTAGCTATTTTTCAACTGGTCTTAAGATTTTGATCAGGTCTGTATGTGATGATGATAATAATGGTCCAAAATGATATAACATTGCTTCTTTTTTATTCAAAACTGTTGAATGCTGTTCTGGGAAGACCCTTAAACCACAACTTTAACAAATTTAGGTGAAATCTTAGAACTCATGAAAAAGTATCTAAACCCTTTGTGGATGTTGTATCACCCCAGATCACATACGTTCAGTGAAAACTCCTGTCCTATGATGCACTAGTGTTTAATGCACACACAAGATGAAATTAAAACCAGACCCAGATTTATATTCGGTTTAACCCTTTCATGCATAGTGGTCAGGACAGTGGACAGCTGTTCCAAAGCTGTTCTCCTGTATATTTATGGGGTTTGATGTTGAAGTTGCCAACACAGTGGACATGATCCCATACACTGTCACCTATTGGACAGTCAGGGGAAGTGCATTGTTTTTTTGTTTTTTTTTTACTCATGACCAAGATGGCTGACAGGAAGTCAGAAATGCTGAACATCCCAGGAATATCTGGTAAATCTTTCTGTATCAGGACACCCCTGAAGGTAGAAAAAATATGCTAGCATCAAGTAACATCTAAGGATTAATAGCAGTGTTAAAACTTCCAGATATTTATATTATATTGGAATAAATTTACAATTAAACACGTCCACTAAATTGGACGCCATGCATCATTGGCTGTATTTCAATTGCAAACTATACCATTAGTGTAACTTCACTGTTATTGTTAAACTTGTTCTGCTTCAACATGTTTTAGTGCAAATCAATTGCTAATTGTTCTTGGAGCAGTTTTGATTTTTTTTTTTTTTTTTTTTTTTTTTTACATAATGTCTTCATAAAGTGAGTAACAGCTAGTTATACAATATGTAAAAATGTGAGAAAACATCAGATTAGGAGCATTAAAAAGTGTTTTATTGAATAGTTTTCCCACAGTACATCATTTTCTGATGTTAAATACACATTTCTTTACTTCAAATGTTAAATATACGTATATTGGACATTCTTGTTGTGTAGAAGTCTCAATAAACATAAACAAAAATAAAATGTTGGGCGCCATACAGGAGAGGGGTTAAATTACCTTCAACCTGTCAAATTTATTACATATTTAACTTACATATGAAAGAAACAAAAAAACAAAACAAAACAAAAAAAAAAACAGCTGCTCACTTCATTGCTACAAAAGACATATCAGATAACAGCATAGAATTAAGGTTTCTCAATTTCCTCAATTTTAAATCAGTAATTCAGAATCCTCAGCATCATCATCAAAACATTTCAGATTATTCATCAACTCAAACAAGTCTTGAATCAGGAATTAAACAGTAAATTAAACAGACAATAAATTAAACTAAGGTAGTCAGTCCCAGAAAACAACAGTCTTGTTTTTAACTCTTGTAGACATGGGGGTGGGGTGGGGTGGGGACAGTGTGTAGGAGTGTATGTATGTAGAGTGAGTGTGCAGGGGTGTATTGTTCGTAAGTCTTCAGGGTCCTTCAGTTCTTTCCAGGGGATGATGGTGAGTATGGAGATGAGTTCAGTTCAGTTCATAGGGTGTGTGAGAGGGGGGAAAGATGAATGGGGTCCAATTCAGGGCAGGTTGGAGGTTAGGGGCATAGGGGTGTGTTGAGTAGGGGGAGAGAGAGAACAGGGATATCTTCAGGCCAGACGGGAGAAGCCAGGAGAGTTTGGGGAAAAAAAGGGGAACTTATCTGTCTGTAGGTGTCCTCTGAGAGAGAGGAACCACTGAGTCTGAGCAGGAACAGGTCCTCCTGCTCCAGGGAGTCAGATTCTCTTCTAAAGACTCCTGGGTCCACACCGGTCCACTTTCAGATTCTTCAGTTAAAGTCACATTAAGGGTTTTTTTGTTTGTTTGTTTTTGTTTTTTTCCTCCTTTCCTTTTCAATCTCACTTCTCCATTAGATCTGACCTCCTTCCAGTCTCTCCTTTGTTTGAGTTTCCCTCCACACACAACTCTCAGGTGTGTCTCATTTGTAAGTTTCCTTTCCCCCTCCTTACCAGTGATGTCATTGTCACTTCCTACTTCCTGCTACATTGTAACTCCATGAAAAATAGGTTCATAAAAAAAAAAAAAAAAAAAAGTAGCAATTGCATTGTTTTTACATGCCTAAAGAGGAATGAAAACACTCAGGAAAACAATCTTGACTAAGGTTCTCATAATTCATGCATGAAAGGGTTAAAGATCAGTTTAACCGTCATTCATACCCGTCATTTATTAACTTGAACATTACTGTAGCTTAATCTGATGACTGTAAATCTGTTCAAACTAACGGTAAACCTAGCCGGTGGATATTATAAGAATGCTCCATCCCCTTGTGTTTAACTCAAGCAGTTATCCACAAATGCAGCGTGTGAATGTGTTCCTGTCTCCTGGCTGCTCGCAGTGGTCACTGTGTTCCAGTGATGATGCTGACAGTGCTGTGGTGATGACCTTTCCCCATTGCCATGCCAACATGCCCATGTCCCCCTGGCCAGCAGTGTTCCTGTCACCTATAATCAGCACCACAGTCTGGACACTAAGCTGCGTGCTGAGTATGACCAGTTAAGACACAAAGACAAAGCCACACTCGCACTGTTTGTCTGCGAGGATGACAGAGAAGACTAAATCCTCCTGTGGTCACTGGATTAACATCAGTTAAAGGAGACTGGATACAAAAAAACATACAAGATATTCATGTATAATCAAACAGGTAATGTAATACCAGCTTAGAATAAATTAAAGTAAATAATAAATGTTGTGAAAGTCAATTAACACTGGACAAAAAACATACAACGTGCAGTAACAGATGATCATATATTAACCCATAAAGGAGTTGTCTTTATTGGGTCACAAACTGGCAGAATAAAATACTTACCAATACTCGATTACCCAGTGTGCCACTGGTGACATGGGTAGTTCTATGGTTTGTTTGCATGCATTTATTTTTATGCATATCAGTTTTTGATCTGTACTTGTGTAGTGTGTGTCCCTTTCTGGCTTCAATTCATCTTACCTCAGTTGTCCAGCAGGGGTCCCCCAAGGCAGTATTTTGGGGCCTATTTTATTTAGTATTTTTATAAATGATCTTCCTGAAGTCTGTCTAAATGCTAACACTCAAATGTACGCAGATGATGCAGTTATTTTTACACATGCCAAAAATCCACAGGAAGCCTCCCGAATTTTGACAGCTACCATGACCCATGTGCGGAACTGGGTCAAGGAATCCTGTTTACAGCTTAATACAAAGAAAACATTCTGCATGGTGTTCACCAAAAAGCCAACTGATCTGAAACAGTCGAACATCTTTCTTGAAGGGGTGGAAGTGGATTTAGTCAAAGAGTTCAAGTACCTCAGGTTAACCTTAGACCCAACATTAACATTTAAACAACACATAAAGCGACTGAAGAAGACAGTACATTTTAATGTACAAAATTTTAAACAAGTCAGACCCTTCTTGACCCTACATGCTGCTAAGATGTTTTTACACTCCATGATTTTCTCTCATATTGAATACTGCATAACTTCCTGGTCACTTGCTGCTGGCACATCAGTCAAACCTTTAGAATCACTTTTTAAAAAAGCCATAAAAATATTTGATAAAAAACCATTTAATTTTCACCACTGCATTGTTTTAGATAAATATACATTTCTTAATTTTAATAATTTTGTGAATTTTAAAAATGCTTGCCTGATATTTAAAGTCTTGCATGGACTTGCCCCTCCTCCCTTGACAGATTTTATCAAATCCCGCTCTGTCAGTGGGGGGGGGGGGGGGTCACCAGGGCCACAGCTCGAGGAGACTGTGAGGTGCCACGCAGGTGCACTACTGTTGGACAAACTGCACTTTCAGTCACTGGGACTAAATATTGGAACAGTTTACCGCTCAACATAAGAGACTCACAGTCATACGCCTCCTTCAAATCACAACTTAAACATTGGATGAAGGAAAACCAAGCCTGTGACCATCAGTAGATCCTCCTCACTGTGTTGTCCTGTGTGTTTTTAGGATGTTTTGCATTTCTGTCTACTGTCTTTTTATGATGTCTTTTACAATATTTTGCCTTTTTGTCAATTGTCTTTCCTGTCACCTGCCTAGGGACTACAGATGGAAATGAGCACCACTGCTACAATCTGGCATATTTACAGCTGCAATTGTTGTTGATGTTCATTAATATGCACTGTCCCTATTAAATAAATTAAATAAATAAAATAATACTTAGTGGTATACTTCTTTTATATGGTCAGTTGTATAGTAGTTATAATTTCCATTTAACCCTTTCATGCATAGTGGTCACTATAGTGGACACCTATTCTCCATCTGTTCTCTTGTATATTCATGGATTTTGTTGTTTTAGTTCCGTATCAGCCAACACATTGGGCACTCATGCATCATCCCATACACTGACATTCAGACCATTACTGTAACTTGGCTGTTCTTGATAAAATTGATCTGCAGTAACATGTTGTCTATCTGCTGAGCTAATCGCTACACGCACACAAGCAGGGGCAGAATAACAGGAGTTAGAATAAAATGGCATTAACGTGAGATTAAAAAAAAAAAAAATTGTTGGCGTTATTTAATGAATGCGTTAACGCGGTAATAACACGTTAACTAGCCCAGCCCTAATACACACACACACACACACACACACACACACACACACACACACACACACACACACACAAATAAGGATGGGAGGTGGAACCAGGCCAGAGTGCGAGGTCCTGACCAGTGCTGCTTGCAGCTTTAACTCATTCTAGTATTTTTAGTGTCTTTGGCGTATGGTGGGGTTTCTGTCAGGGCCGTCATTACGCAATACTAAACATATGGAAACTGTGCATGTCCCTGGTGCAGCCAATGCACCCAAATACACATTATGTGCATTTTTACATGCAAACCATGATCTGCATGACCCTGTGGTCATCAGATTGTAAAGCACTCACTCGTCACTTGTACATATCCATTTGTCTGTCTTTTCTGACAAAGCATTCAATAACATTTTCAAGTAGGTGTCCTTATCCTTTCAGTTCATTCAGCAATTCTTCTTCAATAGAGAGAGGCCAAAGAAGACAGCCTTGTTTGTCCTGTACATGTTTTTATGTGTCAGAGTTGAAAACTAGCCTTCACAGAGACTGCAGACACTGGGATTTTTATGATCAGACGTGAGTACAGAAAGTTCTGTCATCCAGTCTGCAAGGCCTGTCTTCCTCAGAAAAATCTGGAAATCACTTTTACTGTGAAAGTTTGTCATGTTATACATGACTTTAACTCAGCTTTGAGTCTGCTCTGGAGAGGTCTGATTGAATTTTTCAGACTGTTCAGAATCCAGCCATCCAACAAAAATTCGTCTTTTGTGATCTTCAGATCTGTTCCTAATGTGTCTAATTTGGCTGGTCTTTAGCTGTATGCACCACTGATATTGCACAGACACTGAGAGACTTGAGGTTTAAGACCTGTCCTTGTAAAGCTGTACAGACCACAAAGGCCAAAATTATTCCATATCCCTTTTCTCATATTAAAAAGTAAACCGGCCCTGCAAATCAGCATGTTGAGCTCTGTGTTAGCTGTTAGCCACTCATAGCACCTATAGTTACAATTTTTGACATAACACACAAAACCTTTGCTGGCCTTTTTGAGTCAGTCTAATTTCAGTGTAGCTCTTCCTTTCTTCAATGAGTCGAATACAGGTTTGTGGCCAAACTGGTCCTACAATCACATTCAAAATACTGTAGAGGGTAATATCCCCTCTAAGTGGGTGACACTTACAACACTGACACACACACTCACTCACACACACACACACACACACACACAACATTGAAAATTTTGATTAATTTATGCATTTTCATATAAATGCACCCCTAGCACACACACACACACACACACACACCGCTTAACGCCCAATACAGATTCAACAGTGAATGAAAGAAGTGTTCATTCATAATCTTAAATAGGAGGCACTTTACATATTACAAGTTTTATGTTCAAGTAAAAAATGACTCACACACTCCATCGTATGTGCTTCGCATACACAAATATTTTCTATACATCCTTGTCTTCTAAAACTAGACCAAATGTTCATTATACAACATGAAATAGAAGACTGCTCCAAGACAACCCAGAACAAGTGGCTGTAAAGTAAAAAAAAAAAAACACCACAGTCGCATCTGTTCAGGTCAACTTGACCACTGTCCTTGGTGCTGATTATCAGCATTAACCTTTTCATGCATCAGTTATGAGAACCTTAGTCAAGATTGTTTTCCTGAGTATTTTCATTCCTCTTTAGGCATGTAAAAACAATGAAAATGCTTTTTTTTTTTTTTCATGAACCTATTTTTCATGGAGTTACAAGAATGTCCAATATACGTACATTTAACATTTGAAGTAAAGAAATGTGTATTTAACATCAGAAAATGATGTACATGTGGGAAAACTATTCAATAAAACACTTTTAATGCTCCTAATCTGATGTTTTCTCACATTTTTACATTTTCTAATACTAGTTGTTTCTCACTTTATAAAGATTATGCAAAAAACACCAAACAAAAAAATCAAAACTGCTCTAAGAACAATTAGCAATTGATTTGCACTAAAACATGTTGAAGCAGAACAAGTTTAACAAAAACAGTAAAGTTACATTAATGGTATAGTTTGCAATTGAAATACAGCCAATGATGCATGGCGTCCAATTTAGTGGACGTGTTTAATTGTAAGTTTATTCCAATATAATATAAATATCTGGAATTTTTAACACTGCTATTAATCCTTAGATGTTACTTGATGCTAGCATATTTTTTCTACCTTCAGGGGTGTCCTGATATAGAAAGATTTCCCAGATATTCCTGGGATGTTCAGCATTTCTGACTTCCTGTCAGCCATCTTGGTTATGAGTAAAAAAAATAAATGCACTTCCCCTGACTGTCCAATAGGTGACAGTGTATGGGATCATGTACAAGCGTCCACTGTGTTGGCAACTTCAACATCAAACCCCATAAATATACAGGAGAACAGCTTTGGAACAGCTGTCCACTGTCCTGACCGCTATGCATGAAAGGGTGAATTACAATTAATAACAATAAAACAACAACTTCAGTGGACTGAGCAGTGCAACTTAATCCAGGCAACCAAGGCACAATTAGCAATATAACCACACAAAAAATAACAAACAAAGCTACATGAGCAGTTCAGGAAACAGTAAAGCTGCACTGAGAGAAAGCGTGTATTTTACTCACCCTGTTTGTAGAGGAAGGCCATTCTCCTGTCGTTCATGGTGGTCACACTGGCTCGTTCCGCTGTCTGACATCAGCAGCTGCTAAAGACACGACACGGAAACGGCAGGAGCTCCATTCCCTCTATGCATATTCCTCCAGCCGTTTCCATGTTTCAGCCATTTCCGGGTCGTGTTTGTTTCATCCATATAATATCATATACTCGCGGGCCTTCGTTTCCCACAATGCACGTCGCGACAAAATTCCCCAGATGCCTGAGTTCCCTCCTGACTCTGTTTGTAAACACATGGTTTGTTTCTGGTGGATGGAACTAAGAAACTGTTCACTGTAATGGAAGAGATTCAGGTGAGTAAGACAGACAGACTGACAGATTCATGATACTGAGGATATGACTGAGGTTTGACAGATTTGATGAAAAACTGGTCACGAAAGTCACCCACAGCTTTAATGTTTGGTGACATATCAGGGACATTTTATGAAAACTTGGAATATAATTATTACATACAGCTCCTTTAATCATTTCATGCATAGTGGTCACTCCAGTGGACAGTTCTTCTACAGCTGTTCTCTTGTATATTCATGAGTTTTGTTGTTTTATTTGCATATCAGCCAACACAGTGGACACTCATCCATTATCCCATACAGTGACATTCAGACCATTACTGTAACTTTGCTGTTCTTGATAAACATGATCTGCACTAACGTGTTTGAGCGTAATTGTAATTACACTATAATCAACTGTTTTCTTAAATAAAAAGGTTTTTTTTGTAAATTATCCCCATGAAGTGAGTAATAACTAGTATTAGATTATGATACAATTTGAGAAAACATCAGATTAGCTGCATTAAAAATGTCTTTATTTCATAGTTTTCACACAGTTTATCACTTTTTGCTGTTGTGTTTTAAATACATGTTTCTTTGCTTCAAAAATCAAACACATGATGTCCAGCTGAGTGGACATTTTTGTAACTCCATAAAAAATAGGTTCATTAAAAAAAAAAAATTCAATCACATTGTGTTTTTTTTTATGCCTAAAGAGGAATAAAAACACTCAGGGAAAAAAACAAAATCTTGAATAATGTTCTCATAATTCTTGCATCAAAGGGTTAATCATTTCTCTTTTGTCTCCAAAAGGCCACTTTGAAAAAGCTGTTTTCAGTCGATCTGGCACAGCAGTGATAGTGGATGCCTTTTCTTTTTCGCTTAAGTCCACATTCAAGTGTAGGGATTTCAAGACAAAAGTTGAGGGTAGCACAGGGCAACAATGATTTTCTTCCACTGTGAGTTTTATTTAGTGTTGTCATTTACTATATCAACTTTAATCCACACAATGAATACCATTCAGTTTATTATACATAGTGAGAAGTGTTTATAAGGACAAGAGTCTGAGGAGTTTGTGAACAAGCATTAGAAACTAATGACCTCGCACTAACATTCATACACACAAGACAAGGTTTCCTCCTGTGGATTGTGAGTGTGTTTAGTCTCCTCAGACAAGGTGACACTCATTATGCTGTGTATATACAGTATTGACTAGGGATGTGTGTGTTTGTGTATAGGTGTTGTTCAAATGTTTGTGTGATGTCTGAACCCACATCCTCAGGGGAATGTTTGCTGGTGACCACTGTTGACACAAACACACCAGAACACACAAACACATTGCTTTGCTCGTGCAGAAACACAGTCCAGTCGAAGCCACTTGTATTGATCACATGTGATTATTATGATTGAATTGTCTAACACTCATTTTTATCTCACCGGCCACTGTGTCCGTCATCTTCACTAGCAATTCCTTCAAACATCTTCTCTGATGAAACTACTGGTCAGAATTGTTTCCAATTGTATATGTATCTTCCTTGGGACAATGGCTACAATGTATGTTCGAAGTTTTGAGAAATTTAGATTTTTAAATATTTGAAGAAATTTTGAAATATTCAAAATGTGCCTTTACTTATAATGGTCCATATTTTTATGGTTTATAAAGTGGAAATGGTTACAGATATATCAATATAGTTACTACTGAACACTGAAAATTCAACTTGGTATTGATTCTTGATAGAATATGAAGCTGAGATACAGGGACACTGGTCCAATTTTTATTATTAATAATGAGGCTAATTTTCCTTAAGCTGTTGTTAGTAACAAATAATGGGATAGACATCAGATATACACAGATATTTTGGTAACTGTTACACACAGAGCTGGCTAGCCCATCAGGCAATATAGGTCAATGCTAAAGGCGCCGTGGTCTCCAAATCAGGAAAAAAATTCACCTTCAATACAATTATATTAAAACTAGTTATTACTGTTAACTCTTAAAATGGAAAGCAATGCCCAATTAATATTACTACAAATGATAATACCAAATAAGTCCATTTACATCTGGCTAGCTAACATTTTTTCTACTTTTAATAGCCAATCAAAATGCTATACCCTTTTCACACCTTTCTATATATTACATTTTTAACCCTAATTGTTTGTCATGTTTCAGTTCAAATTGTCTAGAGCATGTTAATTGTTTTAAACTTTACATCAGTGCAAAGTACACAATATTATTATTATTATTATTATTATTATTATTATTATTATTATTATTATTATTATTATTATTATTATTTATACGGCTAAAATTTACTTAGGGGGTCAAATGAGTGGCCATTATTGTAAAAAAAAAAAATTGTAAGAAATGCATAGAACTGTGTTGAAATAATGCTAATCCATTTGTGCACAGACTACTGATATTATTTGACAGTGGAAGCTAGATTTTCAGAAGTTTTGGATTTTGAATAGCACGTGTATGGGAAAACTTTTGCTGGTGGACGGACGTGACATTACCCATGATGATCTGGTCAGTACCAGTACTTTATTAGTAATAAACTTATAGACTTACTATTGCTAATTCTCATCTTATTCATAAATGTTAGTATTGTGGATGTAAAACAATAACAGCTGACACAAAAACACAAAATGTGGCAGTGGACGGATGTGACATGGTTGTTCTGGATCCCATCATACTGATGCTCGGCAGCCATGTCACCGTTTCCACGAATGATCCCTGTGCAAAAACTAGGATCAGAATTATTTATTGTATAGTTTATCATCATACTTTGAAAAGGTTTGTTAAGCATCTTTGTGTTATTTATGCAATAAATTACATACATTTTTCAAATCGGATTTTATATATTTTTTTGTGTGTTTTCTGGCCTTTTATGTTGATATAGTAGGTTAAAGGGAAAAAATAATGGGCAGTTGATATAGATGAAGGTGTGCTGAAAAAGAAGATACTAAACATGGGTATAGTAAACATTTGTTTATATAGTATATAAAGGCAAAATCAAAAGGACTGAAATACGGACAAAATAGGCTCAGACCACTAAGGGTTAATATTTGAATGTTTCTGCCAAGAGAAAGTGCATTGTGCCAATTATTTTGTTTTATTTATTCATTTTTTTCAAAATACAACTTGGTTAAATTACTTCAGTGTGTGTATCAGTACTTTTTGAACATTTTGAGCACAATTTCAACAATATTGCGATAATAATGATAACTGTGATAATTTTGGTCACAATAACCGTGATATGAAATTTTCATATCGTTACATCCCTAGTCCGGAAAATACGTTAAGTAGAACTAGGAACTGGGAACCAACTGCCCAATAATGACAGTCATTAGTAGTTAGTAGTTCTGTTTAAAGCTTTCCATACCAGTTCCTAGTTCTGTTTTACTTAAATGGAACTGGGAACCAGTTCCTAGTTCCTTTTAAGGCTTCTATATGATCTATATGCAACTGATTTTTTTTCCATTATTCAAAATATTGCAGAAATTCAAGAGTCATGAAAAAATCAAGAATATTCTCTGGTCTAACAGTTGTGGTTTACTTATGTTAGCTTAGTATAATCGACTTGTCCCAACATGTTGACTTTACTTGTCAGACAAACTGACAGATAATACCTAATAACAGCATTTCAACCGTGAGTCCAAAGAAAACAACAGGTCCGAGGTGTTTGCTGGAAACAACAAACTAAAAGCAACATAAACCAGCTTTAACAGCAATGTGAGTCAAATATTTAGTTGTATATTATGTGTTTTAAATAACCATCAGCTCATCTTGTGGATGCTTTTAGCACATCTGACATCCGAGCACCAGATGGAAAGCCTTAACCCACAACATGTGGAAATCAGCCCCCATCATTCAACACATTGTCAAAGTGAAGTGTGAAGCCTGTGTTTGTTATGAATGTTTTACTTGGATTAAGATGGATAGGTTCTTTAACAATTACCCTTGCAGAAGACGTGCCCTGTCTCTGTAATGTTTCAATTATTGGGCAACATATCAGTGCAAAATTGAAAAATGTGGTATACATGTGTACAAATATTGTTACAAAGATCCTACACTAAAACTAACCAATACTGTGAGTGCAGGTAGATCTTTGTCTCTACACAAGAACATTACAGATTTTAACCCTTTCATGCACAGTGGTCACTCCAGTGGACAGTTATCCTACAGCTGTTCTCTTGTATATTCATGGGTTTTGTTGTTTTAGTTCCATATCAGCCGACACAGTGGACACTCATGCACCATCCCATACACTGACATTCACACCATTAGTGTAACTTTGCTGTTCTTGATAAACCTGATCTGCACTAACATGGCTGAGTGTAAATCAATTGCTAATTGTTATTAGACTGTAATTAACAGTTCTCTTAACCATAAAGGTTTGTTTTTTGCATATTATCTCCATGAATTGAATAATAACCAGTATTTGATAATGTTAAAATGTGAGACAACATCAGATTAGCGGAATGAAAAATGTTTTCACACAGTATATCACTTTCTGATGATGAGTTTTAAATACATGTTTATTTGCTTCAAAAATGAAATGTATGGTTTCCAGCTGAGTGGACATTTTTGTAACTCCATGAAAAATAGGGTCATAAACATTTTCAATTGCATTGTTTTTTTCATGCCTTAAGAGGAATAAAAACACTCAGGAAAAAAATCTTGACTAAGGTTCTCATAATTCATGCATGAAAGGGTTAAATAACATGTATATCCCCATCAGCCTGACAGTGTAAGGACAAAGTAGTTGTATACTAGGCCTGTAACGGTCCACGTACCAAACCGAATCGTTTCGGGACACAGCTATACTGAAACAGCACAGTATGTTGAGAAAAAGAAAAAGGAGCGAAAGACGTTGTTCGATACGGAACTTTAAATCTGTGCAAGTTCCACACGGACATATTGAAGGAGCGCACACTGACGCGAAATACAAAATAGCAGCTGATATAAGGTTAAAGAAAAATAATAAAATGATGTAAACCTTGAAGGAAGAGACTGAAGACCCTTCACCATCAGTACAGTCCAGTTTGGGATCACTACGGGTTCAGGTGAAAGACAACAACGAGGAAAGAGAAGATAAGACGCACGTTGTTTGGCCCCCAGGAACTACAGTAGTTGTAAAACACTGACACTAGCTCAGTCTGTCTGTTTCTCTCTCTCTCACATACACGCTGTAGAACATGTAAAGTATGTAAAGTTTCACTTTTGTTTCACGCCAGTATTAGTTACATTAGTTATGGACTGCACCACCCCCACCCCCTGCTCCAAAAAAACAAAAAAAAACACCCACCCTCTGTGTTTCTGACAAGTCGCACCCTGCACACACACACACACACACAAATACACACAGTGTCCTAAACAGTTTGTTCTCTGTCCTAAAATAAATAATTTGGTTCATTGTGTTGTCAGTTGCTCCTCAGTTTGTTTAAACAGAATACCAGTTTACTCTCTTGTTAATGTTGCACTTCATGTGGAATTGTTTTGTTGTTCTTTTTCTGCAGAATGTGAACTGACAGAACAGGGATTAGATTTTTGTTGTTTGCTCAAAACTACCTTTCAGGGAAAAGTGCAATACTAGTGTTTAAAATACATTTAGTAATATTTTATTTATTTTGTTTTCTATTTGATTTATAGCAGCAGAATTATATTATTCCTGCTTTCCTATATTCTATTGTCTCCAAAAATTGGGTGAAAAATGTTCAAAAATTCATAATAAATGCATTAAAGATATTTGGAGGAGTTTTCTTTCTTCCGGTACCGAACCCAAAAAAAAAAAAAAAAAAACGAACTGTGGCTTTTAAACTGAAAATGTACTGAACCAAAAATTTTGTGTACCGTTACAGCCCTATTGTATAGACCAGGGGTGTCAAACTCATTTTCCTCCAGGGGCCACATTCAGCCCAATTTAATCTGCAGTGGGCCGGACCAGTAAAATAATAACATGATAGCCAATAAATAATGACAACTTTTAAGTGTTTTAGTGCAAAAAATAACATTCAATTATGCCAATATTTACATTTACAAACTATCCAAACAAAAAAGGATGTGAATAACCTGAAAAAAATGGAATTTGTTAAGAAATGTAAGTAAAATTTTATCAATATTATGCCTCGATTTATCCTTTATACATGTGCATTATAGGTCAGATCTACAAAGGCACAAAACATTTAGTAACAGGTAGAATATTGTTAAAATTGCACTTAATTTTCCTCAGACATTTCAGGTTGTTCATATTTGTTCAAGTTATTCACATTTTAAAGGATAGTTTGTTAATGTAAACATTTTCATAATTTAATGTTTTTTTGCACTAAATCAAAGAGAAAAAAATTGGTGTTGTCGTTATTTATAGGTTATTATGATATTATTTTTGAGTTTGATGCCCTAACTTGCACTTACACAAATACTTCAAATACACAAAATATTTGAGTAACTGTCAGAATATTGGCAAAATTGCACTTACTTCTCTTATGATATTTCTAGTTTTTCATATTTATTTATTTTTGTGAAAGGCTAGTTTTTAAATTTACAGATTTTCATGTAATTTCACTTTTTTACACTAAAACAGGAAAAATTTGGAATTGTCATTATTTGTAGGTTTTTATGGTAGTATTTTACTAATCTGACCCACTTGAGACTAAAGTGGGGCTTTTTATGGGCCCTAAAATAAAAGGATTGACTGTTAACATCTTGAGTGTAATTTTTTTTCATTTCACACATTCATCCTATGGGCCAGATTGGAACCTTTGGCGGGCCAGTTTTGGCCCCTGGCCCGCATGTTTGACACCTGTGGTATAGACTGTAAAACTGACAAGTTACTGAACTTTCTTTCTCCTACTGCAGTAAGTAAAGGCAGGCTAGTGATATTGTAAATACCAGTGGTTTTACCCTTCATTTCCTAAATCTCAATAACCCTCCCTGTGACAGAAAACAGATTTTCACATCTGTTTCAGTGGTTTAATGAGACAGCCAAGCCAAATCAGTCTTGTTAAGCTCTGTTCTGGGTCCTATTCAATAATTCATCTGGAGTGTCGAGCTCAGGATGTCACCTCCACAGCCACAGGCTTCTTGGCCTGGCTCGATGTCTGGATAGGAGGGCTCCCTTCTGCCATTAGCATGGCTCTGATCAGATTAACAGCTGGGCCCTCCGCCAGTGGAGCGCCACGCAGAGCACCCTCTCCATGCTTTGCACGGCTGAAGTATAGCATGGTGCCTTTAACAGGCTGGAGTGACCACTGATACAATATGCAGCACAGTGCCATCATATCACACATATGAAGCCCCAGTGGCAAAAAGATCATCAACCATTTTTGCTAAATGCTTGGATGTGTGGTCTCAAATTTTTATTTTAAAACAAGAAATAAAACGCTGACGTGTTATTTTGTGCACCATCTACTCTCTAAGGCAGGGGTGTCAAACTCATTTTAGTTCAGGGGTCACATTAAGCCCAAACTGATCTCCAGTGGGCCGAACCAGTGAGATAATAGAATAATAACTTGTTGACGACTCCAAATTTTTCTCTTTGTTTTAGTGCAATCAAAATTAACCCTTTCATGCATGACGTCCACATTTGTGGACACATAGTTTAAGTTCACTTTCCAAAGGGTTAGAAGGCAATATTCTCCAAACCACAGTCTCTGATAGATCCTAAGCAACACAATGAAGAAAAGGATCATCTCAGTTGTACAATTTGGACTGGTCTGTGATCTCATACAGTTTACCTCCTAAGACCCAGCTATGGGTTTTCTGTCCATGTATGTGGACAAGAGTTTCAATGCTTTACACACACACACACACACACACACACATATGTGTATATATATATATATATATATATATATATATATATATATATATGTATATGTATATATATATATATATATATATATATATATATATATATATACATATATATATATAGATAGATAGATAGATAGATACACATACAGGGTGGGGAAGCAAAATTTACAATGAACATTTAGTTGTTTTTTCTCAGCAGGCACTACGCCAATTGTTTTGAAACCAAACATATATTGATGTCATAATCATACCTAACACTATTATCCATACCTTTTCAGAAACTTTTGCCCATATGAGTAATCAGGAAAGCAAACGTCAAAGAGTGTGTGATTTGCTGAATGCACTTGTCACACCAAAGGAGATTTCAAAAATAGTTGGAGTGTCCATAAAGACTGTTTATAATGGAAAGAAGAGAATGACTATGAGCAAAACTATTACGAGAAAGTCTGGAAGATACTATTAAAGAAGAATGGGAGAAGTTGTCACCTGAATATTTGAGGAACACTTTATTCAAGTTTCAGGAAGCGTGTGAAGGCAGTTATTGAGAAAGAAGGAGGACACATAGAATAAAACATTTTCTATTATGTCAATTTTCTTGTGGCAAATAAATTCTCATGACTTTCAATAAACTAATTGGTCATACACTGTCTTTCAATCCCTGCCTCAAAATATTGTAAATTTTGCTTCCCCACCCTGTGTATATATATATATATATATATATATATATATATATATATATATATATATATATATATAGCTAGAACTGTCCACCAAAGGACATTTCATAAAAATTACAAAATTAAAAAATGCATCTGAAAAAACTGTTGCATCATGATGGCAATTATTTAATTAAAAAAAAAAAAAAGCCAAAACTTGTATTCCTGATTCTCAGGAGGGTAAATATCTTCCTTAATAAAACCATATTTAAAAAAAAAAAATTGAAAATTGAAAATGCATTCCAATTTTATCCTAATTTTGAGTAATAAAATCAATCTAAAAAAAAAAATCTAGATACTTTTTTTTTTTTTTATAATTCATGCATGAAGGGGTTAAATTATGATAATATGTACATTTACAAGCTATCCAAACAAAAATGATGTGAATAACCTGAAAAAAACTGAGATTTCTTGAGAAAAATAAGTGCAATTTTAACAATATTACACCTCAACTTACTGTTTATACAGTACATGCATATTATGGATTGGATCTACAAAAGGCATAAAATATTTAATAACAGGAAGTATAATGTTAAAAGTTTACTTACAAAATTTCAGGTTTTTCCACATTTTATTGTTAAAGGATAGTTTGTAAATGTTAATATTTTCATAATTTAATGTAAGTTTTTACACTAAAACAAAGAGAAAAATATGGAGTTGTCATTATTTATAGGTGTAATGTAATATTATGCTTTTAACATTAAACTAACGAAAAATTAGAGTTGTTATTTATAGGTTATTATGCTATTATTATTTTAGTTGAGCTCACATTGTCCTGTATGTGGAACCTGAACTAAGATGAGTTCGACATCCTTGATTGTTAACATCTGAAGTATAATTTTTGCAAATTCATCCTGCGGGCCGAACTGGAACCTTTGGCGGGCTGGATTTGGCCCCTGGGCCACATGTTTGACTCCTGTGCTCTAATGTCATATGCAGACATAAAAAAATACAGTGGCTACACAAACTAATAAGGAATTAGAAGGTATCACTAACCAAGAGTATTAATAATTAATAAGAACAATAGAGGATTGAAAATGGACAGAAAAATGGTCAAACAAGAATTAGATTGAAGTCAGTATGGAAGGAGCAATGATTTTCCAAGGGGAGGGAGTGGAGAGCGGCATAAAAAAAGAGAGTGCAGAGTGATGGCAGCCCCCCCACAGCCTTACCTGTGGTGGAACAGATTGGACCTGCAGCCCAACATTCTGATTGCCGTGGCGACCAAGCGTCAGCTGACAGATGGCTGCCTGCGAGCGTAGGGCATCGGGCCGTCTGCACTTTCCACTGATTGGAAGTCCGCTCACACACACACGTACATGCTGGTGGCCTATGAAAAAAAGGGGAGGACACGGTTGTTTTGATCTTGGAGGTGTCATGCATCATGACTGTTGCTGCTCCCGAAAACTATAAGTGTCAAACCCCAAAATAAGCAAATCCAATCTGGGTCGCATCCACTGCCACAAATGGACTATTACAGTGGTCCCCAACCTTTTTTGTACTACAGACCAGTTTTATGCATGAAAATTTTCCGCCGACAGGGTAGAGGTGCAGGGGTTCCAATGACAAAACCCTTTGTCAGTTCAGAGCATGTGATCTGAAACACTTACACTGTATATCAGACAGTTTGATTTGATTTGATTTATTTATTTGTTTCGAACATGCAAAGAAACAAAATAAAACAAAACAAAATAAACAAAATAAAACATTTAAATGGACAGAATCTATCTTCAAGCACATACAGGTCTGAATTTTGCATGGTCGAAGAGGAGTAGGAAGAAGTATGAACTTATTTAATCCTACCCCTCAGTGCTTTTACACTTTTATCACTAACTTGATACAAGAATCAAACAGCACTGTTTTCCTAATTTTGGCATCGAACCACAACAAATCCATAATGCAGTAACTGAATTACACACAACAATATGATCATGGCAGTACAGTCATATAAACAGAGGTTAATAAAGTAAGTTAATAAAGTATTATAAGTGTAGGCATAATGTATTATAAATTCAGCTTTCATAATGTTTTATACATCCATACCAAAGCAGTGTGATGGAATTTATTTTTTTAGGTGGAGAACTTTTGTTAGGTTTTGTCACTGGTCCCTATACCCATCTATTTTAGGGATTTCATATTTATTTAAAAAAAAAAAAAAAAAAGTATGATTTAGACAACAAGATTTAGAGCTGCCACATTATTTTTTATTTATGTATAAAGCAACATGTAACACTTCTATTTACTGTCTCTGTTCTTTTAATGTTTTGTTTTTGCAAAATAAAGAGTTATTCAGAACACTTTGATGTATAATTTTTGATTTACACTTTACTTAGAGCCAGCAGATACTGCTCATATGTCATCATACTTGTGTTATAATATCATACAATTGATAATATGTTCTGTAACCCAGGACTTGAGATTCTTCCTACAAACACTGTTGTCACTTTGGTATAGATGTATAAAACATTATGAAAGCTGAATTTATAATACATTATGCCTACACTTATAATACTTTATTAACCTTGGTATAAGTTGTTTTACATGATCATAAACTGTTGTAATGACTTTTATAAAGCATTATAAATGCATTATAATGTCTTATGAATGTGCGCTTAATGCATTACAAACTAGACCTTCAAGTAAAGTGTTACCATTATTATATGTGACAAAAATCTTACATCATAATTATTGGCCTCTTACCAGATCAAGACCAAATTTCCAGCACTATTTGTACCTTGCATTAATATTGCCGCAACACCAGTGATCGTGATCAGTTTTGAGAGAGATTTTCAAACTGACATCATTAAGTTCTGTTGACACATTTAAATTTACATTTCACTGAACTGGCTAACAATCTGGAGTTGTAATGCCAATAACTCATGAAGTTAAGTTGAAATTTCATAACTCATTATATTAAATGGAAGTAAATCATAGAAACAAGTTATGACAACTAATTGAGTTTATGACTTTTTACAGTGTAGTACTTTATCATTGACCTGGAAGTGTCCCTAAATCAGTCCAGAATCACATCCATGCTTCATCTGTGGTGTGTATGGAGCTGATTATGTCCATGCCAACCTAACCATCAGTTTATAGAGTTTAAGGAGGCCACAGTAACTATTTGTTTTCTAACGCACAAATCCCCTCCCCCATCCCGCCACTTTTCTCCTTTTGTATTTTCAACTGATAACTTGTAAATACAAGTTAAGTCAACTCACACCTAGATGAAAAAAAAACTTTCAGTCAGTCGAGACAATGAATTGATGAACGTTTAACTTCTGAAAACTAGAACAGCTGAGTTGAAAATCCAAAACTAGTCGGAGCTCTTTGAGTTGAAGAGCAAAAATAAGTGGACATAACTGAATGGGGTTGTAACATTTTGCAGTGTACACACACACACACATACACACACACATACATATATATTAAAAAGTAATGGGAACAAAATCAAGCCTTTCAATAAATGGTGTGAACATTTCCACATGGAAGTGGATCTGCCCCTCATCAAAACTATAAACCAAACAAACAGCACAATAGAATAAGGATTATACATTTAGACATGTTTGTTTTTTATGGGGTCATAGTACTGATATTCCAAACTGCCATCAACGAGGGGACACTCACAGATACAAAACCCACCAACCAGCAGCTGTGCAGCTCATTATTCACAGATAGTTGTATTATGGTATCATCAGGTTTTCTCCTTCAAACATAAACTCAGACAGTAAAAATAACGCTGTGTCGTAGCGTCTTGTTCTGTATCTACTGATAGTTAACATTACAGCTCTGGTAGATTACTTCCATTTATAGACAGGAAACAGACACACGGCCTGATCACAATCCAGGGTACCAGAAAGGGTGCACATATAGATAAAAAATAATAATGCTTTATCAAAAATCAGACAGGCCATTTTATTTGTCTGATATTTGTCTTTTAAAATCCAAAATATTTTTGTATTATGGTGTCTACTAAAAATTTGGCAGGCTTGTACCCCTGTCAAATCAGAAATTATTGGGTGTACGGACACTACAGCCTAATAGCCTCCATATTTAATGGCTACAAAGATATACAAATGTTTCAGCACTCAGGATAATCATGCATTGTTTATTGCATAGATGTCGTGTCCAAAGCATGCGTGCTGAAAAATTCCATATATTGACAGAAACAATAAAATTAAACCCACATATTTTGAATATGGTGTACGGACACTACTTGGTGTACGGACTCTACAAGATTGGAATGGAAATCTGGCTTACCACATGGTTGCATCTCTGTTAGATCTGTAACTAAGTCTTCCTGGTACAGGAGGAAAGAAACATTTGTGAACAAGTTAGAACAATATATCTATAAGGCATATAGGCCATATTATTGATGGAAGTATATTGGTGTACGGACACTACATGAGTTTTGGTGAACAACGCACCTTTGAAAACATGCGGTTCGACGTAAACATCCGTTTGCCACATTGTTACCAAATTTTCTGCAGCCAGGGAGCAGACCAACATCTGTCTAGTTGTGCATATTTAGTCCTAATAATACAGAAATAACAGGTTCCCATTCTATTATTACAATTAAAGGGCTGTAAAAGAAGGGTTTTCACAACAAAATGGTTGATTGTCTTAATACTGAAAATAAGAATTGATAATCAAACAGCTGTTCAACAAAAATGATCAATAAATGAAAAGCAATGTGATGTGTGCATTTTGTAATAAAAAAGACACAGGAGTTGAGTAGTAATTACAGGGGTTGGACAAAATAATGGAAACACCTTAAAAAAATCAACAAAATATAATTTAATATGGTGTAGGTCCGCCTTTTGCGGCAATTACAGCCTCAATTCTCCGAGGTATTGATTCATACAACTTGTGAATTGTTTCCAAAGGAATTTTAAGCCATTCTTCAGTTAGAATACCCTCCAACTCTTTTAGAGACGATGGCGGTGGAAATCGACATCTTACTTGAATCTCTAAAACTGACCATAAATGCTCAATAATGTTGAGGTCTGGGGACTGTGCCGGCCATACGAGATGCTCAACTTCATTAGAATGTTCCTCATGCCATTCTTTAACAATTCTAGCTGTATGGATTGGGGCATTATCATCTTGAGGTGAAAGTGTTTCCATTATTTTGTCCAACCCCTGTATTTATTGAGTTACAAAACATTATGTCCAATAATTTTGCTCTCTTATAACAATAAAATTGTGCACGTTTTCACGCTCATTGGGTCGCCATTTTATCAGTTTTTATCCAATTTTCTTCAAATTTGGAGGATTGCAAGATCTAGTAATAAGATGGCCAAAGAAACATTTTGGGAATGGTTTTGGGGGGATCTGTTTGCAATACTGATTAATAACTGATGCAAATATACGATTGTGATCAGGCCGACAGCAAATCCACAAATGACCTCCATTTTCTGTATGATTTGGGTTGTCAGTAGCAGCACTAAAGATCTGTTTTGTCCAAACAAGGTCAGAACTCTCACAGTTTAGTCTGAACCGTGGATCCAGTGGTGGCAAACATAATAACATAATATAGTAACTTTACCCCTTCAAAAGCTTCCTAATCAAACTCACCAGTGGCGTTGAACTACTGCTGTTTCAGTCTCAAACTGCACTGTTTTCAACCAGAGCTGGGTCCACTGGTGAAAACAACACAGATGCTTCTATTTCTAGCATTTCTTTTCTTTGACTCTAAATGCGGCTTCTTCGTGGTTCTCATCCCATCTAGTCCGTCTCTGACACTTTTGTCAAATGCCCTGTCATATTAATTTTCCTCACCATGGGAGACCAGCAGTGACTCAATAGTCCCTCTACTTGTCACATACATTCACTGTAACCGGAAATAAATTCAGGTCATAAATTCAGTTCACATCTCTAATACTGGATCTGTGAGGCACTAACATCTTTGACAAAACATCACAACTGTTTAGTCTAAACACTAGTGATATTTTAAGGTCATTTTTGAAAAGTAGAAACACTAAATAAAGTTCATTTTACATATAACCTATGACATGACCATGATTATAGTGTTTAACCCTTTCATGCATAGTGGTCACTACAGTGGACAGCAGCTGTTCTCTTATATATTCATGGATTTTGTTGTTTTAGTTCCATATCAGCCAACACAGTGGACACTTACGCATCATCCCATACACTGACATTCATACCATTACTGTAAATTTGTTGTTCTAGATAAACCTGATCTGCAATAACAAGTTTGAGTGTAAAAAAAAAAAAAAAAAAAAGGCAATTGTTATTAGACTGTAATTAACAGTTTTGTTTTCTGTTTTTTTAAACTTTTTTTTTTTTTTTTTTGCATATTATCTCCATGCAGGTATGTTAAAATGTGAGAAAACGTCAGATTAGCAGCATGAAAAGCGTTTTTATTTCATAGTTTTCCCACTGTATATCAGTAAATGCATGTTTCTTTGCTTCTAAAATTAAATGCATGGTGTCCAGCTGAGTGGACATTATTGTAACTCCATGAAAAATAGGTTAATAAAAAAATATCAGTCGAATTGTTTTTTTTTTTCCATGTCTAAAGATGAATAAAAACACTCAGGGAAAAAAATCTTGATTAAGGTTCTCATAATTCATGCATGAAAGGGTTAACACGTAATTTTGGTCATGATAGCGAAACTCCAACATTGCAGTACCTAAGTTGCATTCTGAGACATGTCCCTGTTAAAAACACCTTTAAAGAATCTAGTCAGCAAACTCACAGAGCTGTGAAATAGACAATAATACAGCATATCATAGCAACCATTTCCCTACACAATTCACTTTGTCTTTGCACCATTAACTCCCCCTCTCCCTGAGTCAAATGCACAGGCATACACTGGATCTGTGCTGCAAATGGGCTGCATGTGTCTCAACATCTCCAGTCGCCATAAATATCTTGTTATGAAAGACAGGTAATGAAAAGCACTGCCTTGGTAATCCGTGACGGAAGGCAGTTTCACGCTCCTTTATCTTCTTTCACCTCCCATGTTCCGTCCGTTGGCAGAAGCTAATGTCTGGCACACTTGTCCTCCCTAATCTTCACACTTTCTCTTTTTTGTTTCAACCCTCCATGGGTCACCTATCTGCTGTAAGATTATGTGTGTTTCTGTTATTGTCATCTTTCTTATTGCTTTTTTTGTTTGGTGGAAGCAGGCCATGCAATCTAAGATGAATATTAAATCAAAATGGGACAACTCATGGTAAAGACTATATAGAGCAATGGCTCCCAACCTTTTTTGGCCCGTGACCCCATTTTAACATCATAAATTTCAGGTGACCCCAGACATTCAAAACAGAGACTTTTTTGTTTTTTGTTAAAATTAATTTGTTTTTCATCATGTAATAGTTTGCTATACTATGTTGCAAATAAATGTTAATTTTAGAGGACATTTAGACTATATAATGTATATTATTATGGACGGAGGCAGTAAATCCAGGTGTAGATTACTGCACAAAGTGAGAATTTTATTTTCCTTGGTCAGGATATGTACAGTCAGTCCAGCTGTGATTTACAAGGCTGACAATTAATACTGAACAAACAAGAACTGAAACTATGAATTATGAAAGAGCTGCAGCATCTGAAACTGACCACAATGAACATTTGACAGATAAACAGAACCACAGTGCTTCAGTTTCAGCTTCAGTGTTTATCTTTTATGTATTGTGATTGTCTCTGTCAACTCACCATATATTTTTAATTAGTAAGGTTTTTTTTTTTTTTTTTAATCAATTACTAGAAATTTCAGGCGACCCCATTTGAATTCCTGGTGACCCCACATGAGGTCCCGACCCCAAGGTTGAAAAACACTGGTATAGAGGGTATGCATGTGACGTCACTGCTAGCGGAAGTCACGGCGGTTCCGCCCACTGAGTGGCAGAAAGAGGGAGATGAGTGACAGCGTTGGCTTCAATACTGTCTAAAGAACAATACTGAATAAAAAATGGGCAGAGCTGTTGTGCGATTGATTGTATGAACAGGTTCGAAAAGCAGTGGGAGCTATCGTTTTACAGACACCGAAAGACAAAGAAAAGAGAAGTAGATGGATCCACAAATCCAGGAAACCAAACCTAGATCTGTGGATCCTGTTTGATGTCAGCTAACATTGATTTATAGTGATGTGACGTTCACGAACGAATCAAATCTTTTGAACAGTTCTTTGAAATGAACGATGGGAACCTAGTCTTTGTAAAGAGCCATTCTTTTTTTTTCTTTTTTTTTTTTAAGGAGGGAGTGTCTGATTGCCTGTCAATTTACCAACATACGGTTCTTGTTCTGAGAATTGCACTATAGTTCAGGTATTTAAGTAACTGCAATGATTAATCACTGTTGTGTTTTGTGCATTTTTTCCCGTATATTTACACACATTTATTGTTCTTGTTTTGAGGAGAATAAAATGTTATTTCATAAGAAAATGTTTTATTTTCTTCTTCATTTTTAGGCTACAGACTAGTCCACATAATGTACCATGATGTTTTTGGTCAAATTCCAGCATTTGCCTAATGTCACCTCTCATGTCATGGATTTAGCCCACACATTAACTAACTATTCTTTTTTACAGTAAGATAATATTTACTGCCGCGCCAATTAAACACCTTTAAAATGTAATGTCAATCATCACATGTAGCCTATTTAGTCATTAAAACATTGGTGTTTCAAAATAATGCGAAAAACATAAAAGAGTCAGTCTTTTGAACGGCTCTTTTCAGTGAACGGCTCCCTTCAAAGAGCCAAAAGTCCCATCACTATTAATTTCTGCTGTATTTTTGGGTAGACCTTAAATGACATATTGTTTTGGCTAACGTTACTTCTTCGTAAAGCTCTTGTTTTCATGATCAGATCTTTCATGGTTTTTGTCTTCATTTTGTGATTCTGAACCTTGTGCTCCTACATGATTAGTAAACTAACTGAAACTGAGGCTAACCTAGTTTTTCAAATACGGGGGAACTGGAGAATAAAGCTACGACGGAGTATTAGGACCACATAAGAAAATAAAAACACTGGTCACTACAAGTATAAAGTCATAAAATATCGATATAAAACCTGTAATTTTATGAGAATAAAGTCGAATACAAAAAGAATCACAATGTTATGAGAATAAAGTCGAATACAAAAAGAATCACAATGTTATGAGAATGAAGTCGTAGTTATAAAAAAAAAAATAAAATCATAATTTACCAAAAAGTTCATTCGCTTATGAGATTGAAGTCGTCATATTCCAACAATAAAGCCATAATATTACCAGAATAATGTGTTAATTTAAAAACAGGTGGTGTAAATCTGCTAATTTCCCAGAATCCAGTGGTGCCCTGCTGGTCCACAGCAGTAGTATGTGTGTTGTATAAAGTACTGGATCTGAACTAGACTCAGTAAATCTCCTCAGTCCCAGTAGATCCTGCATATATTCACTGGGGTCAGTCCACGGTCTACTGTAAATGCACTTTGGATCAGCTGGTTCTGGGCCCTAGTTTTGGACCCTGGTTGTCAGTCATGATGAAACCATGTATATTTGTTTCAGGTCCAAATAGTGCTGATCCCCTCCACCCTGGATGTCAGGATCCTCCATTTGTGTCCACATGTCAGTGTTCATGGACCACTTGTTCTTTGGTAGCTCGTACAGATTCATGTCCAGTCCAATTGTCCTTCATTTAATTTCATATTTCACATTTTCCCGCTCTGGCTGTGTTTACTGCTATACTCCGTCATGTTGAGCAGGTTGGTTTAAGACCCTCAGTCTGACTTAGAGGGGCGTGGCCTGGGGGGGAAGTGACGTATGTGCATACCTTCTATAGGAAGACTCTAAATTATTTTGACTAAATTATGACAAACACTACCATTGACTCTAGGTCAGTCTGTTACATGTGCTGCAACTTGTGACAATGTTTTTAGAAAATTGCAAAAAGAATATGCAAATCCATCCGCTACTGTTTTTAGAATATTCAGAATGCTTTTCTTCATCGTCATCATCACAGTTTAAAGGTTTGGGATTATTTTGTACAATGACATACAACCCAAGCTGTTGATTGAAGAGATAGTAAATATAATTTTACAATTAATCAACTTCAGAGTTTTGCCGCAAAAGTCTGAAATAAACTCTGTGCATCATCTACAGCATTGTTTCAGTCTTTCTGCAGCTCTTCATACATGGTCCTGTTTCACTGACCCTTTCATAAAATGCTCCATTTAAGATAGTAAACATCTCACTGATGATCCACACATGAACACAAACATAATTATTCACTAAATCTGTTTCCATTAGACTTACTCACATTTACCTAGAGCTGCAGCTATCAATTATTTTTGTATTCGATTAATCTTTTTTTTTTTTTTTTTATTCTATTACACTATTATTTGAAAAGGAAAACAAAAAATAGTGAAAATGTGAAAGACATGTCTGAAAATGACAAACAACTTCCATGTGAAACACAACAATGGAACTAATATTTAGCAGCAGCACAGTTAAAGGTGTGGGAGACTTTTGTGACCAATTTTTCATCAAATCTGTCCAACCTCAGTCATATCCTCAGTATCCTGAATCTGTTCATCTGTCTGTCATTACTCACCTGAATCTCTTCCTCATGGTGAACAGTTTCTTAGTTCCATCCACCAGAAACAAACCATGTGTTTACAAACAGAGCTGGGAGGGAACTCGGGCATCTGAGGAATTTTGTCGCGACATGCATTGTGGGAAACAGAGGTTCGCACCGCCACCTGACAATGGCAGCGCGACCATATGATATTATATGGATGAAACAAAGACGCGGGAACATCTGAAACGTGGAAACGGCTGGAGGAATATGCATGGAGGGAAGGGAGCTCCTGCCGTTTCCACCTTGTGTCTGTAGCAGCCGCCGCTGTCAGGTGGCTGCACGAACCTCTGTTTCCCACAATGCACGTCACGACAAAATTCCTCAGATACCTGAGTTCCCTCCTGGCTCTGAATGTAAACACATGGTTTGTTTCTGGTGGATGGAACTAAGAAACTGTTCATCGTAATGCAAGAGATTCAGGTGAGTAATGACCAGTGTTGGGCAAATTACTTTTAAAAAGTAATTAGTCATAGTTACTAGTTACTTTCCCAAAAAAGTAACTGAATTAATAACAGAATTACTCCTTCATAAATGTAATTAGTTACTAGGAAAGTAGTTATTGCGTTTCTTTTTGAAAAACCTTCAAATATGTAAAAGGAAACTGATTTTTGAGCGTGTTTCATGGCCCATGGCATAGAGTAAAACAGCAGACAGGTACTGGAGACTAGGACTGTGTTGAGGCTGGGGTCCACCAGGGCCCAGCTGGGGTCCAACGGGGCCCAGCTGGGGTCCACGAGGGCCTGGCTTTTCTTCCACATAAATGCATATCTGCATTTATAGAAGAAGATGCTCCTCCAGTTAATCCCACATCTGCACTTTTTTCAGTCGCTCTTCCGTGATCCAGCAGTAAACGTCTTCAGTCCAGTCAGTCAGACTGTCACTGATAACTCCACCCCTAAATTAGCTGATAACTCCTCCCCTAAATTAGCTGATAACTCCTCCCCTAAATTAGCTGCACACATAGCTGCGTTCAAGTGCATGTGGTGTGCTGGGACAACTGAAACTCGTAGATGCCATTAGTCATTCAGGTGAAGGCAGCATGGACAACTCAGACTCGTGGACACACAGGTGAAGCATGAAGGCATTGTGGGTAATTTGAATAGGAGAAAGGCACGAAAATGAACAGCTGGTAACGAATTGGTTCTTATCGTTCAATAAAAAGAGCTGTGCAAAAGACTCGACTTGTCCGCGAACGTCACACCTCTCGTGCCTGGCTGAGCGAGCCAGGACAGATAACAGCTGTTAAATATCAGTGCATGGTAATGCACCACATTTCACTGCCGCTAACGGTAATGGCGTTGGAACGTTTCAAATAGTAATTTATTAGATAACCCGTTACTGGAAAATAATAATGGCATTAGTAAAACTGCTATTTTTAACGGCATTATTCCCAACACTGGTCATGACAGACAGACTTACAGATTCATGGTACTGAGGATATGACTGAGGTTTGACAGATCTGATGAAAAACTGGTCACGAAAGTCTCCCACACCTTTAAGGAAACAAAACTTTGATTCAGGAAAACTGTAATCTGATCATGTTTTAAATTGCTTTGAGTCAACTGTCAGTTACAGTTCAGTGTTTTGGGGGTGTTTTTTTGTTTAAGGGAATGGAGGGACAATTTTTTCAAATAAAAACAGTTTGATGGAAATGCAGCAGATGTATTACAGTACACTGAATAATTAAACGAGCATATTCTCAGGTAAGCAAGGGCTCATGCAGGGCTGACAAATGAAAAAATGTGACGTGTAGACCTACTTCTTTTGATCTCATATTAATGTTGATGATAAAAAAAAATCGCTGTCTTTCCACCTTGTTTTCTTTGCCTCTCAGTCAGGGAGGGACTCAGCTCATCCCAGAACCAGCCATTGATCAGGCTGGATGGCAGGAGACAGCAGTACAGAGGAAGACCCTCTCCCACATCCTGGCAGCCCTTCCAACAGAATAGATAATTCTCCAGCAGCAGCAGCAGCAGCAGCTCCCTCCTCACCTTGTGCCAACAAATTTACAGTTCAACCATGGACCAAGGTGTGGAAGAGGAATGTTTGGAATACTTGGATTTATTTTCATTAAATAGTCACCAGGTCAGATGCACAGAAGCATCCTCCATGTTCTTGAAAGGAAATCAAAAAAGGGTTGGGCTTGAAAGGCTTTTATTTACTTTAAGTCAAATAAGATCATACCATAAACAAAAGGTATATATTAACCGTTTCATGCATAGTGGTCACTCCAGTGGACAGTTCTTCTCCAGCTGTTCTCTTGTATATTCATGGGTTTTGTTGTTTTAGTTCCATATCAGCCAACACAGTGAACGCTCATGCATCATCACAAATTCTGCAATTCATACCATTACTGTAACTTTGCTGTTCTTGATGAACCTGAACTGCGCTAACATGTTTTAGTGTAAATCAATTGCTAATTGTTATTTGACTGTAATTAACAGTTTTCTTGAACAAAAAGGTTTTTTTTTTTTTTTTTTTTTAAATTATCTCCATGAAGTGAGTCATAACTAGTATTAGAGTATGTCAAAATGTGAGAAAACATCCGGTTAGTGGCATTAAAAATGCTTTTATTTCATAGTTTTCACACAGTTTATCACTTTCTGATGATGAGTTTAAATGCATGTTTCTTTGCTTCAAAAATTACACGCGTGGTGTTCAGCTGAGTGGATATTTTTGTAACTCCATGAAAAATAAGTTCATTAAAAAAAATTTATTTGCATTGTTTTTTTCATGCCTAAAGAGGAATAAAATCACTCAAGAAAAAAATATTGACTAAAGTTCTCATAATTCATGCATGAAAAGGTTAAATTTCAATCAAAATATGCAAGGAAAGTATGTAAGTTCTGCCACATGGGTCCTAAACCAAAATTCAGATGTTATAGCATACGATGACATCATGGGAGTTGTTTTAATTACCATCACTATTTAAAAAAAAAAAAATTCTATGCAATATATTTAAGCTTTATTCACATTTGCATTTGCATTGTTTCATTTCACTCCAATGTGGTTAATGAGGTAAAAAAAAAGTTACATTAATAATTGGAGTTTCCAACATTAGATTTTTTTGTATGTGTAAGTGTATACAAATAATCTTTGACATTACTGAAATTAATTATAATTACCTCCTCCAAGGAGGTTAGGTTTTTGTCGGCGCCTGTCTGTCTGTCTGTCTGTCTGTGTGCAAGATAACTCCAAAAGTTATGGACGGATTTGGATGAAAATTTCAGGAAATGTTGATACTGGCACAAGGAACAAATGATTCAATTTTGGTGGTGATTATATTATTAACCCCATTATAAGAGATAGGAAGTGGATCGATGCAATAACTCAGTAAATATAAATGATATCAAGTTGACATTTCTACAGTACAGTCCTGATGGGGAGATGACCAAAACATAATGTCCACATGCTGATCAGGATCTTCTTCTGGATCCGGGAACTTACAGAAAATTTAACATGGGCTCTTATGGGGAAAACATTTCAATCATTCTCTTCTCTGAAACTCCAGTTCTGACTGACTTCAAACTTGGTATACAGCTTCTGTATGATGATGTCAACACAAGGTATTGAAATTATTTTGATCCGGATCTGATTCTGGATTTGGTGCCACTTTGAAAAATTTTCCCATTATAAGAGATAGGAAGTGGATTGATCCAATAAATCAGTATCAATGATATCAAGTTGGAATTTGAATTTTTTACAGATCTGATTGGACTATGACCAAAACATGGGCTATTTCTGTAAGATAATAAATACACAGAACTGGGTGATAATAAATGGCTTCTGGATACATTTCCCAAAGCTTTTCATTTGGCCGGTAAGCTACAGAGCCATTGGTCCTATTTTTTTTTTTTTTTTTTTTTGTATTTTAACACTCACCCGTGTTTTAAAATTGTATGGTTACAACCATGTACTCCCTTTTTAGTGTGACAATTTAACATTTGCCCAGGGACTGCAGATAAAATAAATAGCCATGAGGCTTACTCTGGTTCATTCATAGCAGTGTGAATTAATGTACAATGTCCCTGTTAAATAAACCAATTAAATAAATTTATTATCAGCCTCCGCAGTTTACCTATACTAATACATCCTAGGGCATTGGTGGCTTCAGATTTTTTCAGATCGACTGTTACGCTCAGTCTAGGGGTTGCCGAGACGCAACATGAAGTGAGACTCCTCTCCCTCCATGTCCCTTAACAAACAGGGCAAAATATCAAAAATGACCAGCAACCGTGGAAATGCAGTATGAGTTATTTATTTGCAAAAAAAGAAAAATTAAATCAGGTAAGGGAATCATATTCTACAAACACAAAATTAAGGAAACCAAAATACAACAATCTTACCAAACAAAAATTTAAAGAAAAGGATTCCCTCCTTGATCACAAGGTTTACAAAAGTTCTAACAAAAAAATGTACAAAAGGCTGGTCTGCATACAGAATGGGAGATGAAATGAGAGGAGTCCGGGGAGGAATGAAGATTTGGCCTTTAAATCTCCCGGGTCATCTCCTGAAGCACCAATCAGAGGTAGCCAGCACAACAACAGCACACCTGCAGCTCATCTTCCTTTAACTGCTATCTGTTTGAGGGAAAACAGAAACAGAACACACCCACACACACAAGGAAGAGAACAGAAAAACTACAAAAATACAATAATCACAAATGGCACAGCCCATTACAGAATCAACAAAAAAACACTAAGCCTTAACACCTCCCACCCCAAGAATTTAACACTCCCCTACTGTGTTAAATTCCAATTCTGTATGGGATGATGGGTTTAACAATCTAAGTTAACATCGATCTGGACAAAGCATCTGCCATAACATTGTCTGCTCCTTTCTTATGACAGATGTTTAAACTGAAGTCTTGAAGAAGTAAAGACCAGCGCATCAGTCGTTGGTTTGCATTGCGCATGCGTGACAGGAATATTAAGGGATTGTGGTCTGTAAATACCTGTACAGGTTGAGAACTAGAACCAATATACACTTCGAACTGTTTGTCATGTCGGCTTCTGGACTTTGTCTGTCTTTTCTGTTTTGTTTGTCATTTCCTGTTTTATTTTGTTAAATTTCCCTCATGTGTCTTGTCTGTTGTCTTTACTTCCTTTTGTGTTCACCTTTCACCTGATTACCTTGCTCCTCCCTGATTATCTCCACCTGTGTCTCATTGTCTTCCCGCCCTCTTGTGTATTTAAACCCTGTGTCTTCCCCTGTTCCTTTGCCAGTTTGTGCTCTACAACTTGTTTGTGTTCACTAACCAGCGTTTCTTGGATCCTGTTCGTTTGTCTGCCGTGTTTGACCTGTTTTCGTCCTTCGACCACCGATTCAGCCTGTTCCTATCCTGCCTGCTTGTTCTCGACCTGGTTCGTGTACCCGACTCTGTCTCTGCCTTCTCCCTTTAAATACCTCAGCCTCCACTGATTACCTGTGCTTCGACCTCCGCCTGGATTACTACCGTGAGTCTGCCTGTCCCCCATGTACCGTTGCTTGTTTGACTGCTTATCCGTGTATGACCTGGCCTGTTTTTTGACCACCCTCTGTTTGTCCCTAGTGGGGATTCCGTTGGGGTTTTTCCGGCTCGGCCAGGCCGGTCGTCTGCTGTATTCACCCGCAGCCCAGACGTTTATCCCCGGAACCAGAGGCTCCACAGAAATTATATTATCTCTGTGTTGTACCTTATTCTCTGTGAAAGTGTTTAATAAAAACACTAAACCTTATTTACTTGTGGTCTTGCTTTTGGGTTCAGCCTTTGTACTTAGCCTTTCACACTGTTGTAATGCAAGAAGTAGTGCCAGGGCTTCTTTTTTGATTGAGCTGTAATTTAATTGATGTTTATTAAATTTCTTTGAGAAATAAGAGATGGGATGTTCTACACCGCGGTGATCCTCTTGAAATAGGACAGCACCTGCCCCGTGCACACTGGCGTCCACCTTTAATTTAAAAGGGCGCTCATAGTTTGGAGCCGCCATTACGGGCGCACTACTTAATAATGCTTTTGCTGCATCAAACGCTGCCTGACAGGCCGAAGACCAGACGAATTTTTTGAGAGGGCTAACAAGACTAGTAAGAGGAGCCACGACATCGGAAAAATTTTGGCAGAATCCTCTGTAATAGCCACACATTCCGAGGAAGCGACGCAGCGCGCGCCTTGACTGAGGAGCTGGAAAATCTACCACGGCCTGAACTTTAGCTGTGACAGGACGCACCTGTCCCTGACCCACCTCCTTGCCTAGGTAGGTAACAGTAGCTTTACCGAACTCGCATTTGGCGAGATTTAATGTCAAATTAGCATCACGGAAACGACTTAAAACAATTGACAAGGTGTCCAAATGTTCAGCCCAGGTTTTTGAATAAACCACCACATCATCTAAATACGCCTCGCAACCTTCCACTCCATTCAACACCTTTTTCATTAGGCGTTGGAAAGTTGCAGGTGCATTCCTAAGTCCAAAAGGCATCACAGTATATTGTAAAAATTGGTCTGGTGTAACGAAGGCGGATATCTCTGACGCACGTGGTGTTAGTGGCACTTGCCAATAACCCTTTAAAAGATCCAATTTTGTCACAAATTTAGCAGCTCCAACTCTATCAATACAATCTTCCATTCTTGGAAGTGGATAAGAATCTGGTTTTGTAACCGAATTTACTTTCCTATAATCGTTGCAGAATCGAGCGGTGGTGTCCGGTTTTGGAACTAAGACGCACGGGGAGCTCCATGGACTATTACTTGGAACAGCCAACCCATGCTCCAGTAAATAATTTGTCTCTTGTTGCATAAGTTTTCTTTTCGTTGGGTTTACCCTGTAGGCATGTTGTTTTATTGGACAGTGGCCTTCAACATCAATATCATGACAGAGCACTGAAGTTTGTTTTGGATGATCGGAAAAGAGCTCTAAATTTTCATTGATTAAACAGATGATGTCGTTACGGGTAGGTTCAGATAGATAGGACAGAAATGAGTTTAAATCATTTAAGATTTCAGAATTCTGTAACCTAATACCCGGTAAAGAACTGTTAGCTCTCAGCCCGTCATCAGACAGCTGGTAAGGGTTAACGCAGGTGACAGTCATGATTGATGCACCTTGGGGTGGCGGTGGGACCGCATCTTTTCTGGAGAAGTAACGCTTTATCATATTTATGTGACAAACACGGGTTTTTCGTCTTCTATCGGGAGTGCGCACCACATAATCCGTTTCACTAATTTTACGCTCTACAACATAAGGACCTGAAAACTGAGCTTGCAGACTAGACCCAGGGATAGGAAGTAACACCAATACTTTATCACCTGGCTGAAAACTGCGCTGTACTGTCTTTTTATCAAAGTTGTGTTTCATTTTAGTTTGGGCCTGAGCAAGATTTTGTTTTGCCAGGTCCTGTACATAACGAAGTCGCTCACGAAAACCGCTGACATAATCCAGCACATTACGCTCAGCGTGCGGTTCTGAAGATAACCATGCGTCACGGAGCAGCCGAAGAGGACCGCGCACGGTGTGACCAAAGACCAGATCAGCAGGACTAAATCTAAGGGATTCTTGAGGGGATTCCCTAACAGCAAGAAGAAGGAGTGGTAGTCCTTCATCCCACTCTCTACCAGATTCAAGGCAAAATTTACGCAGCATTGATTTTAAAGTCTGATGGAACCGTTCGAGTGCACCTTGGGACTCAGGATGGTAAGGGCTAGATGTTACATGCTTAATTTTTAGTTCGGCCAAAACTTGAGAAAAAATATTTGACATAAAATTTGTGCCTTGATCAGTTTGAACAATTTTAGGTAGTCCAAAAGTTGAAAAAAACTTAATTAGGGCTTTCACCACTGTTTTTGTTTTTAGAGTGCGAAGGGGAATAGCTTCGGGATAACGAGTGGCTGCACACATTATAGTCAGAAGATACTGCTGTCCAGATTTGGATTTTGGCAGAGGGCCAACGCAATCCAACAGGATGCGCTCAAATGGCTCCGCCACAACAGGTATTGGCTGTAAAGGAGCTGGAGGTATCGGCTGGTTTGGCTTTCCCACTAATTGACATACATGACAGGACCTACAATGTTTCACTACATCGGATTTTAGACCAGACCAAAAGAAGTTACGCAAGATTTTATAATACGTTTTTTTAACACCCAGATGACCACCAGTAACAGAATCATGCGCCAGTTTCAAAACCTGTGGTCTGTACTCTACTGGCACTACTACTTGAGTCACAACGTTCCACTCAGTGGAATCAGGAGCCCATTTCCTCATCAGAACACCATTTTCAAAGAAAAAACACACAGAGTCAAACTGTTTATCACCAGAAACAGCAGAGGACCGACACTGCGCTAGGGTTACGTCACTCTGTTGAGCCTTAATTAACATTTCTCTGTCCACTTTGAAATCAATCTCAGATTCAACAGGAAACAAAGTCACATTTTTTTCATCTTTTTCCTTCACAGTCACATTATCAGACAGTTTATTCACATCATTAGAAGCCATGAACGTGTCAGAAAGATCCACAATTTCACCCATTTTGCGGCTCTGAGCGCGCGTAATTACGCATGCAGGAAACACAGAAGACAACGAAGGACAAGGGGCTGAATCGGATGAACTACAAATTGGTTCATCAACGACCTCCGGCGCGGGAAACACCTGACCGCCAGCCAAATCGTTACCGAGGATAAAGGACACACCTTTAACCGGCAATTGAGGACGCACAGCTACACGTATATGCCCACTGAGAAACAAGGACTCAAGATGCACCTTATGGAGTGGGGCTTTTACCACGCTCATTTTAATTCCCCAAACCAAGAGATCGGATTTACATGATGTTTCATCTGAAAGTGGTAACACATTATCAAGCATGAAGGAATGATCCGCACCAGTATCTCTGAGAATGGTAACTGGTACTTTATCATTATCCTTCCCAGTGAGAGACACAAACCCTTTGGAAATAAAAGGCTGATAATGAGGATCAACCTCAGTTTTAGAATCGGACACAGCGCGATTTTCCAATCGGGGTGCGGCTTTAATGAGACCAACGCCCGCAGGTGTTTTAGAAGATTTATTTAGCATTTTTCGTTTTAGGACCGGACAGACAGCAATTAAATGCCCTGCCTCGTGACAATAAAAACACTCGCGGCTTTCACTGGACGCAACAGATGGACTTTTACGCACCGGTTTTGGAGACCTGATTTTTTTGTCTAATCCATAATTAGTACTGCGAGACCCTGACGTAACGAATGCCCCTTTGTGAGTTAAATTATATTCATCTGCTTGAACTGCTGCATTATCCAAACTTGTAACTTTTTGTTCATTTAAATAAACCACAATTCGCTCCGGTAAGCACTTTTTAAATTCTTCAAGCAGAATAAGTTCTCTAAGTTTTTCATAAGTGTCAGCCTTACTCGCCTGACACCATTTATCAAATTGTAAACTTTTCTCTCAGGCAAATTCCACATAAGTCTGGTTGGCAGTTTTGTCACTATTCCGAAATTTTTGTCTGTATGCCTCAGGCACTAATTCATAAGCTCGCAACACAGTACTTTTAACCACATCATAATCTAAACTTTGTCCTACGGACAGACTAGAACACACTTCCTGAGCTTTACCCACAAGCTTACAATGTAACAGAAGAGACCAAAATTCTTTTGGCCAATTAAGAGCGGCCGCGATGCGTTCAAATGCACTAAAATATGAATCAACTTCAGACTCACGAAAGAGTGGAACTAAAGCTATGTGCTTACTTATGTCAAATGCTGGGCTGGGGAGAGGTGAGAGAGGTGGTGGTGTGGTTGGAGACATTTTCTCTAACTCAAGGGCTCGCACGCGAACGTGCATTGCTTGCAGCTCTAGTTCTTTTTGGCGCATCTCCACCTCCTTAATTCGGAGGGTTAAACGGAGGTTCTCCGTTGACATACCTGCAGGAGAGACCGTTACCGGTTCTCCACTAGAGGCAGCAACCCCTGAAGCCTTCTCCACCGTTTCAGTCTCCTCCTCCTTTTCCTCCTCCTCCTTGGCGGAATCCTCCTCCGGGGAGGACAGCATGCCTTTTTCCACCAGCTTGTCACATAGCGCTTTCCGTAGCTCCGCCTTTCAGGCCTGATATGAGACTTGAATATTATAACAATTAGCCACAATCAAAAGATCTGCTTTTTTACAAGCGTCAGTTTTATCCCAAGTAGGATTGGTCACAAAATCATCCAACGAAAATTCCATATTACCCCACACACAAAAGACAAAACTGCCAACAAGAAAAAAAGACGCCGCAAACTACTCATCAAAAATCCAAAAATGGAAAAAACAAACGGACGAGCCCCCAATTCATGTTACGCTCGGTCTAGGGGTTGCCGAGACGCAACATGAAGTGAGACTCCTCTCCCTCCATGTCCCTTAACAAACAGGGCAAAATATCAAAAATGACCAGCAACCGTGGAAATGCAGTATGAGTTATTTATTTGCAAAAAAAGAAAAATTAAATCAGGTAAGGGAATCATATTCTACAAACACAAAATTAAGGAAACCAAAATACAACAATCTTACCAAACAAAAATTTAAAGAAAAGGATTCCCTCCTTGATCACAAGGTTTACAAAAGTTCTAACAAAAAATGTACAAAAGGCTGGTCTGCACACAGAATGGGAGATGAAATGAGAGGAGACCGGGGAGGAATGAAGCTCTGTCCTTTAAATTTCCCGGCTCATCTCCTGAGGCACCAATCAGAAAGAGCCAGCACACCAAAACCACTCCTGCAGCTCATCCTCAATCAGCTGCTATCTGTTGGAGGGAAAAACAGAACACACCCACACAAGGAAGAGAACAAAAAACTACAAAAATACAATAATCACAAATGGCACAGCCCATGACAGAATCAACAAAAAAACACTAAGCCTTAACATCGACTTATTTGTCAATAAAGTCAAACTCGAGTTGACACATCGTATGGTGACGTCATCACATCGACAGCGGAGGAATAACACAGACACACAGAAGTTCACCAACTTGTACTGACGTTCACTGGAACATGAACAATGTACAGTAAAGAGCAGAATAAAAAATAGGACCAAAGGCCCTGTAGCTTACCGGCCGAATTAAAAACTTTGGGAAATGTATCCAGATGCCGTTTATCATCACCCAGTTCTGTGTATTTATTATATTACAGAAATAGCCCATGCTTTGGTCATATTCCAATCAGATCTGTAAAAAATTCAAATTCCAACTTGATATCATTGATACTTACTGATGTATTGGATCAATCCACTTCCTATTTGTTATAATGGGAAAATTTTTCAAAGTCGCACCAAACCCAGAATCAGATCCGGATCGAAATAATTTCAATACCTTGTGTTGACATCATCATAAAGAAGCTGTATACCAAGTTTGAAGTCAATTGGAATTGTAGTTTTGGAGAAGAAGACGATTGAAAGTTTTGTGACAGACGACAACGCCGCCGACGGATGCCGCATGACGACACTGGCTTACAGCCTGTCGGCTGGTAAGCTACAAAAACTAAGACACAAGCATCAACAGTCCTTCTCAGACATTTTACCAAACTAAACACAGGCTAACCCCTGGAATTTCTGTTAAATTTAACTGAACAAAGTGGGAGAAAGTTAAGACAGTGGCAGAAAAGATACCCAGCATGTTAAAGAAAAGAGCGCATTGTCTGAATGAAATAAATGACCAGAATAATCCAAACCCACAGTCTGTCCACATTAGTCTTCAGTTTGGTGGTGCTTCCGTGGTTCAGAACATTAGACCAGAGTTTAAATAGATCACAGTCAGTTTAGTTCCTACTCTGAGTCGTCTTCTTCCTTCAGTCTTGGTCTTGTGCTAGTGATGCGCGGGTCGTTTTTTTTTTTTTTTTTTTTTTTTTAAGCCACTTTGTGGAATTTTTTGATCTGCCCCGCAAGTAAAGTGAGAGGGCACTCCACCCTTTTCCAACTGAGGACCATGGCCTTGGACTTGGAGGCGCTAATTTCCGTCCCAGCTGCTTCACACTTGCTGTGGGTCTCAGTTCAACCTGGAGGTCACAGCTTGATGAAGCCAACAAGACCACATCATCTGCAAAAAGCAGAGATGAGACCCTGAGGCCCCCAAACCAGAGCCCCTCCTCCCCCTGGCTGCGCCTAGCAATTCTGTCCATAAAAATTATGCACAGACAATCCTTGTGTGCTAGCACTCAAACTGTGCAAAATTTGTCTTTTTGCAGATTCTTTGTTAAAGCAACAAAACGCATATGAGATCTTTAATGTTATGAATTTTGAGTTCATTGTTAATCTATTCACAGGACGGATTACACTATGAAAAGTCACTACTGCACAGGTGTTATATACATACGTCATATCACACTGATGAACCACAAAAAAAAAAAAAAAAATTCTGCAGAAGGAAAGTTTTCACCGTGACAGACCTATGTATTCAGTTCAATTCAATTCAACTTTATTTGTATAGCCCAATATCACAACAAGGTTATCTCAAAGGGCTTTACAGAGGCAGTTGGAGTAAACAACAGTCAAATAAACAGCAAGAAAATGAGTAGTGTCCAGGGCATCCCCCGTCCTTAGACCCTCCTTCTCGGCAAGGAAAAACTCAAAACCCAGTGGGAAAAGGGAGAAACCTCGGGGAGAACCACAGTGAAGGAGAGATCCACTCCCATGGACGGACAGGCTATAGATGCACCAGGACTGATGGACGTCCATTTGCAGATGTAGTTCTAGTCTGCAAGGATGCAGTAGGGGTAGTATGTATACCTGTCATTGTTGTGTCTGATATTTTATTTTTTACCTCCACCAAAGAGGTTATGTTTATGCCGGTGTTGGTTTGTCTGTCTGTTTGTAATAACTCAAAAAGTTATGGATGGATTTGGATGAAAATTTCAGGAAATGTAATACTGGCACAAGGTGCAAGTGATTAAATTTTGGTGGTGATCGGGGGGGGGGGGGGGGGGGGGGGGGGCACTGATCTGCCTTGGCAGAGGTCTGCACTCTCTGAGTGCTTTTCTACTTTGTTTTTGTTTTGTTTCCCTGCAAAGGGATGTCACTGACAGTGACAGTCACAGTGACCAAATAAAACAGGCTGTTACACTGAACAAAATAACATGCCTCTGAAAATATGATTAATGGAAAAAAATGACATTAGAAGAACACAAATAAACAAAATACATAACCTGGGTCCTGCTGTTTTTGCAAACTAGATATTTTTACTGCAGAAATGTCACACATTACACCTTTCAGATACTTAAACTGGCTTCAAGCTGCATTCTGGATGCCTATTTTGAATAAACAAACATTAAAATAGCTTGAGATGGAGATAGAAGATACTATCACATAATATCTTCTTGTTATCAGATGCCTTTGGCCTATAGTGTTTTAATATAGAATTATCTTTGCCCCAGAGGCTGGCCTGAGTTAGTGGTGTGAATTAAAGCCACTGTGTTTTATTACTGTACCAAGGAGACTGGCAGGAAAGAGAATTATAGTGTATAAGCTGCTGTAACGGGAGAATAGATAAGAACATTTTTTTTGCACAAGCCCACTCCAAGATAAATTTGTTGGTTGCATTTCCTATGACTATTTACTCCTTCTCTTTGATAATTCACAGTGTTTATTTGCCTGAGTCTACAAAACTGTGTATAAGTGGCACCATGGGTGGGTGAATTAAAATGATCCAAGGTGTAAATGTTGATTTAGATGATGCTGTGCTCAAACTATTGGATCCAGACTGTTTGTCTGTGCTGTGTATGTGCACATGCTTTTCGGGAGTATGTTTATCTCTGTGTGCCTTACAGCCTTCAGGCATGAGAGCTCAGGTTCCCCTGCCCTCCCCAGAATTGAAAAGCTCATCAGGAGATAATTCTGGGAGCTGCCACAATGCCAGCTATGTGCCACTGTCACCTTATCTTCAGGGCCTTTTGCGCCCCGCTGCTCCTGTCCCTGCCCTGGGGAAGACAGCTTAGTACCCATTCTGGCTACAGCAGCCAAAGAGAGCAGGGTGGTAGAGATCACTCATTTTAATAGGCCTGTCACATCTGTTTTTAGAACTTGTGGAAGTCTCCTGCTGCAGGCCTCTGAATGAAGTGACCCCAAAATGATGTGACAAACTGTGATGGGCTCGGGGAGCAGAGTTTTAGGGGAGAGGAGTAAAGGAAGGGATTAGATCAGGGGTCGGCAAGCTTTACCATCTAAAGAGCCATTTTGGACACGAAAAAGAAGAAAGAAATCTGTCTGGAGCCATGAAAAATATATCTAAACTCATCTACGTTTTACCACGAGGAGGCTGTTCAGCAGTAGCCCATTTGTGATTAGTTTGTTATTTAACTTTGCTTTTCCATTAAAATAATGAAAAGTTTGGTGCATTTATGACGACTATAATAAAGAAAACCTTCAAGATTTTTACTAGGGATGCACTGATACCACTTTTTTCCAGACCGAGTACGAGTAAGAGTACTTACATTTGAGTACTTGCTGATACCGAGTACTGATACAAGTCCTTAATAATCCCATTCCAGTTCTTAGTTCCTTTTGTAAATGCTACTGACATGTGTTTAATGTGTTGGAATGAGCATTTCTCAATTAATCCACCAGGGGGCGCTGCTCTGAATTAACCATACTGGACAAATACCACAAAGAAGAGTAACATTTTTTGAGAAGAAGAAGAAGAAAGTCAATAGTAACAAACATGGAGACGACGGAGGCAACACTAATGTGATACTAATATTGCAGTGTTTTCTCAGGTAAGGTTTAAAAGCTTAGCTTCAGCAGGAAGAGAAAAGAGAAATGAGTGGTAAGTTTCGTTTTCACTTCCACTGGCGGCGGTCCACATCACTCTGTACCCCCGGCTCAGCCCTGGGTAGTTGTCCTAAATGTGTCAGTAGTTTTCCTCTAACTCACACAGTGGCTCTTTGAACAGATCCTCTACCTCCACGGTTCCGCTGGTATTCTCCGTCTGCGTACTCATCCACCAGCACCTGGAAAACAGATGGAATGTACACAGAGGACGGACAGAACGCTGCGTCCGTGTCTGTCTGTGTCTGTAACGTTACTTTCAGTCAGCGTTACTTTTATCACCATCATTTATTTGGTTAAATCTCCACACTCTCCACACTCCACACACATTATTCCTCCTCCTCGTACCTGCTGCACTGAACTGGGAATGTCACACGGCCGTGAGTGGTATCGGTGCATTTGTGTCGGATATCTTTTACGAGTATGAATACAAGTACACACACTGAGTATTGGAGCCAATGCCCAATACTCGTATTGAAATTGGTGCATCCTTCATTTTTACTGTTTTTAATGTAATGTTGTATAAATGGATACAGACCTCCACTTTCATGTTAATAGCCTTACTTTGAAACAGACAATCAATGAACAAATGAAAAATAAGTATATCATATTGAATTTGGCAAAAAAAAAAGATAAAAGATTGATATATACCTTAGTTGATATGATTAAAAAAAAGATTTTGTCATTATCTCAACCAAAGTGTACGCACATTTTTATAGATGGACAATGTTAGAATAAATTTAGGCCTACAACAATGTTAAAAAAAATACTGATTCATTCAGTTAATTTCAACATGTTCCTTTCGTTTTTGACAAAGCCACAGGGAGCCACAGAGAGACTCTAAAGAGCCACATTTGGCCCAGGAGCCATAGGCTGCAGAGCCCTGGATAGGGTAGAAAAGTGAAGGACAGGATTACCTCAAAATGATGCAATCTGCTGAGCATTGTGTTTTATGACTGTTGTATGGATCGTGTTGAATGGAAGTTGAATGTGTGACTTTAAATCTTGCTCCAAAAAATGTCGGATAAACGTCATAAATCATACATCATGAACCAAAATGGTAAAGAAGAGGAGAACATGTAATGTTACAAGTTGTTTTGCTTGAAGAATCTTTTATTTTTGCAGATGAATCCTTATTTTATACTGAACACTCAGTGTCAGGTTTGGGTCGTGTGTGTGTGGTTCTGATGAACTCACACCTGTCTGTGCTGAACTTAGAGAAAAGGTCAGGTTCTACCTAAAAGATCAAATTTTATAGCTTTAGAAAGTAGTTGTGGTAAAGACAGTCGAGCAGAAAAAACAGATTATGAACTAAGGGGATTTTTGTGGTCAAGAAATGCTAGCCTAACAGTGCAGGTGTTAAGCAAGAGTTGTGCTCATGCAAAAGCATGTGCTTTTCTTAGAATTAGCTGATGGAGTGACTGACATGTTCTGCGTAGTAACTACTATTAACCAATAATAAGCGTACAACGAATGATGTCATTGAATAATGGGAGTCTCCAAGAGTCACTAAAGACTATAAAAAGTAATAAAGGAAACTCTTTTTTGGGGGGCTTTTTCTTTTTTCTCTGTGACGGAATGTGTGTTTGATGCTAGATTCTTTTTGTAACTTTTTTCTGTTTTTGCCTGAAGCAATAAATCAAGCTGTTGTTTTAAGTTTTTAAAACCTCAAACCTTCTTTTTTGGTGAGTTCTTCATTTCTCCAAGTTTGGTCTGTCCATCCAAAACACAACTGGTGAGTTAATTTAAATTACGTGACCCCCTCTCTGGTAAGCAGCCTAAGTGGCTCAAGTCCAGAGCCACCGTTGGTCCAAAAATCTCTAGAACATGCAGGTTTTTGTTCAAGATAACTGGAGATTTTTTGGTACTGAGGCGGTTTAAAGTTTAAATTGTGGTTTTTGAGATTTACTGCTTGCTGCGTGGGCGGTGGTGATTAGTGGTGGTGGGTGGTGCAATGGATGGCACTCGTGCCTCACAGCAAGAAGGTTCTGGGTTCGATTCCAACACCAGTCAACGGGGGACCTTTCTGTGTGGAGCTTGCATGTTCTCCCCGTGTCTGCGTGGGTTCTCTCCGGGTACTCCAGCTTCCTCCCACCATCCAAAAACATGCACTAATAGGTTCATTGGTTAATCTGAATTGCCCATAGGTGTGAATGTGAGAGTGATTGTTTGTCTCTATATGTTCAGCCCTGCGATGAACTGGCGACTTGTCCAGGGTGTACCCTGCCTTCGCCCCTATGTAGCTGGGATAGGCTCCAAGTGACCCCCATGACCCTAGTGAGGATAAAGCGGGTTCAGAAAGTGAATGAATGAATGAATGCTTGCTGCGTGTTTACATGACCAATTATTGTCATAACATAGTTCCACAAATATTTCAGTGGAGGAAAAACTCTGGATTTGGATCTGCACTATTTTTTCTGCTGTGAGCCACATAAACGAAAACAGTGTAATTGTGGCTAACAGCAGTGGTCATCAACTGGTGGAGTCTGGACCACAGAGCCTTCAACATAAAGGGAAAAAGAAATAGTTCTATTCCTTGTTTTGTCATGAAATAGACTCTGGAATTACATAACAAGGTCATTTTAGTAAACCTGACAGGGTCATCTGACTACATGGGTTGCACTGTAAATCATCAGTAAAAACTGCTAATTTTGCAAAATCCCTTCAGTCTGACATGGTCATATTGTAAAACATATTTCACTGTTCACCATAAAGTTGAACAAATGTGTTGCATTTATCTATCACCCCCTTGTGGTTGACAGGTTACTAAATCACAAAAGTCACCATTCCAGTTCAAGACTTATTCTGGTGGAAATATTTCTTTTAAATGATTATTTAAAATGTATCATAGTTTTCCATGTAAGCTCTGGATAAAACCATGATGGACAGACACACTCCACAGATCACAACATCACCCCACAGCAAAAAAAAAAAAAAAAAAAAAAAAAATTAACCAACAACAGACTGGAAAGGATTTGGAAAAATTAGCTCAAGATCAAAGCCTTGTATCAACTAAACATATGATTACTAGAAAACAAAGCCCTGTTGTTGTAAAACGCATAACTCTAAAAAAAAAAACAAAAAAAAAAAAAACTGTTGACTGAACTCAGTTAATATTAAAAAAAGAAATATCTATCAAAGAAGAAACATAAGAAACATACAGTAAATCATCCCCACAATGAACTCATAAAGACCCAGAAGTATTTTTTTCTCGTGACTTCCGAATTAATTTTTCTCTACATTTCACCAACACTGTTTACAGAGCTGCTGACCTCGACTGGGAATGTTGTCAGGCGGTGGACGGAATACTTCGAGGATCTCCTCCATCCCACTGCCACGTCTTCCATGGAGGAAGCAGAGGCTGAGGTCTCAGAGGTGGACTCGTCCATCACCCAAGCTGAAGACGCCGAGGTGGACGAGTTTTGCCCAGAGTACCTTAAGTCTCTGGATGTGCAGGGACTGCCTTGGTTGACACATCTCTGTAACATTGCGTGGCTGTTGGGGACTGGATTGGCAGACTGGGGTGGTGGTCCCCCTTTTCAAGAAGGGGGACCAGAGGATGTGCTCCAACTACAAGGGGGTTATCCTAAGTGTTTTTATTCCTCTTTAGGTGTGAAAAAAACAATCCAATTGATTTTTTTTTAATGAACCTATTTTTCATGAGGTTACAAAAATGTCCGCTCAGCTGGACACAATGTGTTTAATTTTTAAAGCAAAGAAACATGTATTTAAAACCCCATCATCAGAAAGTGATTTATATGGTGGCCCAGAAGTGCAACAGCCCAAAAAAAATTTCCATCATAAGAAAAAAAAAAGAGAACAGGCCAAAAAATTATCCACTGTAAGAAAAAAAAGAGAACAGCCCAAAAAATTATCCACTATAAGACAAAAAAGAGAACAGCCCAAAAAATTATCCACTATAAGAAAAAAAGAGAACAGCTCAAAAAATTATCCACTATAAGAAAAACAAAACATCATCCACCTTTTCAAATAAGGGGTGCCATTTACCCGAAAGGTCTCTTGCTTTAAAATTAAGCCCACCACAAAAAAAAAAAAACATAGAATAAAGTTAAAATAAAGTTAAAAATAAAGTTATTTAAAAGATAGTGGTTAATTTTTTGGGCTGATATCTCTTTTTTGTCTTATGGTGGATAATTTTTTGGGCTGTTCTCTTTTTTTCTTATAGTGGATAATTTTTTGGGCTGTTGCACCTCTGGGCCACCGTAGATTTACTTACTATAACACTATGAAATGAAACCATTTTTAGTGCTGTTAGTCTGATGTTTTCTCATATTTTAACATACTCTAATACTAGTTATTCCTCACTTCATGGAGATAATATGCAAAAAAAAAAAAAATGTTAATTACAGTCTTATAACAATTAGCAATTGATTTACACTCAAACATGTTATTGCAGATAAGGTTTATTAAAAACAGCAAAGTTACAGTAATGGTCTGAATGTCAGTGTATAGGATTGGGTATAAGTGTCCACAGTGTTGGCTGATGTGGAACTAAAACAACAAAACCCACAAATATACAACAGAATAGCTGTAGAATAACTGTCCAGTGGAGTGACCACTAAGCATGAAAGGGTTAAAAAAAATTCCAGTCACATTGTTTTTTCATGCCTAAAGAGGGATAAAAACACTCAGGAAAAAAATCTTGACTAAGGTTCTCATAATTCATGCATTAAAGGGTTAATATAATTTGACATACATATGACTGGTATCAAGCTTCAAGTTTTTCTGCTCTATGGAACAACCTTGAATCTGTTTAATTCAAAAAGAAATAGTCGATCTAGACATGCACACCGTTCAGGGTGCTTGGTGGAGGTTTGCGTTCTCTGAACACTTGTTGGAACTATATGTTGGTTTGTTTTCCATTTCATGCAGATATGTCAGGGAATAAAGTTCTCCGTCACTACGACGGATTTCCGTCAAATGGAAAAATTGAGGAGGGAAAAAAAGTCATATTGAAGTAACTTCCCCACGTGTTTCACGGAGTCCAGTCGGCACCGCGATCCTGTCCCGGGTCTGCTGTCCTGAATCTGCAGGTGTTTAACACAGGCACAGGGGGCTGATAGGTTTAACAGTGATGATAGTTAGATGACTTTATTTTTATGTCGGGAGGAGAGATTGATGACTATTTCTCTTTGGAAGGAAACGCTGCTCATTCTGTGCCTCAGAAACACATGGACAAGTTCAGCTTTACCGAAGTTCAGCCTCCAGACGCTAACTTTAGTTTAGAGCTAACAAGTAGCTTTCATTATGAAAGAACCACAGCGAAAAGGGAAGAAGACAGAACTGATCTACATGGACCTTCATGTTTGGGTTCATAGCTTATCTCCTCTTGCCGGTATATGACTAGTGTGTGTGTTTGTGTGTATGTGCCCTTCCCATGTGTGCGACTGTGCGCGCCGCGGCCTTACGCGGTTACGCGCCCGACTGCATAAGTGCTTTATTTTGACCCGTTTAGCATCTTATTTCTATCTGTGTGGTACAGTACGAGCCTCCACCTCCACTGCTCCAAGCTCCACTGTCCCTGCAGCAACCTCCTGTGATAGGCTAAGTACAAAGGCTGAACCCAAAAGCAAGACCACAAAAATCCAGTAAGGTTTAGTGTTTTTATTAAACACTTTAACAGGGGTAAGTATACAACACAGAGATAATACAACTTCTGTGAGGCCACTGGATCCGGGGAAAAACATCTGGGCTGCGGGTGGATACGGCAGACGACCAGCTTGGCCGAGCCGGGAAAACCCCAACGGAATCCCCACTAGGGACAAACAGAGGGTGGTCAAAAAACAAGCCAGGTCATACATGGAAAAGCAGTCACACAAGCAACGGTACATGGGGAACAGGCAAACTCACGGTAGTAATCCAGGCGAAGGTCAAAGCACAGGTAATTGGTGGAGGCTGAGGTGATAAAGGGAGTAGGCAGAGACAGAGTCGGGTAACGAACCAGGTCGATAACGAGCAGGCAGGATAGGAACAGGCTGAATCAGTGGTCGAAGGACGAAAACGGGTCAAAAACGGCAGACAAACGAACAGGATCCAAAACGCTGGTTAGTGAACACAACAAGTTGTAGAGCACAAACTGGCAACTAAACAGGGGAAGACTGAGGGTTTAAATACACAGGAGGGCGGGAAGACAATTGGACACAGGTGGAGACAATCAGGGAGGAGTCAGGTAATCAGGTAAAAGGTGAACACGATCAGGGAGAGGAAGTAAAGACAACAGACAAGACACATGAGGGAAACTTAACAAAATAAAACAGGAAATGACAAACAAAACAGACAAGACAGACAAAGTCCAGAAGCCGACATGACACCTCCACCTCTACTGCTAAAGTGAAAGTTCTACTAATGTGCCATGTGTCTCTGGAAAAAAACAGAAGCGTTCATCCGGAATGACCAAGCTTGAAACTTTTGGTTTCAGTGCCAAAAAGCAGAAAAAATAAAAGATTAGTTGGTTAGGGTAATTTACGCAGACATTTTCCCCAAAATTCATGTGCTGTTGGAGTTGGAGTTATGTTTTAGGAGTTCCTATATTGTTAAATAAAAAGTTTTTCACTCATTTTTTGCAGTAAGGTTTTCTTCTTGATATTATTTTCACTTGCTTCATAGGTTTTCATACCCTTTAAAATTAACCCGAGAGCACCAAAATTGACCTGAAGCTTTAAAAATTTTCTGGGGGAGGACCCCCAGACCCCCCACCAATACCACTCATGACATTTTTTCTATACATGTTACTAATCTTCTACACCTGTACACTCTCCCATTCAGTGTGTTTTACAGTATTGCCAAATGTGACTATATAAACTTGTACGCTATAGTAGTATTGTATTGCATCACTTTTAATAGTGGCCAATGATTTTGACCAGAAGAAAATTTTCAGTCAGATGAAAAATTTTTGCTTTAATCCCTGAGAAATGTGTTCAGACTGTGTGATCAAAACATCCTGTCTTATGCCCTGTAGACATCATCATGTAAGTGTGATCTGTACATGATGTAGGACAATAGCATACTGAAGTGAAGGACCATGGGTAAACCTTTAGCATAACCTTTTCAAAGCACCTGTCACCGTTATTGTTTCCCTTCCCGTATGCTCTCTAAAGTTTGGCCTGTGGTTGCCCACATTAGTACGTGGCCCCTGAACGTCAATAAGGGTGCTCTCAACTTACGGAGGGTGACAAAGTGCACACAAACATGTCTGTATGGACAGCATGCCCTCAAGCAAGCATAAAAAAGAGCATGAAGACTGAAGGAGTCTGAGGCACAGAAGGACACATTCCAGAATAAACCAACAATGCACGGAATGAGAGGATCACATTGATATCCGTTAATGATTTTGACAACAGCCATAAATATTATCCAGCATTTTGAGTTATTACAACAAAGCAGCCGTGTTTCATATTGAGAATGTTTTCAGTGAATACAACAGCACCTAAGAGATTATAACGGTGGTTCCCAACCTTTTTTGGCTTGTGACTTAACATCACAAATTTCTGGCGACCCTAGACATTCAAAACAGAGACTTTTTCTTGCTAAAATTAATTTGTTTTTGATCATGTAATAGTTTGCTGTACTGTGTTGCAAATAAACGTTAATTTTACATGACATTTAGGTTATAAAATGTCAATTTTTATTAGTAAGTTTTAATTTTTTAAAAGATTTTTATCAATTACTAGAAATTTCAGGTGATTCCATTTGAATTCCAGGCGACCCTACGTGAGGTCCAGACCCTAAGGTTAAAAAAACAGTGGGTTAACTGCTCCCAATCCCCTTTTTCAGTTGTGTGGTACAGTCTGTTCTTTCTCAAACTGATAAAGTCTTGCACCACAAACATCTGAAACCAGAGTTCAAGGGGTTAAACTGAAATGAGGAGGAAAGAGGGTCTTATTTAGAGGCTCATCTGGGGTCTATATCCACCAGCAGCACCAAAGTTTGCATTGGAATAACGTCAATCCTTTTACAGTGAAACTTTGCCACTTTAGTAAGTTTTTTTTGTTTTTTTTTTGGCTTTTTTTTTTTAATCAATTACTAGAAATTTCAGGCGACCCCATTTGAATTCCAGGTGACCCCATGTGTGGTCCCGACCCCAAGGTTGAAAAATACTGGAGAATGAAAAGCCTTCTCTCACTTGAGCCACTTTCAATAAGAGCATCTGCTGAAAAATTATTATTATTATTATTATTATTATTATTATTATTATTTTATTTATTTATTTATTTATTTTTGCTGCATGTCATTTTTCTCCACAATCTACCCACTCAAATGGAAGGATCAAACCGTTTGTCCAGCATGTTTATGCAGCCACTATTTTGGTGTCATCACCTGACCTGACAAGTGGCAATAAGACCATGTTTAATAGTTGAAAACAAAATATACAGGGTAGAGAGTGACCAGTCAAGCTTGTCTCAGTGAGACTGAGACCTGGCGGATCTGGATGAAATTTTCAGGAAATGTTGATACTGGCACAAGGAACAAATGATTACATTCTGATGGTGATCGGGTGGGGGTGGGGGGCTGATCTGCCCTGGCGGAGGTCTGCGCTCTCTGGGTGCTTTTCTTGTTGATCATGTGTCTACATTTAGTATTTCTGCTAGAGCTGAAATGACTAATCGACCAAACAACTTGATTTTTTTAAAAACAGATTTGATTACAGTTTTCCTGAATTTAAACGTAGTGTCCTTTAGTTTGCTGCTGCTAAACATTGGTTCCATTGTTGTGTTTCACACTGATGCTTATTGTGATGCACATAATGGAAGGATCAACACACAGTTGTAAGTTAGTTCCATGTTCAGTTGTTAGTTGGATCCAAATGTGTGAAAACTGCAGTGCACATATTGTATGTAGATGTCACTGGGCTTGTTTGTTGGTATTTATATCTATAGATATTTTTATACATACTTATATTGCTGTTGTTATGTCTATATATATATATATATATATATATATATATATTTTTTTTTTTTTTTTTTTTTTTTTTTTTTCATATCCTTTTACTTTTATACTTTCCGTGGTTGTTGTTTCAGCAGGTTCTGGAATAAAGGACAAGTTTTTTGCCATTTCCAGACATGTCTTTTTTCATATTTTTACTATTCTTTTCATCTATTCAAATAATCATTTAATCAAAGAAAATATCAATAGATTAATCGATTACAAAAATAATCAATAGCTGCAGCTCTAATTTCTACTTTCAAATATTTCAGATATTACAAAATGACCTAAAAGTATCATTAGAGTGTTTTGAATAAAGAGCTCTGAGGTTCTGCCAAAGCTGGTCTGTAGAGACATATACTCCATTTATTTAACCCAACAGACCAGATGCCAAATTTATATGACCACTGGAGGCACTAGTAAGCCACTCTGCTGGTCAGCCATAATGAGGGAGAATTAACACCTTGGGACCTCCAACCAAAGTGTCAGAAAGTGCTAGAAGTTTGAAGCACCGTTGTTGATTTCACCACTGGACATAGTTTTACATTAAAAGAATGCAGTTTGATGCTGAAATCACAGCATTTCTTCTATTTGGGGGAATGTGAGTACGAGGAAGGTATGAAGTAATAATGGCTTTTTGATGTTTTATGGTTTTCTGTTCGAAAGCAGAGCTAAGCTAACAGAGTTAAGCTAACAAAGCTATAATATAAACTATCAGCTGATGCAACATGTAAAGATTATAGTAGAATGTTATTTTTGCTGGTGGGTGATACAGTCTGTGGTTACATAGTGTTGATTCAATGGGTGTTTTGGTAGCCATAACGGGGTTCTGGTATGTGACTTTGCCACGCTGTTGAGAGTTTAGAAAATCAGTAGTTCACAGAACCTCTATAATTACAGTAGTAAACAATAAACTCAGTTTACATGATACAAATTCTTTTACAAATGAATGGGAAGTGAATGGTAATGATTACAGTTTAATATCACGTTGCAATGTAATTTTATCGTATATATTCTAATGATCACTTTCCGTAGAGTGGCGTTAATTAAACTTTTTTGTTTCAATGTTTTGTTGTCGGCTAAAATTTGCTTAGAGGTCTTATTTCTGTCTTTGTGCATAAGAAATCAATCTAAGTGAATCCCCAAAGGAACTTTGTGTTGGTAAATGCAAGTTATGCAAATGTACAGGATTTCAGTTCTGTTGCAACATGTTGATGGTCATATGAACTATGTTTTCAGCTCAAAAATGTCCAATTTCATCACAATTAATGCTAGATTTTCATGTCACAAATGGCCAAGTTATATTTGAACTGAATTTACCTGAAAAAAAAATTCTATTATTTCAGATTCCCCAATTTTTCTTACCAGATTATATACTACATATGTTTTATTTTTACAGGTTGCAATATGGAGTATGGTGCTGATCCATCCTGCTTATGTTACGCCAATACATACATTAAGAATGTCCCACGTCACTGTTTAAATCAACAGTTTTCTAATAATAAGCAAAGAAATAACAATTCTATTTTGTTATTTCCTCTTTAGTCTGATGATAAACTATACAATAAATAATTCTGATCCTAGTTTTTGCACAGGGATCATTTGTGGAAACGGTGACATGGCTGCCGAGCATCAGTATGATGGGATCCATAACAACCATGTCACATCCGTCCACTGCCACATTTTGTGTTTTTGTGTCAGCTGTTATTGTTTTAGATCCACAATACTAACATTTATGAATAAGAGGAGAATTAGCAATAGTAAGTATATAAGTTTATTACTAATAAAGTACTGGTACTGACCAGATCATCATGGGTAATGTCACGTCCGTCCACCAGCAAAAGTTTTCACATACAAGTGCTATTCAAAATCCAATATTTCTGAAAATCTAGCTTCCACTGTCAAATAATATCAGTAGTCTGTGCACAAATGGATTAGCATTGCAAGGCTCAGAAGTTAAAATAATTTATGTTGAAGGAATGAAAGGTTTAACGGTGGAGTAAATTACAGGGACTGAGTTGACTCAGGTATTTGTTAAAGAAATGTGTTGACAGTGTTTGCACAAATAACTATTTACATTTGTGTTGCAGAATTATTATTTACACATTTATACATTTAATTATTTTCATTTGTTGTCTATAAGCAGCTAGAATGGCTTGTTGAATGTGCCTTTCTATATCACTTGACATTTGCCAATCTAAGTACTGTTGGTTCCTGATTGGCTGGTTTTGGTCATGTGTGTGGTTGTTTTCAGGAAGTGTGGTAGCTGTCAGGACATATGCTCAGTAAAATCACTGTTGTAAGAAGAAATCCGTCTCCATCCTGCAGTCTCATTTTATCAAGAATGAACCATTAACCACCAACGAACCCTCACGTTACAACATTATGTCAACACAGTTCTATGCATTTCTTACAACTTTTTTTTTTTTTTTTTTGACAAAAATGGCCACTCATTTGAACCCCTAAGTAAATTTTAGCCGTTGTATGAAAGATTTCACTATGATTCATTATGGATGAATTTTAACTTTAGTCTTATTCTCACCATGAGGAATAGTTGAAACCACACACAGGATCAAAAATAGACATGAAGAAATCTGAATTACAATACGCACGTATGTGTCATGGGAACATTTGTACTGAATGGCAGTGCATTTATGCTCTATTTAAACACCATTTGATCATTCACAGATGCATGTCAATACCAGGTGTCTCAGAAAAACAAAAAGATCTCATTAGTTTTACCCCAAGGAATCAGGTTGGAAATCACTTGAGTTTTTACTTTTTTTTTCTCCACAGAAATTCCCAGATTGCTTATACAGTCTTTCTTAAGAGTCTGTTTGAAACATTACATCCCTAGAGATTATCTATGTCTTAGAATATTAGAAGCCAAAACACTGTATGAAGACAAAATGTAAATAATTTAATAACCTGAAAATCTAACACATTTCATTGCCATCATCACAAAAAATGGATCTAACCTCTTTAGATGATTATCTAAAGAACTGACCCACCCACATTTTCAGTATTCACAAGTTTGGATTTACACAAACTATATGTTTACATAGTTTTCTTTTGTCCCAGAAACTGACACAAATACTGTGTTATGTAAAGAAACCTTTCATGTTTTAAGTTAGTCCTATGGCATACTTCCTGGTGAATGTTTTTACTACAACAGTATTATCAATTATGCATTTGATTGGAGCTTGAAAAATACTTTACTCTTACTGTGAGATGTATCTTACGTTAAATGGAAGTTGAATGTGTGACTTTAAATCTTGCTTTAAAATGTCAGATGACCATCATACATCATGAACCAAAATGGAAAAGAAGAAATGAAATATGATAAGACTAATTGCAAATCTAAGTTGTTATATTCTGATTTTTATTTCATGTGTACTGAGCAGTGAAAGGTCAGGGTTGTTTCAGGTTTGTGTGTGCTGAACTTGGAGAAAAGGTCAGATTGTAAGAAACAGATCTTATCTTGCAGCTTTGTGGTAAAAAGCGAGCTGAGTTAATCTTGATTATGAACTTAGGGACTCTCTGTGGTCAAGAATTGCGCAAGTGTTAGAACTAGACGTACTTACGGAAAACTCTTTGTGGTTAAACTATACAGTGTAAAAGCTAAATTGTTGGTGCAAATGTCCAACTAAGGTGTGATTAACTCAAGTAAACTTTCAAATGTGTTTTTTCTTAGATTTAGCCTACGTGGAGTTATTGACATAAGATGGGACATGTTTTACCCAGCAACAATTGTCAAACCAATCATATGTGAATGTTGGATTTATGTAACCAAATAGGGGAATAACTAAACAGTGGGAAGTCTTCCAAGTGACTGAAGACTATAAAATGTAATGAAGATTTTCATGTAGATGAGACAAAGTCAGAGACGAATAGTGTGTTTGATGTGAGACTAACTGATAACTGACTTCCTTCTCTTTTTGTAACTTTTTCTATTTTTGCCTGAAGCAATAAATCAAGTTCTGTTTTAACTTTAAAACCTCAACTCTTCTTTTTGGTGAATTCGTCATTTCTCCTTGTTTGGTCCTTCCATCTGAAACATAACTGGTGAGTTAATTTAAATTATGCGACCCCCCCCCCCCCCCCCCTCTGGTAAGCAGCCTAAATGGAGTAGTCCAGGGCCACCATTGGTCAAAAATCTCTAGAACGTGCAGCTTTTTGTCCAGATAACCAGAGATTTACAGTCCATGGTGGTTTAAAGATAAAGAAACTGGGACAGTAGTTCATTAACCTAAATTAATTGTGGTTTACTGGTGTTTATACTACAGTAAATGCTTGCTCACTGTTGTTTAAAATGCCTTAATTACAAGAGAATAAGAATTACTTATGATGTATTGGCTGACTGACTTACATCTACATTTTTTGTAAAGTGAAAACATTCCTTGATGAAAATGCACTCTGTACTTTATACTGCTTCTTGGTCCTCCCATACTTTAAATATTGTATTGAAGTGTGGGGAAATGGTTACCAGTGCACCATGAATCCATTAGTCATATTACAGAAACCAGCAGCACGGATTATACATAAAGTTGGACTTTTAGAACACACTCATAATCTCTTTATACAGTCAAAATTATTAAAAATTCATGATCTTGTAAAATATTATACAGCAATAATCTTATTTAAAGCATTCAACAAATTACTACCAAGTAATATACAAAAAACTTCGCAATTCGGGAGAGTACTCATAATTTGAGAGACTTTGGAGATTTGGCATTACCCAAATTTGGAACCACTTGTAAACATTTTGTTTGTCTGTATGTGGAGTGAAACTTTGGAACAGTCTGGACATCCAGCACAAGCAACGCCAAAATATCCACCCATTTAAACTGGTATACAAAAATATGGTCTGGTCCCAGTATAAAGATGGAGGGTCTGAATACTGATGTTACATCAATATTCTGTCGTATATGTTAATGTGTGTTTGTTGTTCCTCATCTAGTTGGTCTGTTGTCCATTACCTTCTGCTATTGTTCTTACCATTGCTGGTATGTGCTGCCCTTTACCATTAGTGCTATTGTAGTTTTTTGGTTTTTAACATTGTTGGTATGTGATTATTTCTGTTCTTTACCATTAGTGCTATTTTAGTTTTTTGGGGGGTTTTTTCTTACCATTGTTGGTCTGTAATTATTGCTGTTATTTACCATTAGTGTAGTTTTTTGTTTTTACCATTATTGGTATATAATTATTATCATGTAAGCTGACAGTTAACTGTTACCATGGTAACACCACCAGGAATGTACTTTGTTTCTATTTTTCACACACATTTTGGTTCTACAATGTAAATACTGTCAAATGAGTTCATTCTAATTTGGTTTAGGCCTATTTTGTTCATTGTTCTGGCTTGAAGTCAAAGGACAGGAGTGCGTAAAATGTGATTATGTTCAGTTATTTGATGATGAGAATGGGGGTGGGATTAAATAATTTTTTCTTCTTCCCACTCCTTTTCGAGTATAGATGAATGATTTTTGTTTTTTTTTTTTAATTTTGAATTTGCAGGTATTCTGTAAATGCTCAAAATTAAAAAAAAAAAAAAAAAAAAAAAAAAAATGCAAACTTTCCCCTCATATCAAAAACTGACTTTGTTAAAATATTAGCAACTTCTAGTCTCTATTGTCTGTGTTGTGTGAGTTATAAGTGGGGTTTCCAACTCTGCTTTTAGTCTAAAACAGTAGATCTAAAAATGAAGTGGTCTGTTGTACAGCTCAGACAATGTAAGTGCCAAAGAATAAGACAGACCCTGTAGTTTGTTCCTCCAGGGCGGAGAGGAGGAGGATCAAGAAGGGCATGAAGAGGTGGGATGTGACAAGAGGAGTGGGGCCTGAGCTGCTGTATGGAACCTGTGGTTATAGCCCTTCTGACATGACAGGAATGAACACAGAACCAAGCAAAATACATCATTAGCCTCACATCGGTCTGCACATTCCACCACACTTACCTTACCTGGCTTTATGCCTCTGTGTCTCTTTCCTCTTGCCATTTGCAAGTAATAAGTGCTGCCATCTCAGTCTGAAACCTCAAGACCTCCCTAAAGACAACAGAAACTGGAGTTACAGAGGTCTAATTATTATATTTATTTCTCATAACATCTAAGAAGCAGAGAATGGTTAATGTCATTACAAATGTTAAAGGTGCAGGAGACTTTCGTGACCAATTTTTCATCAGATCTGTCAAACCTCAGTCGTATCCTCAGTATCACGAATCTGTCAGTCTTTCTGTCATTACTCACCTGAATCTCTTGCATTACAGTGAACAGTTTCTTAGTTCCATCCACCAGAAACAAACTGTGTTTACATTCAGAGCCAGGAGGGAAGTTGGGCATCTTCGAAATTTTGTCGCGACGTGCATTGTGGGAAACGCCGGTTCGCGCCGCTGTCTAACAGTGGCAGCTGCTACAGACGATGCGGAAACGGCAGGAGCTCCCTTCCCTTTATGCATATTCCTCCAGCTGTTTCCACGTTTCAGCATCGTGTTTCATCCATATAATATCATATGCTCTGCACTGCCCCTGCCGCTGTCAGGTGGCGGCGCTAGCCTTCACTGGCCATACTATCAGTGGACAAGACGCTTAACAATAGAGTCATGGAAAAATGTGCATGTTTGAAGGATAGACAGGTGAAATTTATGTATAAAAAAATGATAGAAAACAAATACTGTGTATTTTTATTTAAATTCATATTTTAAAGTCATGGTGCATATGCTTTGACATGCTTTTATCTAATGGTGATGTGTGGTTATAGTGCAGCTGAAAACTGCCTTACATACTGTGCCCTGTCAAAAAATAACTTCATTAGCCGCCACTGGTTTCAACCCTGGTTTGTAGCCACAATTCAAACTGTTTTTAGTGGCAAATCATAACTTGACTCTGTTTATTTGTGCAGCAGGTCATTTTGCATTCTTTGGTAGATTGTGCTGCTCTCTTCTGTCTGTTTAAGGCCAATAAGTCTGCCCAAAAAAACAGCACCAAGAGTACATTTAAAACAAACTACTGGTATCAGCAGAAGTTTAGATTGGTGGTTAAAGCTGCAGTGCTTCTAATATTTTGGTGTAACTAGTGGTCTGAGAGGAAATTATCCATCCATGGTTCAGATGCTCTTTTACTTCTCTCCGTTCTCAGCACAGCCAAAGTACATCACTACTACTACTATTACTACTGCTACTACTACTACTACTACTACGACTACTACTACTACTACTAATAATAATAATAATGATAGTAGTTATATATATATATATATATATATATATATATATATATATATATATATATATATATTATGTTAGACCCTATCCTCAGCTTAGCAGCAGTTCTGTCCTTCACTTGACAGCATGCTGTTGTAGAGCACTGAGGTGGGTGTCCATTTCTCTTTTGAACCTCCGCCTGTCTTGGATGTGAACTATTTCCTGTGCCAGGCTATTCCATAGTTCCACTGTGGCTGGCAGGAATGTCCTCCTGAGGCTGGTGTTTGATCTGATGGGCTGAAGGGCAGGTGTATGCTGGGACCTAGAGTGACTTGTCTCCAGTGTTGGGCAAATTACTTTAAACAGTAGTTAGTTATAGTTACAAGTTACTTTACCAAAAAAAAAAGTAATTGAATTAGTAACGGAATTACTTTTTCATAAATGTAATTAGTTACCAGGGAAAGTAATTATTGCATTACTTTTTTGAAAAACCTTCAAATATGTAAAAGAAAACTGATTTTTGAGTGTGTTTCACAGGCCAGTTGCATAGAGTAGAACAGTATAGATGGTACTTTAGTTAACTTCATATTTATCGGAGTGTGAACAAAATTAAAGACCTCCCTGAAATAATTAAGTAGTGTCATCCATTGTGGGTTCTACTGCCTCTCCTTCTTTAGCAAATTTGAGTTAAGGAAGTTAAGTGATCTCACTTTTGCGTCTTAAGGCGACTCTGTCTGATATTACTAGTCCTGTTTTATAGAATACTCATTCAGGTGGAACCGATGTTCCACTAAACAGAGCTTTTATACCATGTCTTTGGTGAGGCTGGGGTCCACCAGGGCCCGGCTGGGGTCCACCAGGGCCCGGCTTTTCCACCACATAAGTGCATATCTGCATTTATAGGAAGAAGATGCTCCTCCAGTCAATCCCACATCTCTACTTTTTTCAGTCGCTCCTCCCTGATCCAGCGGTAAATGTCTTCAGTCCAGTCAGTCGGACTGTCACTGATAACTCCTCCCCTAAATTAGCTGTGCACATAGCTGCGTTCAAGTGAATGGGCTGTGCTGGGACAACTCAAACTCATAGATGTCATTAGTCATTCAGGTGAAGGCAGCGTGGGTAATTTGAATAGAAGAACGGCTCGTACATGAACGGCTCGCAACAAATCAGTTCTTCTCATTCACTGAAAAGAACCATTCAAAAGACTCGACTTGTCTGCGAACATCACACCTCTTGTTCCTGGCTGAGCGAGCCAGGACAGATAACAGCTGTTAGATATCAGTGCATAGTAACGCACCACATTTCACTGCCAGTAACAGTAATGGTGCTGGAGCGTTTCAAATAGTAATTCATTAGATTACCCGTTACTGGAAAACAATAACAGCGTTCATAACGCCGCTATTTTTAACACCGTTATTCCCAGCACTGCTTGTCTCTCTACACACTTTGTACTTCTCTGGAAGCAGACAGTTTTGTAGTGTTGGTGCTTCTTGGTGATACATGCGGTGGAGTGGTGTCAGAGCTCCAACATTTCTCCTTTGTGTCAGTGACTGGATTAGATTTTTGTTCAAGGCTTCTTGAGGGAGGTTTATGACCTTCAGTTCCCTTCTTTGAATCGCATCCAGCCACCTCAAGTGGGTAGGTGGTGCACCCATCCAGACTATTGAGGCATATTCCATGCATGATCTGATCATGCATGGAAATTTAATGTTATATTCATGATACCACTACAACTGTTGAAGAAAAAAACAAAACATTCATCCATCCATCCATTGTCTGCCGCTTATCCGGGGCCACGTCGCAGAGGCAACACTCTAAGCAGGGATGCCCAGACTTCCCTCTCCTCAGACTCCTCCTCCAGCTCTTCAGGAGGATCCCGAGGCGTTCCCAGGCCAGCCCAGAGACATAGTCTATCCAGTATGTCCTGGGTCTTCCCCGAGGTCTCCTCCCGGTGGGACATGCCTGGAACACCTCCCGAGGGAGGCGTCCAGGAGGCATCCGAAACAGATGCCCGAGCCACCTCAGCTGGTTCCTCTGGATGTGGAGGAGCAGCGGCTCTACTCTGAGCTCCTCCCTGGCAAATGAGCTCCTCCCCCTATCCCTAAGGGTGCGCCCAGCCACCTTATGGAGGAAGCTCATTTCGAGCACACGTAATCCGGCATCTTGTCCTTTTGGTCCTGACCCAAAGCTCATGACCATAGATGAGGGGAGGAACGTAGATTGACCGGTAAATCCAGAGCTTCGCCTCTCAGCTCAGCTCCTTCTTCACCACAACCAACCAATACAGCGACTGCATCACTGCAGACACTGCACCGATCCACCTGTCAGTCTCACGCTCCATCCTTCCCTCACTCGTGAACAAGACCCCAAGATACTTGAACTCCTCCACTTGGGGCAAAGACTCTCCGCCGACCTGGAGAGGACAGACCATCTTTTTCTGGTCGAGAACTGTGGCCTCAGATTTGGAGGTGCTGATCCTCATCCCACTTGCTTCACACTCGGCTGCAAACCACCACAGTGCACGCTGAAGGTCCAGGTTCGATGAGGCCAACAGGACAACGTCATCTGCAGAAAGCAGAGACAAAATGCTGTGGTCCCCAAACTGGACCCCCTCTGGCCTCTGACTGCGTCTAGAAATTCTGTCCATAAAAATTATGAACAGAACTGTTCTGTTCAAAACCAAAAAAAAAACCCAAACAATTACATTAACATTTTTCATTCACACTTGCTTTAAATTTTTTATTGATGATGGGAGGATCAGACCGCCTCTTCTCAATCACCTCCCAGAGATTCTCAATGGGGTTCAGGTCTGGATTCTGTGATGGCCAATCCATGTGTGAAAATGATCTCTCATGCTCCCTGAACCACTCTTTCACAAGCCCAGTAAGCCCAGTGAATCCTGGCATTGTCCAGTCTTTACGTTCCTTAGAAATTTATTGGTTAGTAATAATTAAGTAAGTAAGTAATTAAGTAATAATTGAAAGACATGAGAAACTCCACACTGCATCAGTTAGGGTTATAGAAGTTGTTGCATCTGAAACATAATCACTCCAATAGTTACCCAGTCTGAATCAAGAATCTGAACTGTACTTACTGAGTTAAATCCAAGGAGTTTTTTTGGCCATTATTATTATTATTATTATTATTATTATTATTATTATTATTATTATTATTACCTCCGCCAAGGAGGTTATGTTTTTGCCAGGGTTTGTTTGTTTGTCTGTTTGTTTGTCTGTCCGTTAGTGTGCAACATAACTCAAAAAGTTATGGACAGATTTGGATGAAATTTTCAGGGTTTGTTGGAAATGGGATAAGGAAGAAATGATTAAATTTTGATGGTGATCGGGGGTGGGGGGGCCCCACGGGGGGGCCCACTGATCAGCCTTGGCGGAGGTCTGCGCTCTCCGAGTGCTTCTAGTTATTATTATTATCATTATTATTATTATTATTAGTAGTAGTAGTAGTAGTAGTAGTATTAGTATTAGTATTAGTATTATTATTATTAGGGATCTTAGTATCATATATGTGTCATATCAGTACCTGGACTCTTGTATGTTTTGTCTGTCTTGTGTGTCGTTTCCTGTTTTATTTTGTTAGTTCTCCTCTTGTGTCATGTCTGGTGTCTTTGCTTCCTCTCCCTGATTGTTTCACCTGTATTGATTACCTGTCTCCGCCCTGATTTGTTCCACCTGTGTCTCATTGTCTTCCCTCCCTTCTGTGTATATAAGCCCTGTGTTTTCCCCTGTCCTGTGCCAGTTCGTATTCCTCCCTCATGGTGTGTTTACCTACCAGCGTTTCTCTTGAGCCCGCCCGCCCGCCCGCCCGCCCGCCCGCCCGCCCGCCTGCTCCTGACCTGGATTGTTTCCTGGACTTCTGAGATTGCCTGACTCCCTATCGGTACCTCTGCCTGATTCTGCCACCCTGGTGTTCGACCATTTTTGCCCGGATTCATGGTTAGTGCTTTTGCTTTTCCCCTCATGTACCGTTGCCTGTTTGCTAGACTCCCCATGTATGACCTGGTCTGTTCCCTGACGCTTCTCTGCTTTCTCCTAGTCTGGTTCCCCTCGTGTGCTCCCGACCCGGGCAGTGAGCTTCCCCTTTTGGATTCGGACTCCGTGACGAATCCACACAAACATACTTGCGAGGATTCACTCAAGAACCCTTTTTGTGAACTGTTTTTCCTGTCTGTGTTTAATAAACACCCTTTAACTGTATTTTTGTCTGTGGGTTGTGCATTTGGGTCCAGACCTCGTGCTACCGGTTCTAACAATATGTAAATAAAACAAACATCCAAAACATCAAAAAACTTGCTATAGACGAAGTGCAAACCTTTGATCTGTGAACAGTCCTTTTAGTTTTTTTCTGTACTCTATATACTTGATTTGGCATGAATTTGGCTTCAGCATTCCTCAGGTTGGTCAGAAAACTCTGAAATCCAAGAATTCTACTGTAGATATGAGTGTTCTATATACACCATACACAGATATACTGTACATAAATACTAACTCATCCCTGCAAACGGAGTGTTTTTATTTCTCTTTAGGCATGAAAAAGCAATGCAACTGAATTTTTTTTTTTTTTTTTTTTTTTTTTTTTTTTTAAATAAACCTATTTTTCATGGAGTGCCATGCCTGCAGCCAGACGTTAGTCTGGTTTTGTCTGTCTTTTATGTTTTGTTTGTCACTTCCTGTTTTATTTTGTTAAGTTTCCCCTCATGTGTCTTGTCTGTCGTCTTTACTTCCTGTTCCCTGATTGTTCTGACCTCTTACCTGATTACCTGTCTCTGCCCTGATTTGCTCCACCTGTGTCTCGTTGTCTTCCCTCCCTTTTGTGTATTTAAACCCTGTCTCTTCCCTCAGTCAGATGCCAGTTTGTAACTCCTGTAGTTCTTACCAGCGTTTTGACCTCATTTGTTCGTTTGCCTGCCTGTTTTTTGACCTGTAATTGGATTCCTCGGTTTCTCGTCTTCTACCTGCTCCCTGTCTGGTTTTTGTCTGCCTCTTCTGATACCTGGTTTTGACCTTCTCGCCCTGACTACCGGTACGTGAGTTTTTGCCTTCTCCTTATGTCCTGTTGCCCGATTGGTTGCCTACCTGTGTATGACCTGTTTCCGTCCCTGACCTCCCTTTGCTTTTCCCTAGTCGGGAAAAACACCCCTAACACCGCTCGGGGAGACGGGCTTTCGCCCTCGATCCGGAGGACGAATCAGAGGAGGATATCACCTACCATTATCCTCAAGATTCTGTCACTGATCATTATTTTTCACCTGTGTGTGTTCAATAAACCTTTTGAACTATATTTTTGGTGTTTGAGTTCTGCATTTGGATTCTGTGTTTGTACTAGCATCATTACAGTACAAACTGGCCATAATATGAATCCAGCAGAACTCACACAGGTCCAGGAGGCTATTCAGTCCCAGGGGCACAGACTGGGTGGACATGAGAGGACGCTACACTCTCTGGTGGATAGGATGACACAGTTAGCCACACAAGTTTCCCAGCTCACTCGTACCCAGGCTGTGGCCGCAGCTGTGTCAGGCGAGAGACAGGCCGCCAACCCGCCTGTTCGAGACTCGGCTGAGCCGAACATCCCGGCGCCATCCAAGTATTCTGGTAATCCCGACACCTGTCGTAACTTTTTTACCCAGCTCCAGTTAATTTTTGATTCTCAACCCGTTCGTTTTGCTAAAGACTCTGTTAAGATTGCTTATGTGGCTAGCTTGCTGGAAGGTCCCCTTCTCAGCTACTTTAATGCACTTTTTGAACAAAATTCCCCTGCTGTTCAGTCTTTTTCGGCCCTGGTATCCGAATTTAAGCGGGTATATGACCACCCGGTTCGGAGCCAGTTCGCAGGTCACCAGATTATGAGGCTTAGACAGGGAGAGCGGACTATCAGGCAGTATGTGAGCGCCTTTCGTTCATTAGCAGTTGAATCAGGGTGGAACAACCAGGCCTTGATCACTGCCTTTTTGACCGGCCTTAATCGCTCTGTCGGCCGTGAGATGGCGCTCCGCCAACAGCTTAAATCCCTAGACGATGTCATCACCGAGGATATCCGGGTCGCTGATCAGGAATCAGTTTGGCAGTCTATGGAACCAGAGGTCAGCTCTTCGTCCAGCAGGGGACCTGGTCGACAGATGTCATGTCTTCCGGTAGCAGAGACTGGTGGGAACAAGGAGGAGCCTATGCAGTTGGGACGGACTCACATCTCGGCAGAGGAACGCCGTCGACGCATGACGGAGGGGCTCTGCCTGTACTGTGGGCAAAGTGGTCATAGAGTAAGCAACTGCACCCTTAGACCTGATGCCAAGTCTGGTGAGGGGTCGCTGTTGAGCAGGACTGTGTGTTTGTCAACTGTATCTCGCCCGTTTCCTGTGGTTCTGTTGTGCTCTAATTCTCTGTCTCTCCAGCACCCCGTCCTGATCGACTCCGGGTCCGACGCTAACCTTATGGACCAGAACTTGGTAACTAAGCTAGGACTCAGCTCGACCCCGGTTCAACGTCCGTTGGAGGCCCGAGCTTTGGATGATCACGTGATCTGCCGGATCACTCATTGTACTGAGCCGGTGATGGTGCAGTTCCTTGATGGACACACTGAAAGCATTAGCTTCCACATTTACAACTCAGAAACTCAACCACTCATTTTGGGGTACCCATGGTTACAGATCCACGAACCATACATCGATTGGGGCACAGGGGAGGTTAATTCCTGGAGTAAAGATTGTGAAACTCGTTGCAAGTTTGTTAAATTACCTGTTAGTCCTCCTAAGATGTCACAAATTTCTGTAGCCCCTGTTAGTTTTCCTATGGAGGAAAATAAGGATTTTCCTGCTTTAGAAAAAGTTCCCCTGTGTTATCATGACTTAAAAGAGGTGTTTAGTAAATCTAAAGCTACGGCCCTGCCACCTCATCGCCCTTATGACTGTGCCATAGATCTGCGCCCTGGTACTTCTCCCCCTAAAGGGAGGTTATATTCCCTGTCTGGCCCTGAGAATTTAGCCATGAAGAAATATATTGACGAGTCCTTGGCTGCTGGGTTAATTAGGCCCTCATCGTCGCCTGCAGGAGCAGGGTTCTTTTTCGTGGACAAGAAGGACAAGTCACTAAGGCCTTGTATAGATTATAGGGGGCTTAACGACATTACAGTCCGCAACAGGTATCCCTTACCATTGATGTCTTCAGCCTTTGAACTATTGCATGGTGCTAAAGTCTTCTCCAAACTAGACCTTCGTAATGCCTATCATTTAGTTCGTATCAGGGAAGGAGATGAGTGGAAGACGGCGTTCAACACCCCTAGTGGCCATTACGAGTATTTGGTGATGCCTTTTGGTCTGACCAACGCCCCTGCTGTCTTCCAGGCCTTAGTGAATGATGTGCTCAGAGACATGCTTAATGTGTTTGTGTTTGTTTACTTGGACGACATTTTGATTTTTTCCCCAGACGAGGAGACCCACATTCAGCACGTGCGACAAGTACTTCAAAGACTCCTCACTAATCAACTGTTTGTCAAGGCAGAGAAGTGCGAATTCCACCAGCCTTCGGTGTCCTTTTTGGGCTTCATCATTTCAGAAGGGAGCGTCCAGATGGACCCTGAGAAGGTTAGTGCGGTCAGGGATTGGCCAACTCCAGCTTCCAGGAAGGATGTTCAAAGATTTCTGGGATTTGCTAACTTCTATAGGAAGTTTATTCGGGGGTTCAGCAGTGTGGCTGCCCCCCTGCATTCTCTCACCTCTTCCAAGTCTGTGTTCAGGTGGAGTCCTGAGGCTGAGAAGGCCTTCAATCACCTTAAGGGGGCGTTCTCCACGGCTCCCATCCTGTCCGTTCCCGACCCAGCTCTGCAGTTTGTGGTGGAAGTCGACGCCTCCGATTTGGGTGTTGGGGCGGTCATATCACAGCGCTCGCCCACTGATAACAGACTCCACCCCTGCGCTTATCTCTCTAAGAGATTGTCACCAGCTGAAAAGAACTATGATATTGGAAACCGTGAGCTGCTGGCTATCAAGGTGGCGTTGGAAGAATGGCGCCATTGGTTGGAGGGGACGGATGTGCCTTTTCTTATCTGGACGGACCACAAGAATTTGGAGTATCTACGCTCAGCGAAGCGCCTCAACTCTCGTCAGGCCAGGTGGACTCTGTTCTTCACCCGTTTTAACTTCACCCTTTCCTACCGTCCTGGCTCTAAGAATGGGAAGCCGGATGCTCTATCCAGGGTTTTTTCTCCTGACACACCCCTTTCTGAGCCTGAGACTATTCTGCCCAGTTCTTGTGTGGTAGGGGCTTTTCAGTGGGGGGTTGAGAAGTTGGTCATGGAGGCCCTTAATGATTGTGAAGTTCCGGATGGCGTCCCGCCAGACCGTCTGTTTGTCCCTCCTCGCCTTCGTTCTCAGGTGATCCAGTGGGGCCATGCTTCGAAGATGGCATGCCATCCTGGGGTGAAGAGGACCCTGTTTGTGGTGAAACAGCGCTTTTGGTGGCCAGCCATGGACAAGGATGTTGCTGAATATGTGGCCGCTTGTCCTGTGTGTGCAGCCTGTAAGGTCTCTAATAAGGCTCCCATGGGGGAGTTGCGTCCGTTGCCTGTTCCCAAAAGACCCTGGTCAGACATCGCCCTGGACTTTGTAACTGGTTTGCCCCTGTCTAATGGTAACACGGTGGTTCTCACCGTTGTGGATAGGTTCTCCAAAATGGTGCATTTTATCCCACTGCCTAAACTGCCCTCGGCTAAAGAGACAGCGGAGGAGCTTTTGACTCATGTTTTTCGTCTGCATGGTTTCCCCAGAGACGTGGTCTCCAATAGGGGGCCTCATTTCATTGCCAGCTTTTGGAAAGCTTTTTGTTCTCTTGTTGGTGCTTCTGTCAGTCTGTCTTCTGGTTTTCACCCGCAGACCAATGGCCAAACGGAGAGGCTGAACCAAGTCCTGGAGGTGGGTCTCCGTGTGCTGGCCTCCCAGAATCCCGCCTCCTGGAGCCGTCATCTGTTGTGGGTGGAGTTCGCTCATAATTCTCTGCCCAGTGCTTCTTCTGGGCTTTCACCATTCCATGTGGTGTATGGTTATCAGCCGCCCTTGTTTCCTTCATTGGAAAAGGAGGTGGGTGTTCCTTCGGCCTTGGCTCTCATTCATCGATGCAAGAGGATTTGGTCTCAAGCTAGACAAGCCCTATTGAAGGCGTCAGGCCGTTACAAGACCACAGCGGATGCCCATAGGAGCCCCGCCCCCGTTTACCATCCTGACCAGAGGGTTTGGCTGTCTGCTAAACATCTCCCTCTGCGGATTGAAAGTCGCAAGTTGGCACCCAGGTTTGTTGGTCCATTCCCTATCTCAAAAATTATTAACCCTGTTTCTGTTCGCCTGAAATTACCAAGGTCTATGAGGATCCATCCCACTTTCCACGTCAGTCAAATCAAACCTGTGAAGGACAGTCATCTGGTCCCGCCCACCCAACCTCCTCCTCCACCACGGATGATTGACGGAGATCCAGCTTACACGGTCCGGCGATTGATGGCAGCTCGTCGCCGTGGGAGGGGATTCCAATACCTCATGGATTGGGAGGGTTATGGACCTGAGGAGCGTTCCTGGGTGCCAGCGTCCCGCATTCTGGACCCGGACCTGATCCAACAGTTCCATCGCAGTCACCCTGATGTCCCTGGTCCGTCTGGTGCCGTCCCTAGGAGGGAGGGTACTGTCATGCCTGCAGCCAGACGTTAGTCTGGTTTTGTCTGTCTTTTATGTTTTGCTTGTCACTTCCTGTTTTATTTTGTTAAGTTTCCCCTCATGTGTCTTGTCTGTCGTCTTTACTTCCTGTTCCCTGATTGTTCTGACCTCTTACCTGATTACCTGTCTCCGCCCTGATTTGCTCCACCTGTGTCTCGTTGTCTTCCCTCCCTTTTGTGTATTTAAACCCTGTCTCTTCCCCCTGTCAGACGCCAGTTTGTAACTCCTGTAGTTCTTACCAGCGTTTTGACCTCGTTTGTTCGTTTGCCTGCCTGTTTTTTGACCTGTTTTTGGATTCCTCAGTTTCTCGTCTTCTACCTGCTCCCTGTCTGGTTTTTGTCTGCCTCTTCTGATACCTGGTTTTGACCTTCTCGCCCTGACTACCGGTACGTGAGTTTTTGCCTTGTCCTTATGTCCTGTTGCCCGATTGGTTGCCTACCTGTGCATGACCTGTTTCCGTCCCTGACCTCCCTTTGCTTTTCCCTAGTCGGGAAAAACACCCCTAACACCACTCGGGGAGACGGGCTTTCGCCCTCGATCCGGAGGACGAATCAGAGGAGGATATCACCAACTATTATCCTCAAGATTCTGTCACTGATCATTATTTTTCACCTGTGTGTGTTCAATAAACCTTTTGAACTATATTTTTGGTGTTTGAGTTCTGCATTTGGATTCTGTGTTTGTACTAGCACCATTACATGGAGTTACAAAAATGTCCACACTGTAATGCTTTCAGCACAGACCCAGAACCCAAATGCAGAACGCAGAGACGGATGTAAAAGTTTACAGGGTTTATTGAATACAATTAGGATGATAATGATAATGAACAGGATCTTGAGGACAGCGGGCAAGGAAGTCCTCGTCTGAACCGTCCTCCGGGTTTCGGACGCGAACCCACGGTTCGGCACCGGATTTAATGCTGGATCACCGACTAGGGGAAAGCAGAGGGAGGTCAGGGACGGAAACAGGTCATGCACAGGGAGGCAATCAGACAGGCGACAGGACATAGGGAAAAGGCAAACTCACGTACCGAATAATCAGGCGAAGGCGTCAAAAAACCAGGAAGGCAGATGGAGGCTGACAAAAACCGACAGGGAGCAGGCAAAAGACAGGCAAACAGGATGACAAAAACAGGTCGAACACGGTAAGGCAAACGGACAAACAGGATCAGAACGCTGGTAAGTAATCTACAAGAGAAAACGAACTGGCGTCTGATCAGGGGAAAAGGCAGGGTATAAATACACAAAAGGGAGGGAAGACAACGAGACACAGGTGGAACAAATTAGGGCGGAGTCAGGAAATCAGGGTAAAGGTGAACACCAAACAGGAAGGGAAGTAAAGACAACAGACAAGACACATGAGGAAAACTTAACAAAATAAAACAGGAAGTGACAGACAAACATAGAAGACAGACAACCCCAGACTAACGTCCGGTAACCGGCTTCACACACTCAGCTGGACACCATGCATTTAATTTTTGAAGCAAAGAAACATGTATTTAAAACTCATCATCAGAAAGTGATATACTGTGTGAAACTATGAAATAAAAACATTTTTAATGCAGCTAATCTGATGTTTACTCACATTTTATCCCACTCAAATACTAGTTATTTCTCATTTCATGGAGATAACATCCTCCTGAGACCCTGGAAATTGCTAATTTTAGCTTTTTTACATTAAAAATTTGTCTTGATTGGAAACTGCATAATGCAACAGTTTTTTCAGATACATTTTAAAAATTATTTTTATTTATTGACTGATTTTTTTTTTTAATGGAATATCCTTTGTAATGGACCGTATTTTTTGAGTAAAACTGTCAAACTTTTGTCCCCTACAGAGGACAAAATGCATTACTGGGTCTCAGGAGGATATGCAAAAAAAAACAACAAAAACTTTTTGTCTCAGAAAATTGTTAATTACAGTCTAATAACAATTAGCAATTAATTTACACTAAAACATATTAGTGCAGATCAGGTTTATCAAGAACAGTAATGTTACAGTAATGGTATGAATTACAGTGTATGGGATGATGCATAAGTATCCACTATGTTCACTGATATGGAACTAAATCAACAAAATCCATGAATATACAAGAGAACAGATGGAGAAGAACTGTCTACTGTAGTGACCACTATGCATGAAAGGGTTAATTTGGTATTCTTCACAGTCCATGGACTACTTGGGCCGACCCCCCACTAAAAGCAATCCGCCTTACTTCACACAAGGAAGAGGAAATTTTACAGTGACAAATCAATTTCTGCCACCCCCGACAGCGCTCTCCTCCCAACAGGCACTGACTCTATGAGAGGGATTAGCTCTAATCCACACATATCTGGATGCCTGCTACCTTTCCAATATTTGGCTCAGTCCTCAGAACTTGCACAGTCCTGACTGGAGACCAGATGTCAATTCTGGTCCCACATAGCGATGATAATCAGGACTGTGAGTAGAACAGAAGGCTGTGAAAGCCACTCTGTGGAACCACGTGCATGGTGTCTTAGGTTGGTTTAGTCAAGTGCAATCAGTTGAGCATTAACCACTCAGAACAACTGTTCATTTCATTGCTGATTTTTGCTGGTTTACATTGAAATTCAGATGAAAAAACACTTTTTCCCTGGTTAAGGACTTGAGAATCTAAAACACAGAAAGGGACGAATGGTTAGAATAGAGTTTCTCTTTACTTTTACTACTGATATTTACGCTCTAGAATTGGAATAAATAGTGTGGCTATAATGTCCACCTGTGGCTAAATAGTGACCTATACATCATTTTAAAAAACTACAGGAGACTGAATAAAGTCTGACATAGAATATATAAACCAGATAGAAACATATATGAACCACATAGAAACATATATAAACCGGATAGAAACATATAGAAATCTGATAGAAACATATATAAACCAGACAGAAACATATATAAATCAGATAGAAACATATATAAATCAGATAGAAACATATATAA